>NW_027142450.1:1200000-1751283 GCF_026170545.1 Melanerpes formicivorus | reverse complement strand
GATATGATACAGCAGGAACCAAAGCTCTGAGTGGAAGAACAATACAGCACAGTCATGAAGGTTGTCTCTCTTCCTCCCTAGCTGCATTCACAGGAAAGGTCTAGTTTCCCATGGAAACTGCAGGCTCTTATACTTTAGTAAGTTCATTCTAGTACCCATTAGAAAGCATTCAAAACAGAATTATTTACTTAGGCTCCAAAACACACAAACAACAGTGTAAGAGAAGGCTGTAATACCTGGGCATGTTGCATGTTTCTGCAACCCTCCCTGCTAACTCTTGCAGAAGAAACATCTCTCTCACCAGCTGAGCTCAGGATGTCACTGAGAGAAGGTGTTGTCTTGCTACAGAAGTGCTCTTCCCATTTGTTTCAGGCTTTTTAGTGGGAGGGTGTGGGCTTTGGTTTTCGCCCCCCAACCCAGCCTATTGTCACCTACTAGGATTTCCCTAGTAGTCTGGTTTAGCTCACCAAAATTCCCATCTTCCCTATGTCTGATATTGTGGAGCATTCCCTTCTATCTATTTCTTTGCCCAAATGTTTCCACCTTAAAAAGGAACAAAGATTTATCTATAGAAAACACATTAAATGGTGAAGACCCGACTCCTAATAGACCTGAAGCTTGCCTTGTCAACAAGGAATCGAATGAAGATGTTCCTGGTGATTGTTGCTTAGCCAGGCATTAGTCAATATTTTCACTAACCATCTGGAACGTATTAAATAATAAAAATCAAACAGCATAGGGAAGTTGCTGCTAGTTACATTTTTAAGGTTTTTAAGGTTACAGAGAAAACAGGTGCTTTTGTCTTTTTTTTTTTTTTAAATTTACTCTGTAATCCAACATGTCTTTCTCTCTTCTTTATGAACTTCATCATTGTATGATGATACAGATTTTTTTACTTGGCAGTTTGGAGCAGTAAGTCCAATAGTCAAGGCTTTTGTACTAATCACAGAAGAGAATCAGTTCGGTTCTATTCCCAGCTGTAATGGGATAAGACATCTTACATTAATTTAAGCACAAATTAGCACTGGCAGTACCTACTGGCCCTAATTTGTAAATGTCTCTATTAACTATGCTAGTGCTTCCCTTTTAAGAGTTCAACTTGAAACAGTTACAGTTTGAAGTTTGCAGGTACACAGCAGCTGTTCTTCCCTTTCCCCAGATGTCCCGACCTTGCTCTCTGGAAACAGAACCATCCTATTTAAGGGTCATTTCCACATTTTTGCCTGTGGGCATTTCAGTAACTCCAGCATCTCTCCAATACCTGATGCTTGTCAGCGGCCAAAGGGGAAGTCACACTGCAGCATTTCATGTGAAATGAAGCTGTTAACTGCTGTTACATTAACCAGCTCAGAGGAATTAAGATGTAAAGTTTCACTGGGTTGAACAAGCCTGCTTTCCAATCTTTACCCAAATAATGTGCTTTCAGCCATCCGCATTACAGTAAACATAACTAGAGGGGCTGCAAGGAGAAAAAAAATCCAAACTAAACTCTTTCCTATTCTCTGGGATCAATCAAATGTTTTCAGCCTTGTTAAGCTAAAAAACATCATGTAAGCCACTTCCTGAGGGAAATGTAGTGATGCTTTAAACTGAACAATCCAGAAACCACCTCCTCTGTCATCTACTGCTTGGGAATGCGTACTGGGCAGGCAGCTGATTGCAAGAGAAAACAACCAACCAACCAACCAAACCCCCAGCCTCCCCCCTCCCCCCAAAAACCAAACACTTTACAACTGACCTGGAGTTTGTGCATCCAGTCAGAGCTGACTAAAACATTTCCTCTTCTGAAACTTTCCATTCAGGAAAAGCTACTGATACATATTACGATGCTGTTGCTTCACTACTTTAAAGGCAAAGTAGAAACCAGTGTCTTAGTTGGTATTCAAAAAAGGCACATGCAACTCCAACAACTTTTTTAGGCTTCTTTCTCTAAATCCTATAAAGCATTCTGATCAACATGTGGTTGTGAGATTCAAAACACAGTATATGAACAGAAAAGAAAAGCTAAAGAAGAAAGAAAACAAAGGGGAAAAAGGAGAAAAAAAAATGTTGCAGACTAGTCCCTTCCACAGGCTATATGGTACAGTTTGGCATCAACATACACTGCAGAGGTGATAGGACACAATTCTCTTGTGTGTCATCTATCCCTGTAGCCCCTCTGATGACTTACAGATGTGCCTGATTTTATCTGCCCTGAAAAACCAGCACTGAAATATGGAACTACAACTTTCCATTATATACAACCACTCCCCAAAACTCCAGAGGATTCAGAGAGATCTGCCTCTTGATCCTAGTAAGCAATATTGTCTCTAAGAAAGGTTAACATTTCCTTGCAAAAAGTCCAGCATGAGAGATGCTTCACAATAGCTCAGACTTTGTAGCCACCTCTGAAATGAGTCCTGGTACTAGCTGAAAAGCTGTCCTGAAATAGCATAAAAATAAGAAGGGACAGCATGCCACTCTTCTGACTCATTTATTGTTTTCCTAGTGACAAAGTACAGAAGAAAGGATAGAATACTGACTCAGAAAATCTTTGGTCAAAGAATAACCTGCCTCCACACGGATTTGCAGCATAACATGGGCACATTTTAACATCCATTTTTGACAGCTCTAAGAAAACCAAGCAATTAAATGGCTCTGTCGCAGAAGAAAGATCAACTACAACTGTGTAGACTAAGGAACTGAAGCATGAAGTAAAGCAGTGACTGCTAGCACATGAGCTGGAGAGCCAAAGCTGGAGAATGTTGAGTAGCTCTCACACAGCTGGATGATGGTCTTGGAGGAAGGCAGGGACTCCCCCTCAGTGTCATGATCAAGGGTGCTGGGAAATACTGCCTAACACAGGTAGTCTCAGCTTGCAGATAGGCATCATGTACACTCTAACTTCATACCAGCAGTCTTAACCTCTAGGTTAGCAAAAAAATTTGCTACATCCTGGAGTGGTAGACAACCTCTCAGATAAGTTGAATGTGTCCATGTAGGTGACAGCACTTAATTAATGTAGTTATACACTGCTGCCTCACTTATTGGGCATACCAAAGCTTGTCTGAAAAGGTTGGGACAAAGGGTAAACACAGTACTGTTATGACCAACCCTACATAAATATAGCAATGATGATAAAAATTACCTAAGGTGCCACATAAATCTGTTTCCTTTGTGAAAAGAGCAAAATGTCTGTTAAAGTTGTGGATATCTTGCACAGGCGATCTTGCCTGAAGCGAGCTGCACTAACGGATATTTATATGCACACATAGCTCAGCGTAGGATCACGTTTGACACACGCAGCTCATTAGTAGGCAAACAAGCAAGCGTGCCTCTCTCAGGGAAGAAAAAAACAGATAAACTCTAAAATGACAATCTCAGACCCAGGGGTCCCTTTATGGCAAGCTGTTGCACATTAACATATACCAGAAACAGAACTGCAAAACGTCACCACCAAAGCATGCTTGGCTATCGAGTAATTCAACAGCACTGGCACTTGTTCTAGAAAATCATATTTTTCAAAGAATGAGTCTCAGCTGGTTCAAGTGAGCTGCTAGTGTAAACTAGACAGAGATTGTGCTAATATCAGAAAGGTGGTTTAAAAATTCAGGTTAATGCAAGAGCTACAGATCATAATAATTTACTCTAACTTTCTGGTCTAGAGACACCAAAACAAGGAGTTCACGTACAATAAGGAGAAAAAATTCAAAGCACAGATTGTATATAAATGAGTCTAATTATAAGCAAACAACAAAAACTGAAACTTCCAAAGTTCCTTCTCTGAAGCATCAGTATATAAAATAAAACTTTGGTGATGTATCAATTTCTGTTAGTTTTAAAAATGTTTCCTGCATTTTTAAAAGAAAGGTTTTTTTCCTCTTTTCCTTCAAATCCCTTTCAGAAACCACTTCTCAGTTTGCCTTTTGTAATTCATCTCCACTCAGAAGCCATCTGTGCCTTTCCTCACACATGCTGTACACACTCCAAGACAAACACAATGAAAAATCAAATGGCATGGTTTGACTTTTTTGTTGTTAGGACTGTTCAAGCGGGAGCAGCTCTCTCCCACCTCAGGCACTCATACCACTGCCAGACCCCAAGAGGTTCACTGGCGTAAAGAAACAGGCAATGCTCTGTGAGAGCATGTTTGCAGGGACACCCTACAGCAACTGCAAAGTGCTATGCCCAGAAAGGGTTTGATGCACTGAAGTTGCCTTGACAAGCAGAGTGGTGTTCAAGCACTTGTGGGGAAAAGCTATTTGGTGTGAAGCAATTTCCCTATTTACTTAGTGCTTCTTACTAGACTGTTTACTTGCTAAAGGTAAATCAGAGTGTGAGTACATTCAGGCACCTGCTCCTACACAGACATGTACTAGAACATCTTTTAGCACAGAAATCACCCAAGGAAATACCACGCCCCCAGCATGACATCATTGCTGCAGGGATACAGCTTAAACGATGTTGCAATTGCCTCAGTCACCTGATCTATTCTCAAATGGGAAGCTCTAGGAAATATTTTTACCAGCTTCTAGACTTCAGAAATGGGAGCATTTTAATGACAGCTCTTAGGGAGCGCGCTGTCACAGCTTGCATGCTGTGTCAAAAAACTTGCTGTTTTAAAAAGTGGGAAAGGGGAGATCAGCTTCTTCTGAGAAATGTTTTAATATCCTTTGAAAAACAGGTTTGAACTGTGAGGAAGGGACTCTGCAACTCCCACTCTGAGGCTAAGCCTATAAGCAGTACAACAAGAGACACATTCTGTTTACCATATAAGAGTTTGAGAATACTCAGACAAAAATTCTTCCATAGTTAACCAGTTTCCATACAAAGCAGATTTTAAAAAAGAAGATGTCAGGTCCAGTGTTAATATATGACATAGCTACACACAAACAAATCATTATAAAAGTACTAAGGTGTGAAATTCTCAAAGGATTTGCAGCATGGCTGCTTAATGAATGATTTGGTTCAATGGCAAACAAAACCAAACACACATACACACACAGAGCCTTAAAAATGCTTGAGTATTTGGATCAAATTCAGCCAGTCAGAGCCCACATTCACAGCTCGAAGTCCAAAAAGTGAATGGAAAAGGTCAGAGTGCTCATGTACCTGAAAATAGCTTCTAAAGTGTCACAATGGCTTCAATGACACAAAGCATGCACTCTTATACTGCTCTACTGATCTAGGATTTAAAAATTCTTGCAAATGCATCTGTTGGTTTTTTTTTCTTCTACAAGTCAGCCCTGCTTTTCCAGTAAGACATGGCTTATTTCAATGAACAGGCCATAGTGTTTTTCCTGCTAAAAGATGTGGGACATCAATTAAGAAGTCAGAAGAAATTTAGCAAGATGCAGCACAACATACTTCTCTTGCTGTAAATTCATCCAGGTAAATTGGACAGTTATAGTATCTCCAAGATGACAGCTTTGAGAAACACCTGAAGATGTTTGAGATCATCTATGCTGAGCACATAGCAGCCAGTAATACTACACAGCACTTGGAACTACCTTATTGTCTTCCTCTAGAACAGAGGATGGAAGAAAGCTTTGGTTGATTAAGTGGAACTAGCAAGTTTAAATTTTACTAGAATATTAATCTGCTTCTGTGATAAATGCTATGTGATCTTTGATGACACTTCAGTATTGCTTCCCAGGTCCAGGCCACTAAGAAGAAAGAGTACTGCACACCCAAAAGGACTTGCAACAATATCTCATGATCTCTCTTTCAGACACTGATTCTGTCCATCCCTGATCTGCTTATAAGATCTTCAGAGATCATAGCACAGAAAGCTATAGTTAGGAAGTTACAAATTTTTAGAAGAGCAACACAAAAGCTCAGGGAGCTTTACTCACAGCAATATTTACTTAGAATGTGGTAGACAGCAGTCTGCTTCAGTAAGTGAGGCACAAAGTCCTCAAAGAGGCAATGCTGTAACAGAACAAAACAAGAGCAACACCTCAGCCACATGCTGGCATCACTTTGGATTTCCAATCCAAATCCTGGGAGCTGATAGCTTTTGGATATGTTAGGAAATATCAGTGCC
This sequence comes from Melanerpes formicivorus, assembly GCF_026170545.1. Taxonomy (NCBI): domain Eukaryota; kingdom Metazoa; phylum Chordata; class Aves; order Piciformes; family Picidae; genus Melanerpes; species Melanerpes formicivorus. Next base: position 1,745,258 of record NW_027142450.1, on the reverse strand, counting down.
AGCATGTTACCCACCAGACAGGGACAGAGGTGGGTTGTAGCATCTCTCAAACAATAGACTCTACCTTAAATCAGGTAAGTATGAAGCTATTCCTAGTGAAGGATAAGTAAGAAGCTAATGATGGTTATTAATAGCACTTAAAGCTAACAGTCCATCTGAATTAATTGCAAGAGTAATAATCCCTTTATGACCTTTCCTCTTTTTACTGGGCAAATGGACAAAGTTTCATGAAGGCCTGATTTAACCAGGTTTCAACTATTTTAAACCTTGAACATTACACCAACCTGAATCAGAATCTGCCAAGCTCTGCTATTATACATATCACTGAGGAATTAAAACAGAAATGGTAAGCAAGAGTTTTTTGTTTTATCATCTCTTCAAATTCAGTAGGATTCTTGCCCCTAACTTCTGCAAGTATTGAATCCATATGTTAATCTGCTATGAGGCATGCCTAGGGACTACAGATCACCTAGTTTGAGAAACTGGATTGCAGTGATAAAGGTGGTAGGAATTTTTTTGCTGTTCTTCACTATTAGTCACAAATCATTAGCCCAGAAATCTTGCTCTTATAGCAAAGAAAACTATTACTAAAACCAGTCAAGCCAGTCAAGAGCTGCATCTTGAGCAGAAGCATGAAAAAGAAGACATAGTAAGAGATCTGAATGGTACAACTTATATATTTTTCCTCTGTACCTCTACTACAAATGTGCATAATTAAACACACACAAAATCACAGAAGATGACAGGAGATGGTAAGAAGCATCTTCCTTCTGGTGGATAGGACAAACACCAATTTTTCACAGACTAGTGAAGTTCTCTCTCCAGACACATTGGTATTTCATTTTCTGTTAGTATGCTTCTTGAGCTTTTCCTGTGAAGTACTTCTTACAGTGCAGGTACAAGCCAAAGCTCTAGTTTGAGAAAGAAAGAAAGAATAAAAATCAAGGTATATTTTCACTTATTTACCTTGACTTTAGCCAGCGCCAGGTAATGACCAGGGGAGATAGGTAGAAGTTGTCTTATACTACAAAGCACACACTGGGCAGTGTGCTTGGGCAAAGAAAATAGTCTGGTATTATAAAGTAAACCTATATAGTTTTTTCACTAAGATAAATATCTTTGAAGTAATGATATTGGTTTTGATTGTGGTTTGGGGTCTGTTTGATTTTGTTCAGACTGGCAAGCGGCTTTTCATAACTCAAAACAATTTAAGACTGCAGTGTACACATTTGAGGTGTGTACTGTTGTTCCAACACAGAAAAGGTGAGGAGTGTTTCTATTACATAGTACAGGTAAGGCAGGTTGGATGAGGTCTTGAACAATCTGGTCTAGTGGAAGTTGTCCCTGCCCATGGCACAAAGGTTGGAACTAGATGATCTTTAAGGTCCCTTCCAACCCAAACCATGCTATCAATCTATGAATCACAGCACTTGAATCCAACTGCAAAATGTTGCACTTGCTTCTGAAAAACTACTGCATGTTTTTGCAGAAATCCATGAGAACTTTGTCCAGGGCCATCCACAATATGAAGAAGTAACTGAGCTGTGTTACACAAAGGAAAGTTACACAACTGAAGCATGAAAGTACAGAAGTTACGTTGAGTTTGTGCTGAAGTTACAAAACTGAAGTGCAAATGCCTTCTCAGCTTTACCTAGCGTCCTCTTGTACAACGGATGTTACCTAAGGCACAAAATCTTCTTGAACTGCTCAACAGACTTGCACAACACAGGATCATGATCATGTTTGCTCTGCATGCTACTCTTTATCTAGCAGTGGTTTCTATCTCAAACATAACACAGGCAATTTGAAGTGATTTTAATATGCCAGTGATAATCTACAATTTCTGTCACTTGCATACTTCAAGTATGAGCAAAACTCATAGTCATGGTTAGTGGGTCCTGACTGGACAAAAATTTTACTGGATTGGTTGAAGTCAAAACCTTAACAGCTTGACTGCCCTCCAGCTTGTTTGTAAGATCCAGCATTAAAGGATAACACTAGAAGCAATACAATTTGCGAGAGTGAGGAAGAGTATAGATGGGCTTGCATGCACAGGAGCAGCTGCAGTATCAGTACAGCTGTGCATCAAGGACAGGAGGGAGTTCACCCAGCACTCCAGCTATTCCAGCTGTGGTTTTGGCAGAATACATGACACCTGGGGGATGAGTAAATATTATGACAGAAACAGGAAGAACAAAACTTGGGAAACATGACGTGTTTCCAGGTTAGCCTAATCTGTTGCTTGTGTAGTCTGAGTCCCCATTATTTCCTCTGCAGTACTGCACATATTCATTTGAATATTCTGTTGTGTTTTAAATGCCCAAGACATGAAACTACAACAGCAGCCTGGCAGGGGAAACAAATCAAAATTTCAGCTAGTTACCCTTAAGTAAACATAGGTGAGCTTTGTTAACACTGAAGTTGCTATGTCAGAAATGAAGAACAGGTTTAAGAGACATAAGACTCCCACTTCTGAGCTAATTTCGTAGTCTGAGTTCCTGCTGATCTTATCAGGCCCCTAATCCCCATCATCCCAGGGATGCACAGTTAATTCACAGCACTGCCCTGCACTTGGCAGAAGGGCTGTTTCACCTTTTCCAACATATAGTTTCACATGGAAAGGGAAGAAACAGCTGAGCCCTCTTACCTAGACCACTGTTAAGACAGTGTCTATGTGTAACAGCTGGAAAGTGAGAGATTCCAGCAGATACCTGAGACAAGGTTCTTTATAGATTTAGAGCATCTCACCTGTGAAAATAAAGTCTTGCCTAGTCCTGGCAACCAAAACCACCAGTGTTCCAGCCTAATTAATTACTGGTTTAAAATGTGAAGGGATAGAATCCATTTAAGAATGTTACTAAGGAGAAGACTCAAAAAAACCCCACAACAATGGGATAATTTATTTTTACTGACTCAACAGTGACTTCGGTAGGTGCAATCTGGACAGCTGACAGGTAAGAAGCATAGTCAGGACAGATGATCCAAGCACATCAAAAGCAACTGCTTTAATCCTACCCAAAGTTAGTCTTAGTGAATCCCTTTCTGAAACATGAAGGTGCCCTTGTAGTCCCATACACTTCTTACACACCCTGTCTGTAATCACTATCACCCTAGATCTCCTCAGAATTAATCACTGCTGAGCAGGATTTTTTTTGGGAAAAAAAAGTTCTCTTGACCCAACTTTATGGTAAGCAAGAATAAAGAACCACAAAGAGATTTCTGTGTAGATAATGTAAAATTCAATGCATTGCAGTGTACACCAAAGTATGATGCACACTAACGTCTTCGGGCTGAACTGGAGACACTGTCCAGGGCAAATAGGGTTGACACGTGAATACTAGACATAGTAAGCTATTAAAAATTGTTAAAGAGGTTATAAATTAGATTCTATTAGACCTATGACTATTAGATATTTCAGAGATTTTTGCATTCCAGGTCTCATTAGTACCACAAGACCTTAAGATAATTCCATTCACACACATACTCCCAAGTTAAGAATACCAAAACATATCTCCAGGGAAGAACACCGTAAGTATACAGATGGGTGTATAATTGTGTTCTTTCAGGTATTCCATTCAACAGAAAGCACAACACAGCTGCTAGATACTGCACAGGAAAATATGATGCATGACACATCCCATATTGTATTTCCTTTAGAAAGGTAAAATACACCTGTAAGAGCTTCTGTGACAATGGTACCAGAGCCATCACCCAAAATCTGCCTTGAATTCGGATGCAAAATAGATGGTCATAGGTTGCACTTTGCAGAAGTGACTCAACAACAATTTCTGTGACTTTGCAGCCAGCTAGCAAACACAAGAGGGAAGAGGTAATTCATCTTGACTAAAACCAGCAGTCCTGCAAGGAGTTTGGGTTCTAACAGAACCAGGTCTGATTTGACAAACCCTGTCATTTTATACTTAGATAAGTTCCTGTGAAAATCAAGTATATCTGACAGTACCTGTTCCTCTTTTTCTTTGGTCTTGCTCCTGGAGACTCTAGAAGAGGTAACATCCTGAGCTGGAATGACAGAGATTTGATGCAGTGGCATGTTCATCACACCGCCTTGTTTGGTCCTATTGTTTACAGGAAGGGGCCTTGAAGGCAGTGCTCATTCTGTGCCATTGTCAGGCCTTGCACCTGAAAAATAAAAACATTAGATGATGATTAGGTGAAAGCAACTATTTCTAAATCAAAGACAAACCATCCATTGGACCAAGATGTACCTCTTATTTTCTCTCTGGATTCTTAACAGGAGAGAGTTTGGGTGAGAAAAGACACAAGAATTTTAAAGAGCTAGAACTAGACAGAGCATAATTTATGCAAACACATAAATAAATTACCAACCAGTTCTGAAAGTGGTCTGAGAGCAGAGCCAGAAGACAGGGATCCCACTCAAGTCTGCATAGAGAATGAGGAGGAAGAGCAGCTCTCCAAGCTGAGCAGTGGGAGTGTGCAACTTGGAGGTGCAAAGAACAGAGCTCATGCAGGTAGCTTCCTAAACTGCCAGCCTCGCCACACTAGATCAAACTGCCTCAGACATCATCCTGAATCAGGCTAAATGCTGTAGCATTAGTTAAAAAGTAGTCAGTGGCCTGCATTTGGCTGCTACCATTAACATAAACAAGTGCCAGCTAGCAATAAGAACATGCATCACCTGAGCTGCTCCTTGCTTGATGTTATTGGAAAATACTATAATAAAAATCCCTCGTTAGGAATCTCCTGGACTATACACACTTTATCCTCCTTTTACTAATACAACAGGGAAGCATTACAGATAAGAGACACAGTGACATTACACATAAGTAAGACAGTGATAGATGTAAATTAGCCAAAATTTGCAAGACTAATTCAAAAGGCAGGTGTAATTAGCCATACCTTTGATTATAATAGCAGAATTACATTCAATAAAAAGCATGTAGGATCATGAAGTGTTTATTGCAGTAGGTTACATTCCAAAATGAGAGATAAGCAATTGTGCTTAACGGAACTATTAGAGAGGCATTAACACAGCAGGGACTATACTAAATAGGGGAAGTGGATAATGCACTCTTCTTATGTTTCCATAAAATATCAACTTTGTTTGTATTTGAGTCTATGAAACCAGAAAACAAAGAATAGGTAAACAGCCTATGTACTACACTGCCTAACAAATTGGGAGCAGTATAGCCTAATACTTTGTGCATACCCTTAATGTACATTGCATACATTTTAAATTGAATATTTAATTACTTGGAATTTTTAAAGGTAGGTCAAGCTTCCTAGGTTTTTGATTCTGCAGAAGATGCTGGTCTGGTTCTGTTCCTCTGAGACTATACAGAAGTACTGCAGTTGTATAAAATGAAAAGAGGACCAGATCTGTTGACTGATCTTGAATAAATGGAAAAGAAATTTATTTACATATCCCAAGGCACTTTGTACAGGGAATGGTAGTTCAGTATCCTATTTACACTGAGGGGGAAAGACTTACCAAAGGTCATAGAACAAGTCACAAGCAAAACCAAAAATGCAGACAGTGCCTGCTGCTTTCCAATCACACACTCCATTTGCTGGTTGATGCTACCTGCCATTACATTGTTCAGCCAAATCCAGAAGCCTTACTGTCACATGGTCAGGATTTGTATTACTTCTATAGATGCTAAGGTAGTGTATCAAAAAGTGTGCATGAAAGCTTTGAAGGAAATGTCTCTGTGACTTCTAGGCATCACTGATTTAAAAAATACAAGCAATAAGGACACTTTCTTACTGGAGGACAGAGGGAAACATGGGATTTAGCAGCACTACTGAATCTCAGCATAAAGAGAAAACACTTGAAACTCCCCTGGTCCTCCGCACAGCTGTTTAGCTGCATCCTCTAATGAAACTGAGACAGAAAAGAGATAAATGGGGTCTGAGATGGGAATATCAAACTGCAATAAACAAAACAGGAAGGGAAGGTACTTTCCCAAGAAAACATAAGGAAATGAAATGCAGAGAATGCTAAGCTCCACAGAAATTATGCAAGGTAATATGTTCTGTGCTACTGCCAGTAACAGGTGAGCCAAGAGGAAGGAGATGGACCCTGCTCTGTATCCCACTCAAAAAGGGTTCTGGGCTGACAGGCAAGGACATGTTATTACCATAAAGAGAACAAGGAAAATTATTAGAAAACACACTTAAACCCCTCTGATGATTACAAACAAGCCAAACCAGTTTTTCCTGTAGCTACTTTGAGGACAGCATGTGTTAGAATTCTTTGAAAGAGCTCAAGTAGAATCCAATTAGATATTCAAAGATGATGTGAAACAGTCCTCTTCTGATAAAGAAGCCTGGCAGATGCTCTAATAAAGACTGCCTGTGTTCAGGGGTGGCTTAGGAAAAGCACTAAACTTAATCCAGATGCCACAGTGTAGCATTCCCAATCTGGAAGGTCCCCAATGACACACACACTCAAAGCTTGTCTATATCAACTTGAAGCATGTTAACTCCATAGTGCTAACTGAAAGATAAAGTCACATGAATCAACAGACCATCTGCAGCACCAAGTACAGAAAAAGATACCAAAAAAGCAGTAACATTCAACACAGAGCAAATGATGACAAGGTCTGCTCAGGATGTTTTCCACTGCTAAATTATCACATGTTCCCTGATCCAAGGGTTAGGAGTTGGGCACCTGCAATGGGGGATACAACCTTCAAGCACATCAGACTGGGGGCTCACCAAAAAGGCCCACAAGTTAAAAATATTAAGGCAAGGGGATTACTGTATAATCCCCCCCTCTTCAAGACTCCGGTCAGATGTTCAGGCCATCCCTCACACAAAGAGAGGATTCCTTGTTACTGCAGGACATCCACCCAACAGTTGAGTACATTCACCCAGGAGGTGGCAGATAAGAACTCAACTTCCTCCTCCCTTGCGTGGTTCATAAATGACACATGCAAAAGAAGCCCCACAAGTGCCAGAGCAGATGCTGTTCTGCTCACAGAGGAAGGAATTTGCAGGTCCTCTTGTCTGGAAAGCTGAAGTAATCATGATATGGTGGGACAGAGAGAGAGAGGGAATACACGCACTAGTCAGGTCCCAAAGGCTGGGAGGCCATCTGCCTGTGAAGGAAGCAGAATCCTATTCTCCTCTTGCTCCCACAGCTGTTCACATACCATTCACTGGAGTAAAATACTTAGAGAAAACCTCTCTTAGGAGTTTGGGAATTCAGCAAAATATAATGGAAATTAAACCTGTTTTCACAGTTGGGTGCTTTAGAGATTTCTTTACTGCTGCTGCCAACAGCCAATAAACCACAAATACAGACTATTGCTCCTGTCCAGGGAGGTTTCCTGCAAACTTGCCTGGGGCACATGGGGATGCCAGGACAAAAGACAGCCTCAAGCTGTACTGTTCATTCCCCTTACCTATAGCCACACCAGCTCCTGCAGAATGGATTTCAGCCACATTGCCATTGTAGAGAGCCTTCAGAAAATGATATAATTTCAAAAGTCAAAAGAGGTCAAAATCCTGACCTCAGAGCCCACAGGAGATCTTAGTTCACCCAGGTAGTACAGTTTTGCTTTCTGAAGAGCAAGCACAGCACAGCAGCTGTGTCTTCAGTATGTTCCTAAAGCCATGAAGCTTCAGTAAGAACAGTCAGATTCAGAGGAAATGAGACAAAGAGACTCAGAAGACAGCTGGGGAGGCAGGGGGTGGAAAGGAAGGAAAATCATGCACATGACTTGAGCCTGGTGACTGGGCCATTCCCCTCAGCAGTATATCTGACAACAGAAACACAAAATCAGGTTCTCATGGGTTATCAGCATTAAGTACAGGAGAGAGGTCAACCAACAGGCAACCTCACTATAGTAGAAGCAAGTGGGAGGACACTTGAAACCCACACTTCCATCAAAACAAGAATCTAGATCAGTCATAAGATGAACCTAACAGTCTGTAAGTTGCTGGATTGTTACAGTGAGAAGTGCCACTGGAAGAACTCAAGTGAAAGAAGCTATTCTGTGTCCACCACCTGCCACCCACTCCAGTTTCGCTGCCCATGACACATTCCAAATCAAAGGGTAAACTGCTCTTTGCCAGATTCCCAGCTGGACTGGGGCAAGGAAGCACAAATTATAGTTTCCTGTCTGTTTTTAGGTATCTACCAGAAGCTAAACACATGCAGTACAAACTGTTGATTTTATTAGGACACTTACACTTCAAAGTCCACCATGCATCTGTAGTATACAGCATATGCTGGCAAAATTCAGCAGAAGCTCTGGAGCTGTAGTGGCACTGGTTGCAGATGTACACAGGCTTTACGAAAAGAAAAGCATTCTGAGGATGTGTGTAGGTGTGTACACATGCTTTGCATTACTCATGGGAGGGGAAAAAAAACAGCAGTCAAGTATGTCAGTTGTTTTCCTATTTAAAGCACAATAATTATTTCAGATTATAAAAGAACCTGTCGTTATGTGCATGAATAAACCCTGGAACCTGTGGTAGTAGCGAGAGGATAGTCCTTAACGGAAGGGAATTGGAAGGAATTTCACCCATGACTCATTTTGGTTTGCCCCAATGCTTCTTATACTGTTCTTCAACTCCCCTAGCTCTTGTTAATGACAGTGAGTTGTATCACATAGGTCAGTGGTCTGATAATTTGTTGCAGGGTAGGTGGATTAAAAATAAAGCAAGACTGCTGCTGTCCAGATAATCCAGACACTGCAGTCCTGTGTATTGCCATGGAAATCCTGCCGTGGCATGGATGCAGTCTGTGGCCTTGAGGGGACCTGTCAGATGCAGACTGGAAAGTGCTACCCTGAAGCTTTGGGGATCACCACTATGAACTTCTGAAACTTCCCTTGTATGCAACATGAAACTTGACCAACCTAAACAGGAATGGAAACCCTCTGAAGAAACCTTTGTCTGTGGCGAGGTGGTGTAACATCTTCATCAGCTGCCTTACTTTCTCCTAGTGAGTCTTGCAATAATCTATTAATGCAGATTTGGAATCTGTTTTTCTGCTAGAGGTTTTGATACAAAATCTGAAATCCCCACTGGAAAAAAAAAAAAAAAAAAAAAGGATAAAAAGAAATCTTTGTGATTTGATTTGTTATTACTGTTCTGAAGGTAACAGAAGCCCTCACCCTGTGACTAGCAAATCCACGTGTGCATCTTAACTTTCCTTACCTCCCCTTGCATTTCAGCTAGATGTATCTAATGCCTACTTTCTGTTCACTACATTTTCCGTACCTGCAAATATAGTCACAGTATCACTTAGGTTGGAAAGGACCTCGAGGATCATCGAGTCCAACCTATCAACACAGACCCCATGACTAGACCATGGCACCAAGTGCCACATCCAATCCCCTCTTGAACGCCTCCAGGGTCGATGACTCAACCACCTCCCTGGGCAACCCGTTCCAATGACGAATGACTCGCATGGTGAAGAACTTCCTCCTCACCTCGAGTCTAAACCTCCCCTGGCGCAGCTGGAGACTGTGTCCTCTTGTTTTGGTGCTGGTTGCCTGGGAGAAGAGGCCAACCCCTTCCCGGCTACAACCACCTTTCAGGTAGTTGTAGAGAGCAATGAGGTCACCCCTGAGCCTCCTCTTCTCCAGGCTACACAATCCCAGCTCCCTCAGCCTCTCCTCATAGGGCTTGTGCTCAAGGCCTCTCCCCAGCCTTGTTGCCCTTCTCTGGACACGTTCAAGTGTTTCAATGTCCTTCTTAAACTGAGGGGCCCAGAACTGGACACAGTACTCAAGGTGCACAGTATCAATCCTATTAGCTTGTGCTGGCTCTAGTTTGAAGCTTTTATTTATTTTATTTCGAGCTTGTCTGGACTCCTCCTCTACTAATGTAGCTTACATAATCCTATTCTAGAGATGACAGATGTGCATTTTCAAAAAAGAGGATCTTGCATCCTCGTTTCATTTTGTTTTGCTGTAGCTTAATCAGTACTGTGTTAACAACATTATTTAGGAGATGTTATTGAGCCTCATGCACTTCATATGCATTTGTTAACTTGACAAAAAAAAATCTAATCAAGGCAGCTGGAGAGAGAGAAACTAGCACTTTTCCTGCAGTGTCTCACATTTTAGAACTAATACAACGTTGTAAGTGAAAAGAACACTTGTACTCAGACCAGGCAGATACAATTCTGGATTACTGCTATTTACAGCTACGCCTCTGTCCATATATCTTGCATTGTTTACTAGCTCAGCTGCAACTTCTCCCTTTATTGTCTCAGTTCCTCCTTTTCTCCACCTGCTAGTGCCCTAAAAATAATCTGCTTCAAGACTTAAAAACATTTTTCTTCTAATAATTGAAAAACCCCCCACATATTATGTAACTAAAATTAAAAGACAGGCTTGGAAAGAACACAAGAGGTCTTTCTGCACGTTACCTGTGTTGCCTTTGAAAGTTTCTTAATGTGGAGTTATATATAACTGTACACAACACAAATAGAGCTATCTGCCAGCTCTGGCTGACTCCTCTCAAAATAATAGTAATTGCATTTACAAACATTATAGAACTAGGCAAGCTGTTTAAACTACACCATCAATAAATGATAGTCCTAGAGCTCTTAGCAATCCCTTCCCTTGATTTCAATGAAAGATGAGCAGGATCTGCACCTCTGAAAAACAGATTCTTTGAAATCTGTCCCCTTGAAATCAAATCACCTGCTAAGTGCAATAATGAATTAGCTTGTTAGCACTCAGAAGAAAACAAATCTCGCTTCCCCCTGCTCTGATAACAAAATACTAGTCATTGCAGTCCCTTGAGGAAAATGTTGTCTGCTTATGCTACTAATAGTCATTTAACTGCGTCAGAAGCATCAGTGATCATTCCTGATGTCCAGTGGAAAGAAGAAAGTGCCAGCCACTCTTCAGACACGTGGGCAGTCATCTCCTGCTACAGTGGCAAAACCTCTTTAGCTACATCACTGCTCTGCTAGGTAATACACATTTTAAAGTACTCTCCTTGTATATTTGTTGATGAAACAGTCCATAACAATGTCAGCAACAATCCCTATGACAGTCTCTACAATAAGCAACAAGGAACAGAGGTAAAGCAGAAGTTTCATGGGAAGCCTTAACAGCAGGGGCCTGGCAGAGGTCAACAGCCAGGGCTGCTGTTTTCTCAGCCAGTAAGTTGCTCTACTTGCTCCACTGAAATTCCAAGTCCATTTGCATAAGGGAGTGCTACTCATATTTTCGCCTACATAATCACCATTTCACCTCACTCCTTCACATTAAACACATCTTCCTGCCCTAAGGTGCTTTCAAACAGAGTAAGTCTACCACGTGAATCACACCTCAACCTGTGAGTCTTTACAGCTCTGCTGCTAGCAGGATGTAATACCACAGCACATACAGGACTTGCCTTGTGATCACTCTTAGCCATGATCCCATCAACTCCCACAATGAGTAGAGACTGGCTTCCTGAGACATTAATGCCCCCCTTCAGAAGAGGCACACTTCCCTCCAACTTGGCACTGAAGCCACCCTGCAGAGCAAAAATTAGACTGTCTTAATCACAAGACTTAAATGAAATTTCTCTTAACAATATGGATGAGGACTTGCTTCTTCATAACATTCATTATCAGATAACAACATGCTGCAGTACCATGCCTAGTGCTACAGTTTTTATCAAAAGCTATTTTCCTTTTGATGCTACACATCCAAAAGCATTGCACAGCAGTAACCTACATGGATTCCACCACAGTGTGCACACTGATGCATTGTTTCCTTACTAACCCACAGAAATAGCTAGAGAGAACAGAGGTAAGGTTTCATACAATTTGAAATTGTAAAGTTAAAGGAATACAAAACACGTCAGGTTAATGTGAACACAGGTTTAGGAACAGCCCACTAAGATAGCCAATGTTAGTCTCCTGCAATTGTAGATCACCCTGCAATCAGCACAGGGGAGTCCACAGTACATCCACCAGATACAAAACACACCCAACTCCACCCTGTTCATGGACAGCATCCAAACTCCACAAAACTATTATATGCCAGGAACGACCATAGCTGATGTCAAAGACAAGGCAACACCCTAGACCTCCAGAATCATAGCAAATCTCTTGGGAAAAATGCCCACACAACCACTATGGTTTGTCAAAGCACTACATGCAATCAATGATTTTTAAAAGAAACGGAAAGAGGGACATACTAAACCACACACAGACCACTGAGAGAGATCTGCACCAACATATATTTGCAAGCAAATTTCTACTCTAGTACACAAGTCCACATGTTAAAATGCATAATTTATGACCATTTCCCATTCTCTACCAAATTCCTTTTGGGGTTCATGACATACTAAATCAGTTCTGAAATCCATCAGGGGGTGGGGGAATCCACTCTGTGTTTTTATCTTCAAAATTAATAACAATTACTAAAAACAACTGTATAAATTTACACTGAAAACAATGAATGCCTGTGCTGCTCAAATAGTGTAAATATTTACAATGCAAGATAGTGCTGAAACAAAACAATCTCATCAATGTTCAGTGAGGACATTGCTCACATTCTGTATTGTACACAGATAACAATCATGCATTTTTAGGAAAGCCCTGCGCTACATCACTTATTTTCCATTACATCAGAGGTTAACAGTTGAACAAGTGCCTAAGCAGCATTTCTTTATTAGTGTTTAACTACTACCAAGCAAAACATTCCTCTTAAGACAGAGTAAAAAGAATATACCATTGACTACATGATTCTGTGTTCTGAAGAAGCATGAAATTGTTCCTTCTTTGTCTCTGGGTAAATATGAAATTTCTGAAGTGGTGCATGTAAGAATGTATTTCTGGAGTGATGAGATAAATGCCAGTTAACTCTTTACTTACAGTTTTAAGTTACAACAAAACTTTTCTCTAGAAGTCCAGATTTCTGAATCATTATGATGAACCTTTAAACTCTGGGGAAACAGCTGCAAAGCACGTTCTTTAGGACTTGCACAATGAAACTGGAGAGCCCAAATCCAGTATCACAGTATCACCAAGGTTGGAAGAGATCTCAAAGATCATCGAGTCCAACCTGTCACCACAGACCTCATGGCACCAAGTGCCATGTCCAGTCCCCTCTTGAACACCTCCAGGGACGGTGACTCCACCACCTCCCTGGGCAGCACATTCCAACGGCTAATGACTCTCTCAGTGAAGAGCTTTCTCCTCACCTTGAGCCTAAACTTCCCCTGGTGCAACTTGAGACTGTGTCCTCTTGTTCTCATGTTGGTTGCTAGAGAGAAGAGACCAATGCCTTCCTGGCTACAACCACCCTTCAGGCAGTTGTAGACAGCAATGAGGTCTCCCCTGAGCCTCCCCTTCTCCAGGCTAAACAATCCCAGTTCCAGTGTCTTCAAAATGTCAAGTGTACAGTAAAAAGGGCAATGTACCAAGTACCCTGTGCCTGATTCTTCCATTAACATGCATCTCATCAACAAGTTTTGTCTTCAACCATAATTTCCCCACATTTTAAAGCAATCTGAACTGCTGGTGCAAAACTAGCTACCAGAAATCATTTTCTATTCCCCTGAAGTAAAACATATTAAATTTTAAATACACCAAAATACTACAAGTCAGTAAAATATAACAGATTTCGGAGCGTGGTTTTATTGGGAAGTACATTCAGGCATAGCATGCCTACTTTATGGTTTTTTGTTTCCATCTTTTTCTGTGTTGATACCTTTGACAACATCCAAAAAGAACCCCCTCTCCAGAGGGCAACACGGGAAGGACCAGCTCTTTGAGCTATATGAGAACTTGTGCTCAGCTTAGGGGGGTCCACAGTCCTATAGACATAAATGTCTATCTTTACTTCAAATATCACCAATACTAAGGCATGCCTGCTGGTTGTGATTCAGGAAGGCAAATCATTTAAGTTCTTCAGTTCAGTCACTTCTGTGCTATGGAAAGATAACAGCATTTTTGCTGTGGTATTGTTGCTTAACATGGCAGTGTACAGTACCTAGCACAACCAAGAGCACAGACTGAAGTGCTACAGTAAGATAAGCAATAGGAGTGGTACACATCTGAGTCAATCCTTCAGTAACACATCTGCATACTCACCAAAAATTGCCAGATCTTGATTTTAGATGGTTGCTAGACAGGTGAACATGATATTATTTCTCATCAGTTTCAACATGAATACTATCCTATGAAGAGTTTAAGAACCTCTGTGTCACAGCATTATCATTAAAAAGTAAAGCTATGTAAAGCCTACAGACAGAATCCAGGTCTGTGAACAGAATTCATTCCCCTCCAGTGCCAGAACAGCCTCTTCCGGCTGCAATCTTATCATGGGATATGTTGCGTGGTTAAAAAGGCTGCACATGCTCTTATCAAAAGTGTCCCTGGTATAGTTTTGAGGCCAAGCAACTGATTTCAGAAAGATGAAAAACAGCCTGGCTTCCTTCATCCTGGCTACCCACACCAGCACAGATACACTGGCAGTAGAGAATCATCAGCATAGTTTCCCTTCATTAGGGCGTTATTTCATGCGAGCGTGCTGGCACGTGTATGTTGGCTCTGCCCATCCTCCCCCACAACATTACTCTGTGCCACCCAGAAAGAAGGCACTGGCATTACTGAACCCCACAGACAAGGCACTCCTTACCACTGTCTATAAAGGGCCATTCATCTCCACCGTACCTAAAATAGCCACTGGATGCAATCATGAGATGAATACACAACTGTGGATTCATTTAAACCAGTGCCTTCCTACACAGAAAAGAAACCAGTGCCCAGCAGTTGTATCCTCACCCATTGTGCTCATTCTCAGTTCAATAATCAAGTGTTGACTCTTTCTGTTCCCTCCAGTATCAGTTCATTTCTAAAAATATTTAGAAGTTTAGGGATTATATGAGAAGTTTAGAGAAACAGCACAAACCCTCACCAATCCATTCTCATGCACTTGCAAGATCTGTATAAAATCAAATCCATCACAGCTTTCACTATAGCAGCATTTCTGCAGTCTGTCATCCACTAGCTGCTCACTGCCAGTCAACCACAGCCAGCTGCAAAAGGCTGCTTAAAGATAGTGAAATACAGAGAAATTGTGCCTATTCATGAGAAACCCTGAGAACTGCACAGGTCTGTTTCTTCCTACAAACACAGAATCAACAATGTTGGAAAACACCTCAAAGATCAAGTCCAACATGTCACCCAAGACCTCATGACTACTAGACCATGGCACCTAGTGCCACATCCAATCCCCTCTTGAACACCTCTAGGGATGGTGACTCCACCACTTCCCTGGGCAGCCCATTCCAATGGCTAACAACTCTATCTGTGAAGAACTTTCTCCTTACCTCAAACCTAAACTTCCCCTGGTGCAGCTTGAGACTGCGTCCCCTTGTTCTGGTGCTGGTTGCCTGGGAAAAGAGACCAACCTCCTCCTGGCCACAACCACCATTCAGGTAGTTGTAAGAGGTTGACTTGCAGGGCTCTGATGACCTGCAGCTTAAATGACTTTTTATTTGTGAGCCAAAATCCCATCAGTCCTGGAGGAAAACACTGCTGAAAACAGGGGAGCATTGAATCTGCTGAGGCCATATCAGAATTTTTGCATCAACTGTATATTCAAAGGTGCAGTGAGATAAATCCACCTGACCCTACCCTACTCTCCTTCATGTTTTCCAGGACCCATACCTGCTGACCATGTGGTTTTCCTTCTTTAAGTAGTTACAATAATATTCAAGGAGATTTGCTCTACCAAGGGGTAGATGAAATAAAATAAAAATACTACAGGCAAATAATTTGAATGTCAGCTGAATTAGGCTAATGGAGAGATAAAGACATTTATTTATTAACATTTTTAAATGGCAATTTTTTTTTTTAATTGAAAAGACTACTCACTATTCCAAATGAACAGATGTTAGACAGTCAAGACAAAAATCTCCAGTTTTCTGTTCACCTAAAACAGTTGGCATGTTCCACTCCAGAGACAGTCCCATCTTTGGCACAGGTTCCCACACAAGGGCTGTACAGCAACTTCAAGATGGTTAAAGTATTTAAAAACAAAGGATATGAATTCTGCTATTTTTGAAGTGTACAGGAATCCATCAGTGACCAAACGCTGTTGCTTTCTCCTTGGAGAAACCAACCATTCCTTTCACTCTCTGGGTGCTAAAAGAAGCAGTATTGTGCTTAGGAACAGGCATGGTCCACTCTGTGTCACAAGTGATCTCATGCCTGACAGTCCTCAAGAGCCTCAAGGCTCTGAATAAAGCCTTGGTCCTAGAGCAAGTTATACTTCTTGTTTTTCAGGGACATGTGCTATTCAGTGAATGGTATTGCCTGGTGATGGCAAAAGCTCCCATTACCATTGTCTGTTGAAGAAGCTATTTGGTACAATCTCACACCATGCACTTTTCCTGCAGAGGTAAGGAAAGATTCACAGCTCAGCCAGGCCAGCTGATCTCTCACTGCTCCATTACAGGGGGCATTAACCATCAAAATTAGAAACAAAACCAAAAAGGAGACTAAAAGGTATTCAGACTCCAATTTCAGGAAACATTAAATATCTCAGCTGTAGAAGGATTCTTCATCCTTGTGCTGCTTCTGCAGCAAAGCCAGGCAGCTGTCTTACAATACTCAACCAATGCTACCTAACAGCTTCAAGCAGGTAACAAAAACATAACACACATCCACCTGTCGGTTTGTGTGCTTGTGGATTTTTGTATGTGTGTGTTTTGTGGTTTTTGTTTGGTTGGGGTTTTTGAGGATGGTCATTTAAAGAAAAAAAAACCAAAAGAAACAACATGACACTCTAGGAAGAAGATGCCAACCAAGGAGGGCATCTTCTCTGCCTGAACAAAAAACAAACCACAAGGCACTGCTGGCAAAACCACACCCTGGGGCAGGACAAAGACTCACCACGAATCCAGTGCAAAGTCAGTGTAATCAACTTTAAAGCATCTGGTCTCAACCCAAAATTTCCTTCCCAAACATTGATTCTGCACAGACTCTCCTGACTGGCAAACCAGAGATATTGCTTCAGTCGCTGATACTGCCCTATAGCAGGTTATGAATTAGAATACTTCTTTGTTTTAGAGATCAGCTGTAGAATTAGATGGTGGAGGGTGGATTATTTTTAGCAATCATCTGACCAAATTGGACCTGCAGTAACTTGTAAATTAGTCACTGCTTTTTCTAAGGCTACATTTTACACATGAACTTCCAATGCAACACTTGGTATCTCTTCAACAAACATAATCAGTCATCTCTGCAAGGAGGAGAGGAAAGAGGAAGCAGATAACATACAGCCAAGAAGAGACTTAAGTTCTTCGGGTTTCTTACTCAAAGTCTAGAAAAAGTGGCAAGGGCAAATGAAAAGGTATGAAAAGGCACAGCTGCCTTCACACACCAGTGGTGAAGACACTTACAAGCTCAAGTAACCCATCCCTCTGTGACAGCTGTCATGTTGGAATGACATTTTTTAATAGAAGAGGGCACAGAAGGCCCAGTGACAGTGTACTGTACTGTTTTATTGATCACCAGGTTAAAGCATGACTTAGCCTGATAGTGATTTTCTTTTTTATTTTGACACATTCCAATAAAGGAAGAAGAAATGGCCCATGGAAAAAAAGGCTTGGCACAGAAACTTGCCCCTCCACTTGATGCAGAGGTTGCTGGAGACTGATGACAAACAGCATCTCAGAAAAGAAGGTCTGTGTTGCAGTATGCCCATGTTACTGGCCTCAGTAGGATGCCCTGTGTATAGTCAAGAGAATTCCATTGCCATTCCCTGCTGACAAGAATAACTTTCAGACTTGAAGCCAAACAGTTTCGTCATCTTGTTAAATTCTCTGTTCTTAGCTCAGATGTCTCTCATATGCATTAGTTATATTACATCAACCATGAAGATCTATCCACGAGCCACACATGATACAGCCCAAAGGAGGTCAGTCAGAGCTGTCTCTCTTCCCTTATTCACAGAAGCTGCAATGCAAACTGTGTGATAAGGGATAAGTACATGCTTTGTGGGGTCACGTGTAAAGGAATTTAATACTAAAACACCAAGATACAACTTCCCTGAGCAAAGCATCCACCCTGCAGCAGAACCATCCCTGCAGCTTCCTTACACAACTCCCGCAGCAGGCACAGCCAGTTAAGCCAGGCTAAGCCAAACTCACACAGGTTTTACAAACTGGAAAGCCTAAACACAGCAGCTATGAAGGACCTGAAAAGGCAGCTGACAAGCAGCCAGCCAACAGTCTAAACAGCAGGATCCCTGAGGACATCACAACCCTACCAGGTCTGTGTAAAGCACCTGCAGTACTGCACAGTGAGAACATGTTGACTGAAAAAACTTCCCAATAGGTATTCAAAGACAGGTAAGAGAGACTGAACACACACCCCAACTGACAAGCAGTACTCAAATACACAGCAAAAGAAAACCATAACAAATGCCTAACAGACACAATGGAAGATCACAGCCAAGAATAAAATGCATAATGTACCTAATTCCCTTTCTCTTTAAGGAACTGATCCTGACTCAGCTTCCTCACTCTCAGGCAGCTGGACCACAAAATGCTACGCTTACTTCTTGCCAGGGTATCACTAACAAAGGAAAGTGAGTGAGAAATCCTATCTTCAATCAAACATGTTCAACAGCAACTGAGCTGGGATACTTGCAATGTGGTTAGAGAAATTGATATCAACACCATTAGTGAGTAAAAGCCTAGACCTGATGCCTCAGGGTCTCCAAAACACCAAATGCTGACTCTGGGAGACTGATCTTGGAAATAAGAAAACCACCAAAAGACTACAAAGCATACATCAGACTTACCCCACCACTGCATCTGGCACATACATATGTATAGGAGATGCTACCATACTTAATTATGTGCACCTCAGATGCAGCCTTACTGAGCAAGGGTGAAAAGCAAGGCAGCCCTGGTGCAAGGCACAGCATTTTGGCAGGGCCATCTCCTGATGCTTTGAACAAACAGCTTTGAGGCTGTAGTTCTATTAGCACTTTGTATGACCTCTCTAGGAACAAGCCAAGCATTTCATTTAAGAATGTAATCAGATACATCAGGAAAGGTTAAAAAGGAATAATTTTGAACCTCTTCCTATTTGGAAAATACAAGAGAGTTGCAAACCACACGTTCTCAATGATTTGCCTGGAAAACATAATTGTGCAGTTTTCCTACACTCCCAGGAGGGCACATAAAAAGAATCTCATCTCTAAAAGACCTTGGGAGCTGCAGAGCTCTGCAGGTGTACTAGAGCAGAACTCTCTCACACACCTGCCAAAGCATGTAGCAGCTTGTACAGAAAAACATGGAGTCCTTTGAAGCCTTGCAATTTTGTAATAAAAGTAACTTGGTGAATATTCTGCAACATTTGAAAGACTTAACTTTAGCGTCTCAGTCAGAGGTTTTCCTCCCCTGTCAGGCCTGATCCTAGCATGAATGATACCAAAGAGCTGAACATCACTGTCAGGAAAATCACAGAACCAAAAATACACATCTCATGAAAAGGAACTGCTAAAAGGCAACATAGAGAGTTTCCATGCCCATAAGCAATGAGATATTTCAAAGCTACAGTGTTAAAATGCTCCCTAAGTACACTAATGCATTTAGAAGGCTAAAATATTGATCTCATTTTTATTTGCTTCTGCTTTGTTATGCCAAGAGCAAAGCTAAAAATCTCCATCCATCTTTTAATCAAACATACTACTTCTTTTTTTGTTAACTCCCAAGAGCAAGTCAGCCTGACATGACTCCTGTAATTTTATAGAGAATTTCTCCTCCCTCCACCCCCTTATGTTATCAAGCATCAATTCTGTGAAGGTTGCTGCACTGTGCCAGCTCTAATTTAAAAACAATACTTAACCATTTTTCTTAGGCTCCCAGAAGATCTTGCAATGGAAGAAGGCCATCCCATGGACAGAAGGATTAGCACAGTCTGACATCCTACAGTTTGGTATTCTGTGGCTGCATGCTCCATATAGGCCACATATAGCCACGTGAACCATCTTGAGGCTAAAAAAGTGCTATCTCCACAGGCTCTAGTGCAAGATGAGGCTGCAGCTCTAGGTTGTGACACTGCAATTTAGATTCCCTTCCTGCGACATCTAAAGTTCCAGCAAATAACTGACATTTAGCCAACAGGTTCAGGAGTTACTTGAAGTGTGACTGCATAAGCCCACTTCCCTGTGCACAGCAGGCTAAAAAATAATAATAATAATAAATTTAAATCCTCCACACTCTAAGAACCTTAATAAAAATAGGACCGAGGTAACAATTAGGTTGCAGGAAACTAAGGAACACATAGGTGAAGTAACTGAAGCCGGAAAATAAAGGCCAGAAGGAGGAACAAGATTCAGATTTCCTGTCTCTTACAACAAGTCTTTAGCTGCAAATGAACTTCCTCTTCTTTTTAGACCTAAAAAGATTTTTTTTTTTCCCTTCTTTGCCACAGGTCAGAATTTAGTTTAGTATGTATTTATGTTGTTTGGTATAAGAAAATCCTCTCACCTAGAGATCCTTTGCCATGTGAAAGAGTAGCAACTCCTTTATAAGTCTTCCAGCTACTTGGGTTTTTTTTATACATGTATTACATGCATGCACTTATACCCACATTTTATAGGAGGAGCTTCAATGTCACAGACTGGTCACAGACAGCACTAGATGAAAATGACTCTGAAAGCTGTGATGACAATAATCACATTTAAACAGAAACCATTTTGGATGCAGAACTACAGGGGAAACTCACTTCATTTACCAGAAAGGAAGGAAAAGCAAAGCCTACAGTTAACTTCAGAGAGAGCCAGACTGCTCCTGTGTGTATTTTCCTCTCTGTCATCACCTATAGCAAACTATTACCTAGTGCTCTTCTCATTGCTCTAGTATGTCAGACTTCACCAGACTTACTATGAACAGAAAATCCACTGCCAGCTTTCACTTTCTATCTATTGCACTTAACAGTATGAAGAACTCCGCTACAAGCCCCTTAAGAGATGTTTGCTGAAGGAGGCCATGGGAAACAGGAAGTAACAGGACAAAACCACACTCAGATAGGGCAATAGGAGGCATTTGGAAGAATTTCTTGCTATAATGTGGCACATATTATGAAAGCATGGCAGAGTCCTGTATTGCACCACTCTCTGCATTTCAATTCCCATAGATTCAATTTCACATTCCCATAAAAATATATATGCACAGAAAATAAATACATAAATATACACATACATACAGAAATATGCCACATTTTCCCATTAGCCTTCCTCTTCTGATGAATTTGTAGTTACAAGAGATTATAACAGGGATTGGCCTAGTAGTGAATCACCCTCAATAGCACACTGTGCTTTTACAACTAGAAATAGAGGGATCAGAGAGATTAATCCTCTGTCCTGGATGACACGAAGAACCAGTGACAGTGAAAGCAAGTATAAATATGCAGAAAAGGCACTTTGTCTTACTACAGCCCCCTTTGCTTCTGAAGGAGACTCTTCCACCAAGAAATGCCTTAAAGGTTATTTCAAATAAAATTAAATAAAAGTCATTATTTTTGCAAAGCCTGCAGTAACTGGGTGAGGAGGAGCTCCCACCAATAATCCCTGTGACATCACCTTCCTCTCCAAGGAAGGTAAAGGCCAGGTTCAGCCCTGCTGCCATAAGGAGCTCTTAAAGTAGCAAGATCTGACTGAATACTTCATCAATATTTAATTGGTGCTATAGGACAGTTTATATACAGTGATTCTGTTGCTTCCAGTTCAGTTTATATTACTCAAATGATCCTCCAAAGCCAAAATTCACCCGTGTATAGAAAGCAGAACTTGAAACACGACTCTGGTGACAAGCACATAAGTGCATTCCCCCCTCAAGCTGCACTGATGGCACAGAGTTATTAGAATTGAGTCTGAGTGACAAATTATTCTGGTCATCAGAACCAACAGATCAGACCCAGACAAAGCCTATCTGCTTATTAAGAAAGATTGTGGATATTTTCCATATAGATACCCTTCCTTACATGCTCAGGACGCACAATAAAGAGGAACAAACAGACTTTTAAGAAAATAAAGTATATTTGGAAGGAAGGGAGGCACCAAGGATTTGCATGCTTTTTTTCAATAAAACAGCAACTTTGTAACCTTGCACCATTTTGGTTTTGTTTGGTTTGGTTGTTTGCCTGTCACCCTAGATCCTTCCATCTTTCCTTCCCTCTGAATTATTCAAGTGACCCTTTAATTCAAAAGGAAAGTGTTTCTTGACCTATGTCCAGGACATGACAGCAGTCAAGCTACCCACTCAGGGAAGAACAGTTGGGAACCTTTTATATTCCTTGTAATGAACCTCTTATCCCTGATGGTCTACAAACACATGATCTTACCAAGTCATGGCCAAACTGGGGGACAAACACATCCTTAGTGGTTTTCAGCCACCTCTTAAATGACATTCCTAAATCCAGTAGCTGTTTTCCAAAGCAAAACTCTGGCACAGTTGTTCACAACCAGTCTCATCTGCAGAATGGACTGGTGACATGCATTGTGCATTTCTGATGCTTTTTGAAGGACACACAGAAACTTAACTGATACACAGGATTTGCCTACCCCAAAATATATGACAAATATATTCCATATTGATTATAGATACATATTCTGCAAGGTTTACAACTGGAATCCTTAAATGAATCTCTGAGGATAAAGTACTCGTCTATTAGTTGACTCTATATCAAACTATGGAAAAAGCTCAGCCACAATTTCTGGAATCTTGTAGTATTTCCCACTTATTAGATATACACTGAACATCAAAATTGCCAACACTGTTTTCAGTCAAATTCAATTAACCACAACATTCTGTAGACCTCTGGTTAAATTCAAGATGTAATACCAAGCTCCCCTCCTTGCCTGCAGGTATCAAAACTGAACTCCAGTGAGGTAGCAAACCTGATAACCAGCTAAGTACATAATAAAGGCCAACCTTGCCTCTAGTCCCTGAGGAAAGAAACCGCAAGCATTAGAAACTGCTGATGCCTGAAATATCTCCTGCTGTTTGTGAACTGTCTTGTCTGTGTAGTGATGTTACATTTAAGAATAACACAGCACTTGAAGTGTACATTTAATTCCAAAAAAGACTGTACTTTCAAGGCTCTTGTCCATTTACCTGCCCCAGAATCAATAAGCATGATGTAATCTGTTATTTGTGGTCTTTTTATGCTTCACGTGAATACCGTTAGATACCTCTAAAACATTGTGGGAAACAGTGAAAAAGAATCGGCTCTGGAAGTGGTGAGTCCTTTGGACAAGTGTCAGCAAAAGTCAGGCCACAGGGTTAGTATAGATGGCCCTAACTTAGTGAAGAAGTTTCAAGCACTTGGAGCTGAGTAATTTCACAATGAACAAAGCCCACACAGCAAGTTTAAGGCCCATTCTGCTACGCCAAAAGCAAGCTGCCACCAAATTTTTGCATGCAACACACAAATCAGCAAAACAGAAGTCATAGTAAACTCTCCATCAATTTTCACTGTGGAAATTAACACAGTGAATTAGATGTGTGGTTTACACGGTTCACTCAGTTCCTGCACCAGATGCTCCAGAAAAAGAACAGGAGCAGACAGTAACTGGATAGTTTGTTTCCCAGGAAGACTTCTCACCTAATACCTCACACCTTGGAAGTGCAGTTTTCCCCAGACTTTAAGTTGCTTGTTCTTTACAGCCTTCTACAGCTTTGTTATTCACTATTTTCCTGCTACACACAGAACTGGTTGAAGCACAACGACATCCACTTTTTGCAAGCTCCTTCCTTCAAAGCCTTTTAGTTTTTTAAAGTAGCCCAAATACATCCTCTTACAGCATACAAGTTAGACGTTTCTACAAGATCAAGAGTTCCTTGTTTATTTGGGGGAGGGAGGAAGGGCAGGACCAGAGCAAAATAAAACAAAGTAAATCAATAAATATAAGAGGACACTTCATACCTGTTTAATTTTTCTTTAAGAAATGACCATCCTTGCTCAATTCTTCACTGTTTCTGAAGCTGGCTTTCAGTCACATTAGGACTAACTGCTTCTGAGGTATATAGCAGGAAAGACCCATAGTAGGAGACTCCTTTTTCTTGGCAGCAGAATGAATACAGGACTTGTAAGAACTCTCTCCTTGAGCAGCATTACTACTGGGAGCTGCCATGTTCCTGCAGTGATTTGCCTCTCCCACTAATGTGAGTGTTTAGAAGGGCAGGCAATAAGGAGATCAGACTAGCAGAGAAAAGACATTGGTACATTGTCCCAAGCACATGTGACAGCCTCAGCATCTGGGAAGACTGAGCCCTTTCACTCCTGAACCTGGGACAGTTGCTTGTCCAGAAAGTTAGACCTCAAAACTGGGCAAGTGAATCCAGGCAACAGGTGGATTTTCTCACTCATCTGGACACCTACACCAATTCTGGCCACATATCCATACGCTGAAGCATGGAAAGGGTTGTAGCCTTTCTTCCAATGTGAAACCCAAACAAGAAAAATTGCTTCTTTTCAATTAATTTGCCTGTATAAGCAAAGCTGGTGGGTAAGTCGCTCTGAAAATCAAGTTGAAAACCCAAAATAACACCAAAAACCCCCAATACCATAACAAGAAATAGTCAGTGGATTGTGAAATTTCTAAGTCCACAAAGTCACACAAAGTTCCCAGCAAAGGGGCAGCTGTTCAGACTTTCAGCAATTTCTCATTTTTCCCAGGCAGCTACCAGGTTGCTCAGGGAAGTCCAGCACCAAAGGGTTTGGGACACAGCTGAGAAGCTGCAAACACCGCTTAGCAGGTATCATGCTGGGTGCCGTGGTGTACCCTTTGGCCAGGACCCTAGATGTATCCAGCAATCATGGTCCAGATGCAGACTTATGAGCAGTCTCCATCAATGAAAAATGATCAGTGTTAATGTATAACAATTTTGACCAAGGCACCTGCAGGAACAACCTCAGCCTCATCTGACACTACTCCAGAACTAATTTCACAAGTCTACAAAGGGTGCTCCCGTTTCAGCTGAACTGTTAGTGTCAGACTTTTCCACCTTCATCTTCCTTCCAAGATCTCTTTCCATCCCTGCTCAAGATCTACCTAAATTGTCCCTTCTCTGTTCACACTGCTGGGTTATTTCATAAATTTGCCATGCTCAGAATTGTACAAGTCCTTTGCCAACTGCAGAGCCTGAGCTGTGTGCCCTCTTGCCCTGCAGTTTGTTTCAAAACGATTTTGCATTGGCACGTTATCGTCACAGTTTTGCTTGCACTACCAGCCACCGAAACGAGGAAAAGTTAAAGTGTTACAGTTTAGAGCAATCCGAGCATTGCTCTATCTTCAAACTAGTTCTAGGAGGCATGAAGGAATTCTGACTATCTCTCAGTGTGCCATGAAACTTCACACTTCATTACAAACACGCTGTGACCAGTATATCTTGCGTAAAGCTTTATCTTTGGTGTATCTTCGTTGCACATCACTAACCGAATGCAAATTCGGGTCCTCCTCCAAATCGGAGCCCTACTGTAAACACAGCGTCCTTCCCACCCGGCTGATCCCACCTCGGTCTCTCCCGAGCGGCACTACTCCTGCCGGCGCCAGTGCGCACACAGACGCGCTGAGGCTGGGCAAACAAAGACAACGGAGGTGGAAAAGCCTCTTACCAGCGATTTCGGTGCCGCTTCCTCAGCTCCGACAGAGAAGCAGCCCTCAATTCTCCGAGCGGAGTCTCCGCATCGGCCAGTGACGGTAGGGTCCGCAGCAGCTCCCGCCACACAGGCCGGCGGAGGCGACCTTCGCGGCCATGCCACACTCCCGTCTGTCCCGGCCGACACGACACGGCCGCCGGTCCCACGGGGGGCAGCCTCAGGCTGAGCCACACCGCCCCCGCACAGCTGCCTGTTGCTTGCCACCGGCACCAACCGACTTCCCGCAGCCGCCTCACCTGGTGGCGATCGGTCCCACCAGAGAGGCGAGACGGTGTTCGTGGGGGCAGGACGAGCGGAGCAGCTGCTGCGGGATAACAGCACCCCCCCGGGCAGGCGGTCCCTGTGCCGGCCGAGCGGCACCGCAGGAAACCCGCCCCGGGCCACTCCCGCGGCCCAGCCTCGCTCCCCCGCGGCCCTGGCCTCCCCCGCGCCGGACTCGGCTCGGCCCCGCGGCGGCGGCTCACCACAGGCAGGGCGGCGGCCAAGCCTACCTTGGTGCCCCGCACAGGGCCCGGGCCGGCGGCTCCTCCTCCGGCTGCGGCGGCTGCTGCTGCCCATACCCGAGGTCGGAACGTGGCGGGCCGGAACGCCGACGGAGCCAGGGCCTGCGAGGCTCCTGCGGGCCGGGGCACCCCCCGGGTCTCTCGCCCGGCTCCTGTTTACCGCGGATCGGCCGCCGGCTGGGCTGCCTGTCAACGCGCCGCCCCGCCCCGGCCCGCCCCCGTCGCCTTGGCCCGGAGGAGGACGGGGAAGCGAGGCGGCAGCAGTGCGGCGCGCAGGCAGCACCCTCCGGCGGAGAGGGTGGCCCTGGGGGCTGCCCAGGGTGGGGGAGCTGCTGGGGCCGACGCCAGACGCGGGTTTACCGGGAAACGTGAGATGAAAATCGGCAGTACAAAGAGTGATCCTAATGTCACGTCCGAGAGCTTGCTTTTTAGTCTGATGAGGGTCCGTAGCCATCGTCAGAAGGTGTTTTGTAAAAGTTGTTCACCTGCATGTATTGATTTATCAGTGGAAGACCATGTAAACAAAAAAGTTCGAGTACCAAAAGGATGCTAATACGTTGGCCCCATAGCTATGTCTGGGTGCCACACACTCCGTTGCTGTTTCACGCTACCCTTTTGCAAGTAGCATAGTTTAGTCATTTCTTCCCAAAGAGGAATCTCCTCAGGAGTCCTCTCAGATAAGCTGAGGTGAATTATACAGGAAAAATCCAAAGGGAGAGATTTCCTCTGTCCAGATGTAGTATCTATCCCCCTAGGGAATAAGTGAAAAAGAACAGGAAGAGAGGCAGCCTCATTGAACTGTTTCTGTCAGTGCAGCACAGACAAGAAAACAGATACTATTAAGAGAAAGAACAGAAAACAAGGAAAGCTCCTGCCTTGACATCCAAGTTCATTCACTAAGCCTACTCATAGTTTTTTGTCTCCTGAGTCTGCACCTTTCCACATCAATAATTTACAGGACTCCAGGGAGATTACATTTACCTTAAAGAACAGTGAGAAGAGTATAACGTGAGTAAGGTAACTCCTTTTGATGCAGAGTACAACCACCTCCTACAGAATAACGGTATTACAATAGGCTCTCAGAGCACAGAGAAGCTGTGCTGAAATTTGGTTGTTACCTTTTGGAGTTTGGGCCCAGCACACTCATACAGTGAAAGTGGTAGACTCACCACACAGAGAGCACCCAGTGTGTCTCCCAGGAAAGAGAAAGGTGTGTCTACAACTCCTATTGAGTCATATGTAGACGGAAGTTAGAACACATGCTTAGATTGTATCTCCTTATAAAGATAGGGCATGGTAAATAAATATGTGATGATAATCATGAGAGGCAGTGTGATGATAATCTTGATAGGCAGTGCATCATAATGCTGGTGTGTAAAGAGAAGCAGTTTCTATCCTAAACTGTATTGATAGCTTACCTTGAGGCCACAGGGATAGCTCAGAGGCTATTTTCTTCCTTCATACTCTGTTTTATTGCGTTCGGGTTTTTAAGAATTACTTTTCAGGCTAGGATTGTATTCCACTGTGGCAACAGCAGAACTCACCACCCAGTACTGTGTGCCAGAGTACAAACAGGGCCTGTAGACAAAACTGGTATATAAGTTAAACTATACAGAAAAATAGCTGTGCAGATCTTCCTGGCAGACTAGAATAACTAATGAGTAGGCTTCAAATGAAAGAAGCCACAGTAGGCCACCACTACAACACCCTTAATTCTCAGGGGGAGCAAAAAATGCCTTTGCAGATCTAAGCCTTCCCTGTGTTTCACAGTTATTACTCCAAAGTCTCTCTTTCCCTCAGAAAGTCTGTCTAGTAAAGTAACACATGTTGCTGTTCTGGAGTTAGAAGTCTCAGCAGCAACCTCCCAAACACAGAACCGCAGAGCTAGACTAAAGCCTCAATGCTAAAGAGCAAGCACTACTATGGAACATCCTCCTTGCATGCCTTCTTACAACCCTCAATAAGAAATGCAAACCTAAATCTTTGCAAATCCTCCTCCCTCAAATTTGCAGCTAATTTATAAAATAGGGAAGAACAAACTAAAGCTAAGGGTCTTTAATCAAATGGAAACCTTAAATTCTAACTAGCATTGCTGTTCATAATCTGAGTAGGAAATACAAAAGTTTTTTTTAAATTATGGGAACAGAACATCTCCAATTTGCTAGCTGGATACCTCTGGCTCAAAGTTGAGGGAAAACTAGCTTCACACTTAGGTGAAGATATTGACAGGCTCCACACAAGATCTAGACCCAGCAGAATGCGCTGATCAACGTCTGTTTAAGAAAGTGGCTTTTACCAGAAAAGCACTGGACTTCAAAGCTTATTTAATAAAAGCACTGCTGGACCTTCAAGGAGGTGATTTGCAGATGTCCTAATGAGTGCCTGAAATTATTGAACTTCAGTCTCAGTTGCAGGATATAAATTAGCACTGTGGTAAATACTTTTTACTAAAACCTGACCCTGGAAAATCCCTAGGATGAGATCATTTGAAACCCACCCCTGAGACTAAGAGGCATCAGCCATTAAAGTCTCACTTGGAAACCAGCCTGGGGGGGGGGGGGGGGGGTGGTGGGGAAGAAGGCATCCCTGAAAACCAAATTGTAACCTTTCTCTCAATACAGTGATGTAAGACCCTTGTATGCTGTGGATTGAACAGTGGCTGCAGCCAGCCCTAAATGCAGCAGGTTTAATGTGGCATGGCGTGTGACAAACAGGCATATGACTATACACCCCAGCAGACTTTAGCAACTCTTCACAGTCATGTGAGGGTGCCTTTGAAGACTGACAAGATTGGATACAGCTCTGAGTCTGTCTCTGCAGATAAGCTTTTGCAGTCATAAAGCCTAACCAGGCCTCATAAATGCTGTCCCCTGTTGAAGTGTTCTGGGGATTTTCTCATTGCTGAATCTCAAAACTAAGGAAAAGGTTGTCAAATGCAACACACTGACCTTTTAAGATAATTTCTCTAGGTAAAACCTGTGGTCTAGGTATTGGTGAACTGGCTCTAGTGAAATCCAATCAGCATTAAGGTGTCACATTTGATTAAGGCATATTAACACTGCATTTAGTACCCAGATGAAAGAAATGAGAAGCCCATACCTTAGTCCATTCTTTGTACCCCAATAAATTTAATGCTTGAATGTGAAGCTCAGTGACAAGCAAAATGCCTCCAGAGGTCAGGTGGTACTGCAGCTGGTACTACAGCTCACCATTTTCTTCCTCTGTTTTGCAAAAAGAAGTAAAAACCAACCAAATCCATTTCCTTCTCTATGGATCAGAACTTGGAAATGGGACCTGACCGGTGCACTGCACTTCCAGATTTGTTGCTCAGACCACTGAGGAGCGTATACAAAGTTCTATTAACTTACTCTCCCCCCTCCAAGGCCAAATATGCAGAGGAGGAAAGACATTTTCTGAGACTACCTCTTAGCAGTCAATATTTAAGCATTGGCTCTCCCCACTGCAATGAATAGATTGCATACATCTGACATTTAATGTGGTGAAGGTGTAAAAATAGGCAGCCTGGTTTTGTGTAACAAAACCCAGGCATCATCTTCCTCATATGCACAGCTTTTGAGCTGAACTCAGCTAGATGCCCTCCCTTACACAGATTTCCTACATTTCCTTCTCATATTCTAACTAATGCTATTTATATCCTGTCCAGACTACATATAGATTAGTAATACTAAGCATTCCTATAGGATCTCCCTTGGAAGAGCCCTAGGCATATTTTACCAGATATTATTTTAATCAAAACTGTAGAGACTTCCATTTTAACAGTATCTTGAGCAGCTTAAAGCTAAATATACAAAACAGGAAAATGGGAATCAGGGAACTGAAGACGACAGAAAGATCTCTGAAGTATGCTTCAAAATTAGAGGATATTCAGGGGACATCAAGCATAATTAAGGCTCTGGAACAGCAAAGCAAGTGAATTGCTACCATAAAGAAGATGAGTAAGAGGAGCTGTAATACAAACATAGAACATGGTGACTATTCAGGAAACTCTTCTCTCTCATAACACTAGACCAAATTGATTTCAATTTTTAAATGGTAGGACATTCAGAACTAGAGTAAAAGGAAATATTTTTTGCATTATACATAAATAGAAACAAATGAGACTATGAATCCATTGAAATACAAAAATAGGTTTAGACCTTTATAGGCCTCCAAATTAATATCATACTGTAGAGTAAGACAGCAAGTTCTTCACAATTCAGATAAGGCATTAGCATAGGAGGTAAGATCCAGCATTGAAAACAGGTTCATGTGCATTCAGTTACAGAATTCTTCCACTTTCTTCTAAAGTGTCTATTATCTCCTGTTCTCAGACACAGATGCTGGACTGGATGGATCTAAAGCTAATCCAACCTATATTGAGGAGTCCTGTGTTTCCCCTGAAGCAAACTACCTATGATCACTGTCAAGACAGAGAATGCTAAGAAGAAATCCTGTTACTCAACTCTCAGTCTCAAGACCATGTTTAAAAAAACAAAGATAATTCATTATTCATCTTTGTGCTGTAACTTTACACCAGCCAGTGAAAGTTTTTAGTGAACCACTACCATAACCCAAATACAGCCCATTATGGCAATAGTTCCAATACTTGACATTAAATAAAAATTATATTCATGCAAAATAGATCGAAGTCTACTGTTCAAACAACATCAGGTCAAATAAAAGTGTTATCTGCACATTATGTGGGAGATTAAGATTATGAAGGAAGAGAAAACCATAATTGTCTGCTTTAAAAAGGATGTTTCAAACTATTTTTCCTTTTAAAAAACTTTAACAGGTTTATTTCCATCTCATTAACCTTCTTAATCACATACCATGCAAACCACACTATTTTTGTGATTAGAGATTGTTCTGAATTTCTGGTAGAACACCTAATTCGAATAGAATAGAATAGAACAGAATAGAATAGAACAGAACAGAATAGAACAGAATAGAACCGAACCAGACCAGGTTAGAAGAGACCTTCAAGATCATCGTGTCCAAACTATCATCCAACATTACCTAATCAACTAAACCATGCAACCAAACACCCTATCAAGTCTCCTTCTGAACACCTCCAGTGATGGTGACTCCCCGGGCAGCCCATTCCAATGGGCAATCACTCTCTCTGTGTAAAATTTCCTCCTAACCTCCAGCCTGAACCTCCAGCCTGAGACTGTGTCCTCTGGTTCTGGTGCTGGCTGCCTGGGAGAAGAGACCAACCTCTGCCTGTCTACAACCTCCCTTCAGGGAGCTGTAGGGAGCAATAAGGTCACCCCTGAGTCTCCTCTTCTCCAGGCTAAGCAACCCCAGCTCCCTCAGTCTCTCCTCATAGGGCTTGTGTTCCAAGCCCCTCACCAACTTTGTTGCCCTTCTCTGGACTCATTCCAGCAAGTCAACATCCTTCCTAAACTGAGGGGCCCAGAGCTGGACACAGTACGCGAGATGTGGCCTAACCAGTGCAGTGTACAGGGGCAGAATGACCTCCCTGCTCCTGCTGGCCACACTGTTCCTGATGCAGGCCAGGATGCCATTGACCCTCTTGGCTGCCTGGGCACACTTCAGGCTCATGTTCAGCCTACCATCAACCAGCACCCCCAGGTCCCTCTCAGCCTGGCTGCTCTCCAGCCACTCTGACCCCAGCCTGTAGCACTGCATGGGGTTGTTGTGGCCGATGTGCAGAACCCGGCACTTGGATGTGTTAAATCTCATGCCGTTGGATTCTGCCCATCTGTCCAGCCTGTCGAGGTCCCTCTGTAGGAAAGTACCCTATTGATGACCTCCTCAGATCTGTTTAGACTGGCCTGAATTAGGGCCAGCATGAAATAATCACTGTCTTCCTTATCAAAGATTGTCTTTGTAAATTAATTTCTTGGGCAAACCCCAAAGTTGTTATTCTTAAATGCCTCTGCTGCCCCCTGGTGTCTCTTTCTGTAGCTTCATACAGAAAGCTTACACCTCAACCAGTTCCCTACCTCCCAAGTGCCTATGTGAGAAGTTACACAAAAAATAGAGGCTCACATTTCCACATGCAGTTTTTCTGCACACTGACACTCATAATTTGTGAAGAATATCTCATTATAAGCAGGCTTCATTTCAGTACGATACTGTAGAACAAACAGAACCTATCTCTGATACTGAACATTGCTAGTAGAAATAGCTTTCATATCCTTATGTAGCTATGTATACACACACTATATGAGATATGCCTCTGAAGAGGTATACAGTGAGCTGGGAAAGAGCTGTTTTCCTTTTTCATGCAAACTTCTGTAGATATACTACTAACTTGCTGGTTATGCACAGTGTTTAGTTTTGGTTGGGTTTTTGTTATTGTTTTTTACTAAAGAACCATTAATGGGAAAGGCAAATCAACACCTGGAGACAAAATACTTTTCAATAAATATGCACACAAAAAACAGAGCAAAAAACCCCCCAAACTTGGTTCCATCAACAAAACCCCCAAACATACTGGAACAGGCAGAACCTAAAGCTATAGACAGAGATTCACATATCAGGAAGCCAAGATGCACATCAGCTTCTGCAGCTTTCTTAAATATGCATACTTTTGATGCACGGGATGGCTTTGAAACAACTGCCTTTGAGTTATAATCAGAAGTAGCTAGTAGTCCCAAGAAAAAATGGGGATTTATTCATGGAATTCCATAGCTGCAGGAAAGAATTTGGCTTACAAAGTCAATCCAGATGTGTCTGGATAATGTAGTTTCATCTTTTGAGAGAAAAATTTTCAGAGAATCTGGCAAGAGACTACAAAGACTGTGAATTACAACTTGTTCTTTAACCATATGACTGTCTTAGCAGAACTCTGAGATGGAAGGATTCATCAGGAAAAATCCTACAGGATCTCAGGAGGTCCAAAGAGCTGAAGCAGAGGACCCCCTCTTTAACCTATGGCTGTAAATTCTAATAAAAACAGAGTAGTGGATTTCATCTCAAGAGGTAAAGTAAGGCAAACATTAACTGTAAACAAAGCAGTGGGGGAGAACAATGACCAGCTTGCTGAAATACTTAGCTCAAGAAGGCTACCTGATAAACAAAGAGAGGCTAGGAGTATAAAGTAAGATGAAACCAGCAATAGCCCAAGCATAACGAGAAACATATAGCTCTGTCCCCAATTTGTGTATCTGACTAGTTTATCCCAGAGCTGCTTTCAGGCTGGGGTCTCCACTGACATCTTGTGGCTTTTGTGTAACACATCATTGTTGAAAGGCAATCCTCCTTATCTTGTCAAGCAATTGCTCTTTTTTTGGTGAAAGTGGTAGAAAAGCTTTTCTGTTTAGTTAAAATGTTTTGCTTGCAAACCCTTTGATTTCTTATCTACTCAGTGTGTGTAGAGAAAAGGAGGATAAAGATTATATTGTGAAAAGGAACATCCCTTTATCTGTGCACAGATATGCTTGTAACATGAAACAGTACACCTAGGTAACCTTAGAAACATCCAATACAAATTAGGAATATAAATCAGATAAAGAGAACAGGAGATTGGTTTGGTAAATGTCTGCTGAAAATGTGACTAATGACAGTCCTACATATTTAAAAATCAAGAGTTACCTGAACAATATCTCAATGGCTCTAAACTCATCTGATTCACAAGAAAGAGCCTAAATTTATCTTTCAGTTGAGCATATCTGATTGCTTTTAGACAGTAATCTCTAAGCAGAACATTAACTACAAGAAGGCAAGAATATTTTTTGTTTTCCACCCAACACTCCAACCATTACAAACATTGCCAATCTAATCTACCCTAAAATTAAGGTAAGAACTGCAGTACTCAGAAACAGCCCAGGCACACACAACTACATCATAGTTTCACATGGCTTTCTTAGTTATATGAAAGTCCTGTGTCTCACTGCTAACACAGAAAACAAAGAAAGCATCAAATGCATTTCAAGATGAACCCAATTTACATAAAAATCTGAAAAACTTGACCCAGTGTAAAAGCTACAGGTGGGAGCAACTCCTTACAAGCACATGCAACTCCAAACCCACAATTTAAATCCAGGAGATGGTGCCCCATGATGTAAGTTGGAAACACTGCAGCTGAGATTGTAAGAAGGCACCAGTGCAATTTTACATCTCTGGGGACTGCAGACTGAATAGAGATGGGAACTGGAAACAGACAGATCCTTATCATCATAGCCTTCTAGAGATTTCAGAGAACAGAAGTATTTCATTCAAGAGGCCAATACATTTCTGACCCCTCTGTGGCACTCATCAATTTGACACAAGAATCCTGGAGGTAATTCAGTAAGAGACCAGCCTGGTTATGCCTCACAGGTCCTCAAGCATGAAAAAAATATTTGACAGGAAGGTAGAGCACTCAAAGTAATTTTAAAACTTCCATTATGTAAATGCTTTTTAGTACAATCTAATTACATGAACAAATACACAAAGGCTAAACATTTGTCTATAGCAGATGCATTGCACCACAGAAATGCAAAACACTTAGGTAAGTTTACACGGTAAACTAATTAATCCAAAGCACACCTTAACATGGGACTCAGTAAAACCCAATAGAATATAAATTAGCAACAAAACCAATTATTTATGAATTTAAGTGCTCTTAAGCCTGTACTACTAATTGAAAATAAAAGTGTCCATAACACAGTACCAGAGATGGGAATAAAACCAGAAGAGTTCTGCACAAAAAATGTCTGTATTCAGTATAATCCAAAGGAGGTATAATAGAAGTTGAGAGCAACTACACACACAGAAATTAGGGTATTACTACATTTCATTTCCTGAAAAGAATTGTTGTACAATTCCTTATGCATATGCAGAGATGAGTCACAATCAAGATCAACTCAGACACTTCCTGCCACATATCTGTTACGTAGGCTTACTAAAATTTGAGTATGGCCCTTCTAATGCACTGCAAAATAACTTTCTGACATTTATGCAAAAATCAGATTAAGTGATGGTAACTGATATGATTTTAATGTCACTTTTCACCAGATCTCTACTGTATCTACAAAAAGGCCAAAACCTCTGTAAGTATTTTTTAGTGGTAAACAGCAGGGGAAAAAAGGCATTAGCTAATCTCAAGCTGTGCCAGGGGAAGTTTAGGCTTGAGGTGGTGAGAAGGTTCTTCACAGAAAGAGTTGTTAGCCATTGGAATGGGCTGACCAAGGAGGTGGTGGAGTCACCGTCCCTGGAGGTGTTCAAGAGGGGATTGGACGTGGCACTTGGTGACATGGCTTAGTCATGAGATGTTGGGTGACAGGTTGGACTTGATGATCTTTGAGGTCTTTTCCAACTTTATTGATTCTATTCTAGTCTATTATTAAAGCTGCTGAGCCACATATAAGGAACTGTTGGGAAAACAATAGTACATTTGCCCTGTTGCTTACTCTTTGTCATCAAATACTTTGCCATGCTGGAGATGAAATAAAAACTACAGTGTATTCACAGTACCCAGCACTGCTCAGTAATGATATTGTCCATACCAGGTGCAACCCTGTCCAGTAAGAATAAGCCTAGAGGGCACATGCTGAGACAGCTACCTTTACACCGTATCCATGCCCAGAAGAATAACTTTGGAACACTTTTCCTGAGGTCATCGCTTTCTGGAAACTCCAGGAACTTTAAGTTGCAGGTACACTATGTGAAATGAATTTCTTCCAAGGATAAGAACTCTTCAAGTTACTTCTCTCCCTTTCAGTGATCTCTTTTTTTTTTTTTCCCCTGACTTCTGACTGCCATGCTTACTAGCTGCTACTGTTTGACTAGAACACAGCATAGACTATTTTAATACCACAGCCAAGTATCTGAGTACTCCTGCAAGAAAGCAACCATGATGTTCAATTGTCTAGAAGCACGGTGGGAGGGTTTCTTTTGTTTTGGGGGTTTGTTGTAGATTTTATACTAGGACATGTCAAGCAACATGAGCTTATAAAAACATTTCAGACACATTAAGGGAATCAAAAAGGAAAAGCTTAAAGTATATTCTTCCAACATCACGTTCTGCAGTACCTGCACGCTCATTAGAGGTGTCTCACAGAATTACTGAACTGCCTTTGTACCGTATCAGCTACAGGG
This sequence comes from Melanerpes formicivorus, assembly GCF_026170545.1. NCBI lineage: Eukaryota > Metazoa > Chordata > Aves > Piciformes > Picidae > Melanerpes > Melanerpes formicivorus. Next base: position 1,709,066 of record NW_027142450.1, on the reverse strand, counting down.
GAGAAAAGCTGTTGGGTTACCATCTTATGTATTGAAAACCTATTTTGCCTTTGCTAGTATAGCTGTAGAACTTCAGAAGCACAGTGCTGGTCACACTAATCCTAATGAAGTCAGTGTGAATTTTCCCACTGACTTCAGTGGGACCAGACATAATTAGTGCTTCTGAAAAAGTAAATTTAGAAAATATTATATATTCCTCCAGCAAAGCCCAACTTTTAATTTAAAAGCACACTGTAAGATAGGAAAAGTTATTCTGTGCACTTAGAGCATAAACCGGAATAAAACTTAATATTTATTAGAATTTCTTCCAGTAACAGCATTCAATATCTTAACAAATCAAGTAGTGAAGTCTTAAAAAATCTAGGATTACAAAAGAAGTTAAAATAAATTGTTCCTTATATTTAATGGCAACAAAGGGGGGGATTTTCTAGTTAAAAAAAAAAATTGTCATATAAACAGTATAATTTTAAGAAAACGTGATTAACATGATATGTAATGTTCAGAATGGATACAGAGTGTATGAATACCAATCTGAATGGAACACACTACCCCCTTAATCTCAAAATAGGCTGTTTGAAGAAATGGGAGGGAGGAGGATCTTTCTATCGAAATAACTTAGAATATATCACACAATGGACAAAAAACGCAATAGTACAGAAGACATTACATGACACCCTCATTACAACACCCTCTCTGGCTATACAGTAAAAGTTAGTAAAGTGCATCTTTTAAAGACTTGTCTAGTGAAATAGCTTTTCCAAATATAAAACACAACACAAGACGTGCAGTAACAGTTAAATCATTGTGTAAGTTTTTTGAAACTACATCTTTAACTTTTCATTCACTAGAGAAGAAAAGTTTTAACTGCAGTAGTGTTCACATTATTCTTCCATAGGATGCATCCTCATGTGCTTTTGTTACTTGGCAAATATTTAAATACGGAGCATGGAAAAATTAGGCAGTTTATGCAAGTGCTTCTCTCGATGCAATACAATTCTTCAATGGCAGAACAGCCACATGCAGCAAAACCATGTTAGATTTTGGGAAGCTTTGGTGCACTAACGACAGGATTGGTCTCTTGCAAGTATCTTCGCCCAGCACTCTTATAGTCATAGGTGCAGGTGTGAGTCTCTGCATAGCGGTGCGTTGCACAGAAATTGTTTCCACATCTGAAGAACCAAGAATACTAGAGGTTACAAGTTTTTAGAAGCTTTTAACTCTCTGACATGCTTGTTTATTTGGCATAATTGCTTGGATGCTAATCATCCTTGACTGATGACACTAACCAGTGGGGTAATCAAAATGACACTTCTGTAACTGAATGCTGGAGTTTTGACCCAACAATCTCTTCAGCTGGGAAGTTAAGCAAGATCAGTACTGCTGCAACCAGTTGGCGAGGATCAAACACACTTCAAAATTACAAATTACAGGCTTTGATTTATTTTGTTTCTTTTTAAAGACCTCACCCAACATCTGTTCTTAAAATTCAGAGGACTAAGCCATGGAACTAATATAATGTCATCAAGTGAAAGCCAAGTAAAGTATTTCAGTTCAAAACGAGCACATCATTCAGACTACCAAAACAGATGTTGAGTTGAGCCCAAGTTCTGCCTGGCATAAATTTAAATTAGTCATTTGAAATGAATAAATATAGATTTAGTCACCTGTGAAGACATCAGACGGACTAACTCTAGGGAAGATGGGTTCCTATATGACTGGATAAGAGTGCATCTCCCCAGTATCAGTTGCAATTTTCGTGAGTGAAATTATCTACCTGGGCTCATAATAAATTCTCCAGCTGCTACTGAGTCTTTGTGTGCCTGGTAATGTTTGCTTTTCTTTGGTTCTTGGTCCCACAATCTCCAGTTCTCTCATAAAACTGTATTCTCTGTTTGGTTCATGTTTCATTCTAGTGAAAGGTCATATAGTTGCTAGAATGAAGACTGTTCTCCCCTTTTCCTGTGCTTTGTTTTTAACCTTACACAAGCTGTTAGTTTTAAGAAGAATATGCAGATACTTATTCAGCAGAAGAGTGCAGTGTCTAAAACTGTTTCAAAATAAAAAACTGAAGTCAGTAAGGAGGCAGCTCCTCACTCAGAACACAATTATCCAATGGCAGAAGTCTTGTTCATTTTGCAGTTTATTGGTGTGAATCAAGATCAGCTTCAAATGTAGCTCTTGCAGCGTGGCGGTTACCAACCTTAGACTAGCTCATGGCAAATAATACTGAAAGAAGGATGTCTTCTGGGAAATAATACTTTGAGAACCATGATCAACAGAGAAAGTGGGTTGTGGGTTTGTTTTGGCTGAGCTTTTTGGTTTTGTTTTGATTTGTGTGCATGTTTGTTTGGGTTTTCTCCAGTTCTGCTTTTGTTTGTGCATTTGGGTCTTTGTTTGTTTCTATTTTGTGTGTCTGTGTTGTATGTGGTTTTTTTTTTTTTAATCTGTTGTTGTTTGGATTTGGTTTGATGTTTTCTTGCAGTTTACAGTGATCACGCCAAGCAGCAGGTCTCCTTGTGTTGTCTGCAAATCGTGATTTGAGAGATCAGCACTCCAGCATTCTGCTTTTGAGATACTCTCAATGCTCAAAGGTGACCAAAGCCTCGCAAGAAACAGAAAACCCGTAAAAATCGAAAAGTTGTCAAATAAAAATTCACATACATTCACCAATCACTCAGCTATGTTGTAATAGGGTAAATTCTGAGGGAAATGATCTGAAAAACTGTACAAAACCAGATTTTCCTGAAGTTAATACAGTTATTGTTAAGAAATGTTATAGAATATAAATCTCTAGTAAGTTCTCCCTGTAATAGATATCCTATTTTTTTTTTTCCTTTGTGACCACATTCTTTAGTTCCTGATATCTTGCATTCTGATCCCCTGCATTTCTTGATTTGTCTGGAAGAACATACATCTCAACAGCAGAACAGGTACAACAGGTCCGAATTTTAATTCCTGGAGTTTTGCAAAACAGAACTGCAACATTTTCGAAGGTTGTCTTTTGATTTGTTGTGCTTAAAGAATACCCTAAGGCACAGAAAACCTTTTAGTTTACCCAGTTATCCATTTCAAATAACAGCTGGTTATACACTCAGCCTACCTGCATTCATAGCTGGTTGCCAATCCAGTTTTCTTGCCACAAAGAAAGCAATGTTTTGTAATTTTCTTTTTTGATTGAATTGAGCCATTCACAGGTGGGAGACGGGTTGCTTCACCTGCTTTCAGAGGTAGAAAGACAGTAAATACATTTTATTTTTACTTATTCCTGGTCACAAACTAGTTACATGTCATCATTTTGCATTTCTTAGGATACTTCAGGTGGGAACTCCATAGCCTAAACAGAGTGGACAATAAAAGCCCAACCCCAAAAAGCAGATAAACACACCTCAAGCCTATGAACACCTTTGGAAGAAGCAGCACAATGCAGGACTTAGACTCATTATCTTTAACACCTGTTAAAAGTTCATATAAGCAAGAAATTACAGAACAAATCAAGAAACACATATCCTAATGGTCTTCCCAAATGCAAAATGAAAACACATAATGTACTTGGGAAAGCACTTCACACAATGGCTTTCCAAGAAACCAACAGGGTATTCAAGTACCTAGCATCTAGCATATTCAGTAGCTAACACCTCAAGTTTGCTAGACAAGTACTGCAGCATTTCAAAATCTTACTGTTACTCCGTAACTGCAACTAAAGTACATTAGACTACAGGCCTCTGTTGAGCTATATGGTTTCACAAGGCACTTTGTACATGTTTATACAACTATTATACTTAAAAATTTAACTTGCCATTATGCCCTGTAATTCTTGGCTGTTGCTTCATTAACTGGAGATCACATAAACAAAAGGCACCTTCCTTTCCTTTATCAAGACAAGCTCTTGGTCCATCAACCTGCTTATCCGTATTTACCAACAAGCCATTACCAGTCAGCAATGCATCCCCTCAAACATTCTTTCAGGGCTTCCACCGTTATATTGTTAGGATGGTCCCAGAAAGTGACCTCACAACATCACGTATTTTTTGCCTAGCACACCTTTAATCCCATCAGTCATTTCTCAGCAGAGATACAGCAGGCTACATTCAACAGTAGCACCAGAGTCCCAGAGTTCAATCAGGGCACAGCATTATAGAATCCCAGCATGGTGGGGGTTGGAAAGGACCTCTAGAGATCATCTAGTCCAGTCCCACTGCTGAAGTAGGGACCCCCAGAGCATGCTGCCCAGGACCACACAGTCACTACACATTGCAGGCATCACTGCCCATCAGTGCTAACCATTGCTACCTAGCATCAAAAATTCCAGGCAATGTTTGTCCACACTATCAATTTAATCATCCAGAAGTATACTACTTTACAGGCATCAGTTATGCCAGCTTGCAAAAAAGACACTGCTTGAAGACAGTCCCCCCTCTGGGCCATACTAAAACAGGAAAAACAATACACCTGTCCTCACATTTTGGGTCATTATAGTAATTACATGTAAACTGACATCATTATAAACAACCACCTCTCTCTCAAGAGCCTGTGTGATACAATTTTGTCTTTTTCATATCTGGAACCTTTAGGAAAATACACTTTTGTCTGACATAAAAGACACCAGAGGAGTGTTCTCTTCACAGTTCTATCTGACAAGACACGTATGATAGCAGGCCTCCCCATAATGCAGATGTGGATATTAAGATATTAGCTGGTTTACCACACAGTATGGAAGGACAGACCTGTTCATTGACAGACTCTCAGTTCAAAGCCGCACCTCCAGTTGTGAAACTAAGACACAAATCCCTACTTCAGCAGCTTATGTTCCTATACCATCACAATTATATATATTTTTTTTTTCCCTGATGCAGCTGCTATTTGAAGATTTACCTTCTACCTCTTTCTTTTTGTATAAATCTTAAAATATTGGAATACATGGCTTTCTCTTTCTCCTAAGATCATACAGAAAGAAAAGAAAATCTGAAAACTTCAAGTCAAGGATTTGTTTTCAGAATATGTCAAGCATTCAGCACACAACAGTTACTAAGACTACAACAGAAAGAATGATGCCTACCACAAATAAAAGGGAGAAAATTCTACACTCTATCAGTAATCTTCAGCATCCTCCCTGGTTTTCTTTTGCCAAACCCTTCTGGTTCAGGCTGTAGCTCTAAAAATAATGCTACTGGTAACTTTGGCTCTGATTTTAGTACACACAAAAGTATTCATAGAACTGACCTTTTGGAAACTGCAGAAGAGAAAGTCATTTCATGTCTACAAGCTGGGATGCATGATTAAGAATAGCTAGGAAAGTCACCATTATGTCTGCCTAAGATCTGGGTAACATCTGGATGTTAAAGAATTCCTTGAACTATCAGAAGGTATACCATGCTACAGAAATCTAGTATAGTGTGTACTTCAAAAGCCATATGCCTTACAAAGACAAAAGATTCTTCTCCTGTACATATGTGATATATAGGAAAGACCAAAGAGTCATCTTCAGTTATTATTTAAGTCATGTTACTTACCTACTCTTTTCCCTACAGCTGCAATACTTCCATTCATTCCAAGCCCGTGCGCAGACTAAAAAAAAAATAGTAAAAATTTCCACAAGGAAATTACTAGCAGATGGAAATTCAATGAATTAGGCAGTCTGGTATTAGCTTATTTGAAATCAATGTTTTCCTCAATGTACCTACAAAGAATCCAAGATGATTTCTGTATACAAAATTAAAATTCCTCGATGTAAAGCCTTACTCAAAGTGACTATTAAATAGTCTCCCTATACTTCACACCAAAATAAAATACATTAGAGATCTGAAGCCAGGCACATAAGCAGCAAAGTCAGATGATGCCTCAAACAGACACTCATGATGCTATCATTACAATAACTAATAATTTTAGTTGTGAACTGAACAACCACTGAAATTTTTACAAAAAATTACTTCTAGGACCTGTTTAAATAAACAGGCAGTTAAGATACCAACAGGAATTCTGGAAACATTTTAAGACTACCAGGGACTTCAGCATACTTTTCCCTCCCCACCTGCCTCCTCTGAAAAGACATAGACATACACAAGAAAGTAGACTTTTCATAATGTCAGTACCAGAAGAGACAGGAAAATTTCAATTTCTTTGCAAGCATTAGTACTCACTATAATATATTCAGCAGCTTCTTTTGGAGGAGCAGTTTTCCTAAAGCTTTCTTCCTCAAAATGCTGCAGGTTTGTAGGCAGTGCAATTCCTGAAGTCCTAAACCTGCCTGTCCCACAGGAACTCTGTAAACTTTCCCTGTTTGTGCTTCGGGCCAGTGAAGCCAGGAATCCTAAGTTACTTAGAGAACTCACAGGTTCTTTGGATGCCTTGTTAGCCACATCTGTGATGTCCCTAGCCTCTGCTTTAGGAATTACATCAGGTCTTTTGCCAAGTGACTCTACTTTCACATTATGAAATCTAGTAGTCCTAGAACAAGAGGAGTCTGCGATACTATGGACTTCCAATGACCGAAACACATTTGGGGAGGCTGTAGATCTCAGATTACCAGCCTCAAAGCATTTAGGCTGTGCCTGTGGCTTCAGAGAACTGTGACGTGCCACTTGCGTTGAATACCGAAGAGGTGACAAAAGCAGATTTTTCTGAGGACTTAATTCACGAGTGCTGAGAAGGCCAGCCCCCATTGCTGCAGTGCTCAACACTTTGCTAATAGGTTTTCTATGCTGCTCTACAATCTTAGATTCTTCATCTCCATCAGACAGCTCAAGTTCTGAGTTCATCTTTCCTGTGTCATATATCTCACTACACTGTTCAGTGGCGCTTGCTTCTGTGAACAAAGCAAAAGCATCTGTTTCAGGTAAAAGTTTTTCTTCTGTTCCATATAATTCTACATTTGTTAGATTTGGAAACAAAACAGAATCCTCTTCACTTGAGGTCACATTTTCAGATGCCTTTTCTGCATTTGCCGGCAGAGGTGAAACAGGAGTTGGAATACTATTTGTAGGCAGTTTTGCATTTTCTAATTCGACACGGGATATTTTCGGTGGTAATCTGATGCTACTAACTGAATGAGACCAAGAGCTGCTCTGCCAAGCGTCATCTTCTTTAAGAAAGTCATTAGTTGTGGATGGCATTGTTCTACCCGCAGTGGCCAAAGTAGCCAGTGCTGAAAGTGCATTTTGGGAAGACTCTGAGTGGTATGAATTCCCAGGAAGAGGTAGGCAAGGCTGTCCAATATGTGGGAGCACTTTTAAAAAACGGTGACGAGCAGCAGCCACTGAGCCACTGGATGGTCGAGGAGTCACTGGAGGACGAGGTTTCACCTTCACAGTCTTCTTAGGCTATTAAAAACCACAAATCCCACATGCAAAAACAATTAGCATTTGAATTACGGTTGCCTTCAATAACCTAACTGAGATCACATCCACAGGAATTCTGGTGGTATAAGGCCAGGAAAAAAAAATAAAAATCTAATAATTCTTTCTACTCCCATCATCTGTTACAAGCCATCAAGACTTCACTCCAACATCTGAATAACAAATTCAAAGATTATAATCAGAAAAGACTATTTAGTAAATAGGTCACATGACAGAAATAGAAAACAAAGCCAGAATGCCACCCAAATTATCAAGAGAAGCTTAGGGTCAAACAATGAAAGCGTATCTTCTTTTTGCATCTGGGTAACTTAGACGAACACCAACATAATGTTTCATCTTCTAGGTAATTTCATTCTCATATTTAACTGTATAGGCAGTTACAGTGTTTTTTAATGAGGCTTCTTTTTAGAGACAAATCAATTTTTACTAGAGTAACAGTGCAAAATACTACTACTTAATGTATCAGAAGAAAAAACAAGAACCCCCAAAACCCACCCATGCAAATAAATCTGAGATGAGCAGTGAATTCTTTGAATGTGGATAGGCAGATCCAAGTAAAGCCAATACCACACAGCAGAACATTTATACAATAACATTTATTTAAACATCAGATAAGCCATCATCTACCTTTGATTATTTCCAAGTACTTGACCTCCTTTTTAGAAAAGACAGTACAAGGGGAGTACAAAACATTTTAAGACAGAAAAACTGAAATCACAACTTCACCTTTTTACTCAGATTCATGTTCTCCATCTTTGCCTTGAGCAGTTTCATTTTATTCATTGTAATGGAATTCTCGATAATCTGTTGGCCAGATGGTGATGTCTCTGTCTCATCTTCATCGTCGGCATATAGATTGTAAACTGAACCACCACTGAAAATAAAGCAAAGTTTGCGTTCACCTTCTAATCAAGTAATTATGTTTTCAGTGCAGAGTATTCTCAAAACTAGAAAGTCACATCCGTAGTTGATCTGTTGACAAAGCATTATGTAAAACCATATGCAAAGACATTTCAAACCCATTTATTTTAGCACATAAGCATTCCTCATAAGATGCTCATGCAAAATGATGATGCTGAAATCAGAACATAACCACGCTTCTGGGAAGTTGTTATACCATATACAGTTGGTTCACACTCACTATATATTCTCCCCACAGAGGGGATATCCAGTTCCACAAATGCCTCCTGAAGGTATGGCCAAAGCTGTTAACTGTGCGACTCAGACAACAAGCTGATCACTTTTCCAATTAACCAGACACTGGTATGGAAGGAAAGTCCAATTTCTATCCATCCTGAAGGGTGTTCTCACCATAAATGGAAATGGAGGGGTCACCCATGTGGATGTGATATTCTATTTCTCCTTTTCAAAATAAAAAAAACACAAAATAAAATAAAATAAAAAAAGGATCAGTTTAGGTTTCCAAAAAGCCTCACATTTGGAGAAAATAAACAGATTAGAATTACCAGTCCCCAGAGAACAAATTTGACCTCAGCAGTCACCGGAAATTTGTAGTATCACATAGCCTTTTTCCACTCCGGATTCTAACAGAATGTAAAACCTTAATGTTTTAAAGTCATTATCTGATTTGGTTTTCCTATGAAGCAATGAAGCATTAATTACTAAGACACGTACAATATTTACAGTAAAATGAAAGAACAACATCAGGCATGTCCAATTCATTACAAATGCACACATTTTCAACACTGTACACAATACTACTCAAAGGGTATTGTCCCCCTGGTCTGTCAGAATCTAGAAATCATGATGCTTTAGAAAGAAAATAAAAACAAACAAACAGAATACTAATCTGTTCGCTAGAGTGTAGTAGCTGAAGTGATATACTTGCTCTTCTGATGGTAACAGATCTTAGATTCTGTGACAGAAACTGAAAAAGATTTGGTACCTTAACAGCAGATCACCAAAATCCCAAACTAAAACAAACATCCCTTGCCCAAACCAATCAAAATACCAATTCCATCTCCCATTTTCTAGAAACTTCAGGCATATCCTTTCAGGACTCTGCAGTGCCAATCTCCTAGCTTCACAATTAATCATTTAGTCAACTCATGTCCATACAAAAAACCCCAAAGTTTATACTGTGAACAGATAAATATTTATAAAAACAACAAATTCCTTAAGATGGAGGAGAAAGTACTTAGCAAAAGTGAAATGTGCAATGTTTCCTTTCAGAAAGGACTGGTGGGTTGAGAATGCCTTAAGCACAAAGTTACCTTTATCTCACTCTATTGACACACACACAGTGACAGATGACAATCAGCATGACCACAAAGCACTACTGTATTTTTCAGCTACCCAGCTCCAGCATTTTAGCAGGCCTTAGAGAAGAATTCTTGCAATATTCCAGATAAACCTTTGATAAAGTATACAAATAAAGGTGAAAATTATATGGCAACCCCTTTTGAATAATAATATAAAGATTAAAACCAACCTTACCTCAAAGATTCAGATAATGGTGTTAAAGTGCCATCTCCCCGGTCTACCACACGAAAGAAATTCAACTGATCTCCTTCCCGATAGACTAAGAAGGTAATTTGCTTGTTGGATGTCCCTTTTTCCCAGACCTCGTCTCTAGTGGGATCCATGTATTCAGCCATTTCCCTGATAGGATCTTCCACAGGAACTAGAAATAGAAAAACAAGAATAAAATTATTCTTTTATTATTTTGATCACCTTTGAGAGCTCAGCTCAGTTTATAATGGGAACCCTCAACCTAGAGGATATGCTGATTTCTTTCCAAATAAAAACTATCAAGGGATTTCTGTGTTTTCCCTCCTCCATAAATGATCCACATAATTGAGTTTAACATCAGACGGAACCAATACCTTGTTTTGACTGACCAGAATTTAGAAGTATTTATATAATGACATTACAGCATCATTTTTTCTGCAGGTGAGAAATTACTGATTTTAGCATTTGATGACGCTGTACATCTAAAGATATTTGTTAAATTAAGGGTAAAAAACACAAAAAGAATGGAGCACCTGGTATCCTAAGGAAGTAAAGATAGAAAAAAACCCTCCCTGCTTTTGTTAAGTATATTTGCAAAAAATTTGGAAATGAAGTCTCCTTGTCTAAAATGCTTAGCTAAGAGAAGCTGTTTACAGTTGTAAGATGTCGCACGAAAATAACGATTTTTAACTGAGTTAACACCTACCTCTTCTAGTGTTAATAGGTCCACCTCGCATAGCCAGAACTAACTTCAGAGTGCAACCTTCTGAAATGCTGTGAATAACAATAAATATATTTTTGTAGCATTTTCTATTACTCATGCTAACAATAATTTAGAAACATTAGTTGCAATTTTATTCTATACTTACTTATAATCATTCAAACAATAGTCATCCTTCAGTTCTGTATTATTCCAAATTAAATGCTGCTGAGAGACAGGAATACCTAAACAAACCAAACAAATATAGATTAAAACTGAAGCTTGGTAGGAGGACTTTGGGGAGTTTTGCTTTTTCAAGAACGTGGAGGTAGCAGAGGAAGTGTAAGAAAGTAGATTACACAGGAAAGAAGAGAGGAAGCAGGACAAGAATAGCTACTTCAGTAGCCTTCGGTCATGATATCCAGCCTCCCAAATAGTCATGAAGAACTTTTCAGCAGGCTTATGTTCACACATAGAGTTCAATCTTTCGGCTCAACAAGGGGCCTGCAGTACTCAACTGCTTTAGGCTTAGAGAGTACTTGCTCTTTTTCAGTCATGAGATGATGGAGGTTTCTTCCCCCTTATGTGTACCTCAGAGCTTCATGTCTACTGATATGATAAAACCGATAAATTTCTAACTACAGAAATGCTGAATAATTCACTATAACATGGAACACCAGTTTGTGATTAAAGGCAAGGTCACATTAAGCTAACTGGTGACAGCTCTGTTACGGTGGTGACAACTCTAAATATATTTTGATTGCTGCTTGGCTTGGAACCTGAACTGTCACACATACAATATAGTACCCCAGCAGCTAGCCAAACTTTGTATTAGAAACACTTAAATTATGTTGTGGGTGTTCTTTTTTCAGAACTTTACTTATATCCAGTAATATTCATTTACAACTCAACTTCTGGGACAAATACAGTAAGCATACTGAATTTGTTTCTTATTAAAAATCCGTATTCTGCACAACAATTAAAGGTGTTTCTTTTTGTCTGCATGACCAACTCGTTTAGACACGGATGCAATATGGGGGCACTGGTGGATGAAAAACTGAGTATGATCCAGCAATGTGCACTGGCAACCCAGAAAGCCAGTTGCATTCTGCATCACTTCAGGAGAAGCACGGCCAGCAGGTGGAAGGAGATGGTGCTGCCCATTTACACTGCTCTGGTGAGACCCCACCTGGAGCATTAGGATCAGCCCCTGGGCCTCCAGTATAAGACAGACATGGACTGCTTAAGCAGGTCCAGACGCAGGCTGTGAAGACCATCAGGGGGCTGGAACACCTCCCATATGAGGACAGCCTGGGTTGTTTAGCCTAGAGACCTTTATAGCAGCTTTCCAGTACTTAAAGGGGGCCTACAGGAAAGATAGGAAGGGATTCCTTATTAGGAAGCACAGTAATAGGAAAGAGGTAATAGTTCCAAATTAAAACAGGGTAGATTTAGTAAGACTAAAGTACATCTGGCAAGATTAGAATACAAATACCAGACTCTTCCAGGTGGTTTCTAGAAACATTTTGGCTTCCCAAGATTTGCAAGAGTGCAAGCTATGGCAAAAGGTTGGTTGGATACCCCTTCCTAGAAGGAGGAAGGGCACAAATCTACCAATATTCATCACCAGCAAGTTAAAAAAGGAGATTAGAATCTGGGAAAAGTCCAAGCAAATAGGAGACATGCTAAGTGGTCATCCCTGTGCCAAAGAGGGATAGCACTTTAGAGGAAATGTCATTTTAGAGAGGGTGGCAATTTTGTTTTCTCACCACAGCTCACATCTAATCTTTTTTATGAATGACCAACACAACTTTACTTCACTTGGATGGCATTTAACATGAATCTTATATCCTCTGAAGTCCACAAGGCATTTACAAAGTATGTTCATACAGTAGAAAAATACTGCCAGATATTTCATATCTGTATATTGGTTATGTTTCAAGTCTGCAGCATAAGTAAAACATGAACAACTCAGCAACAGCCAGCAAGTCTACAGTGAAGTTCTTTCCTGTGTTGTTTTGTAGTCTTGCAATTACTAAGTCATTACTGTCTGCATTTGTTATGGTTTCAGCAGCCTCTGAGGAGTAATTTCCAATTACTCTGATAAACGGAGAGAGTATTTGCTAAAAAGGCTGGCTTGCAACTGGCAGTACTGCAGAAAAAATGCTTCTGTTCATTTAACACTGACAAGGTATTTATGATTAAATGAACAGATGAAAAGATTATACTCTACTGTAATGAAAAACAGACAAGTCTTTATTATTAATTCCCTTTTATGCTGCTTTCTAAGAATTCTGTATTTATACACAGAGGAAATCACAGTATCACTTAGGTTGGAAGAGACCTCAAAGATCATCGAGTCCAACCTGTCACCACAGACCTCATGACTAGACCATGGCACGAAGTGCCATGTCCAATCTCCTCTTGAACACCTCCAGTGACAGCGACTCCACCACCTCCCTGGGCAGCACAGTCCAATGGCTAATGACTCTCTCCGTGAAGAGCTTTCTCCGCACCTCCAGCCTAAACTTCCCCTGGCGCAGCTTGAGACTGTGTCCTCTTGTTCTGGTGCTGGTTGCCTGGGAGAAGAGACCAACCCCTTCCTGGCTACAACCACCTTTCAGGTAGTTGTAGAGAGCAATGAGGTCACCCCTGAGCCTCCTCTTCTCCAGGCTAAACAATCCCAGCTCCCTCAGCCTCTCCTCATAGGGCTTGTGTTCAAGGCCTCTCACCAGCCTTGTTGCCCTTCTCTGGACACGTTCAAGTGTTTCGATGTCCTTCCTAAAGTGAGAGGCCCAGAACTGGACACAGTACTCAAAGTGTGGCCTAACCAATACAGAGTACAGGGGCACAATGACTTCCCTGCTCCTGCTGGCCACACTATTCCTAATGCAGACCAGGATGCTGTTGGCCTTCTTGGCCACCTGGGCACACTGCTGGCTCATATTTAGGTGGCTGTCAATCAGCACCCACAGATCCCTCTCTGTTTGGCCACTCTCTCCAGCCACTCCGACCCCAGCCTGTAGCTTTGCATGGGGTTGTTGTGCCCAAAGTGCAGCACTCGGCACTTGGACTTGTTGAATGACATCCCACTGGACTCTGCCCATCTGTCCAGTTGGTCGAGGTCCCTCTGCAGAGCCTTTCTACCCTCTAACTGACCAACATCTGCTCCCAGCTTGGTGTCATCTGCAAATTTGCTGATGACCGTCTCGATCCCCTCATCCAGATCATTAGTGAAGATATTAAAGAGGATGGGGCCCAGCACTGATCCCTGGGGGACGCCACTGGTGACTGGCCTCCAGCTGAATCTGGCACCATTCACCACCACTCTCTGGACTCAGCCCTCCAGCCAGTTCCTAGCCCAGCACAGAGTGTAGCGGTCCAAGCCATGAGCTGACAGCTTAGCCAGCAGTTTGCTGTGGAGGACGGTGTCAGATGTAGACTAAAGCAGTGGGGACAGAGCTATGTGTGGTTTATAGATACAGGTGCAGAAAAATATGAATCAGCTATCCCTTCTCTGGATTATAGTAAGGCTTTCTTGAGGAGACATTTGCATGTGGGATCAGCATGTAAGAATGTCAATAATAATGAGAATGTGAGATACCCATCCACTATCCCCCATCCCTAAGCAGTATGTGACTCTATCACTGGCCTGCTCTAAATCAGTACCATAAGAAAGGAAACTAGAGCAAGACACAACTCCTCAATGTTCAAATGGATGTGGGCTAGCCAGGTGATGCTATAGGAGGACAGAGGAGTCTGCAAATTGTCTACTGAAATGGCTGCAGATGTACTAACAAGTTGACCTACTAAAATGGGAGAAGGAGAGGAAAGAAGTAGGTACTGTATCCTATCTTTCAACTGGTATATCAGATACACTCTCTAAGCTTCACTCCCTTACTCTTTTGGGCATACTAAAAGCTTGCCAGAAAAATACCCCAAACCTGTAGATTTCAGAACAAACTGATTTTACGTTGTGGGTAGAAGATGACTATGTTTAAAAACACCACAAATGTCATAAAGTCAAAGTTCAAACAGTGTACTTATCTCTCATCCAATATTGAAATTGTTGGAGGGTTTCCTTAAACATTTATCTTTTGGTCCTTCTCAGAGAAGCTGAGCTGACAGTCTCTTTCTGCCCAAACTACCTACACTAGGGAAGAGGTGCAAAGGTTCACAACTAACAGCAGCAGGACCATTTTCATAACTGTCAAACCCTCCAGCTCTCACTTGTATGATAGTAAGCTACCTTAGAGTCAAGGGTAGTGAGCATTGATCTACTCTATCCTAGGGACTGACAAAGAGGAGGCTGTAACAAAGTCACCAGTAATTGAATATAATCACACTAAATATCCTGACAAAGGTGACCTTGCTTACACCTTCCAGATGCTCCTCTAACCAGGCTTGCAAGAAAGTTTTAGCAGCTGAGACAAAACATAACCCTCAAAAAGCTTCATGAACTTCTAGTCTGTATCAGCACAGTAAACAGGCACATGACAAAGCAAACCTCCGGTTATCTGCATGGGGGAGCACCTACTACATGACTTTACCAGGAAAACATGACTCCTGCTCTTGCAATAGTTCTGTGTTTTAAGACTTGTACCAGCTACTTCTTTTCTTCCCCCCACCCTGTCCGTTAATACAGATTTCCATAAGGGAAAAAGAATATCTTACATCCAAGTCTAAAGCATTATATTACACCTCTCAGAGGTTGGGTTCCACACAGACAGAAGCATGAAGAATGTGTACTCTCAGCTTATGAGGCTACACTGTTTAACTCAGCCAAGCTGAGAATAATGACATCCTGCTTCAAAGTAGCTACAGTGAGTATACACACACATTTCAAATTTCATGCAGTATGACTCTCATTGTAGAGGCAAAGTGGCAAGAGAAAATTAACCTACGTCTTTTCTCCTTGCATTAGGACCAGGTCTGGCCTCATAACTTAAAGGAGGCAAGATGTGCCAAGAGCATCCCTTTAAGACAAAATATTGCTCAGCCAGCTCTCTACCAGCAAAAGATCACTCACCTAATCACAGAATGCTATGGGGTTGGAAAGGGCTTCTGGAGACCATCTAGTTCAACCCTGCTACTGATACAGGTATGCCTATATCAGGTTGCACAGGAATGCATCCAGGCAGCCTTTGAAAAATCTACAGACAAGAGACTCCACAACTTCTCTGGGCAGCCCGGTCCAGTGCTCCAGCACCCCCAAAGAAAATCTTCTTGAAGTTTAAGTGAAACCTCCCATGTTCTAGTTTGTACCTGTGGCTCCCTGTCCTACCACTGGCCACCACTGAAAAAAGCCCAGCTCCCTCCTTGTGCTCTTCACCCTTTGGATACTTATATGCATTTATAAGATCTCTTCTCATTCTTCTCTTTTCCAGGCTAAAAAGCCCCAGGTCTCTCAGCCTCTCCTCGTATGAGATGCTCCAATCCCCTAATCATCCTCATGGGCCTCTGTGGAACTCTCTCCAGTAGTTCCCTGTCCTTCTTGAACTAGGGAGCCTAGAACTGGACATTATCCGTAACTTCAAACTACCTTTGGGATAGCCTGCACTGCAGTTGCTCTTGTGACTGCAGTGTTATAAACTGACTAACCTATGAAGCAATGACCTTAGCACCAGCACCTAGCTTAAATTATGCTCAATTACAGTATAGACTGTACTGCAATACTGAAGTTTTTAACTATGCTAGTTAACAATCAACTTGTGCCAGGGAACCTTTTCAACACCAAAAATACTACATCCCACATTAATATCATAGACTTTAAAAGATTTCTCCTAATAATTATACACACACACACAAAAGGACAACAATAAAAATACTAATTCCAGTGAAGTCTAAGCCATGAACTCATAGGAAAAGGAAAGAACAAAAAAACAACTCAGTTGTAATCAAACCTAAACCATAAATCAAGTGCCTAGTTTATATACATACTATTGAACAAACCACTTAAACTATCTGGTTTGATTTCAGCAATTGCAACCTGTAAAACAAGATTTCCTCTAAAGTAATAAAGTTTATACTGAAATAAGAGAGAATAGTACCTTCCAGTCTTTGAATTTTAGCTTTCACAGAAATAACTGTTTCAAAGGGGGAAACTCGCAGTTCAAAGCACGTTCCTGTAAGTGTTTCAATGAACAGCTCCATAGTTTCATAAAAAGGAAGCTTGTAATGAAACGGTCCCATGTTATCTTCATTGAAAAAAGGAGGCTCTTTCTTGTTGGCCATTACAAAGGATTTACAACTTCCTTGTAAGATGATCTGTCAGGAAACTACATTCCACTTCTAGCCAAGTCAACTTTGAGGACAGGTGTGGTGTACTGCTGTTCATGTTTGGGGTTTTTCACCTATAAAGCAAACAAGCATAGTTCTAACCACATCTGAATGTAGCTGTTAAAGAGAATTTCAATTTATTCTTGATGAACAATAGAACAGCTGTTAGGAAGCAATACATTACTGTCCAGCAAGGCCAAACGACAGGTAATCACATTAGCAGCATCACAGTTTTCGGAGTGTGGTTTCAATCAGCACCCCAGGTCCTACCTAATACCTTTGTTTTTATTTTCACGAACAACACGACAATCCGACCTCCGATATTAACGCCCAAAGATTCCTGACAAGGGCTTGCCCTCATCAGGGTCAGGGATAAACACGAGAAAGACATGAAAACAGAGACTCGTCGGGGAAGGCGGTGGAGATGACGGCAGCTTTAGTCCCTCGGCAGCGTCGTGCTCCCGCCAGCCCGGTCCAGCCCCTGCACTGGGGCGGCAGGCCGGACCCAGGCCAGCAGAGTAGAGCGCCCGCAAACAAAGGAGTGAGAGCAGCTGCCCACCATCCCCAGCGCGCCTCGGGGCGGCCTCACAGCCCGGGTAGGATGCGGGGCTCTACCGGTCGTGCCAGCCGTCCTCCTAGACCACCCCCGGGGACGGGCCACCCTTCCCTCCAGGGGCGCACTTCACGCCAACAGAATCGGGGCAGCAAAGGGCTTCTGAAGGTGCAGCACTCCTAAGGGCCCGAAGATCGCGGAGCCGATCCGCGACAGGAGGGTGGGGCCTCATCTCACCTGTCCGCCGGGCCCGCTCGGGGGGGAGACACAGCTCCAATCCCCCCGTGCAGCCCCGCCCGCTGCGCCTCACAGGAGCTCGGCAGCCTTGGCGGGCCTCATGCAGCGAGAGAGGGGTAAGGACGCGCTGGCCACCCGCACCGGCACCAACACCACTCCTCCCCGGCAGCCTCCGCGCCTACCTAGCCTTTATGACATCCCCGCCAGGGGTTCTCCTACGGGCCAATGTGACGCCCGTTCTCACGCAGCTCGCCCAATCAGCTCCCTCGGGGGGCGGTGCTCCTGGCGCCGTCAGGGGCCGGTGTCCGCCGGGCCGCCGCGCTCTGCTCGCGCTTGTTATGGTCGTTAAGACGCGAGACGCCGCGCGTGCGCGGAGGAGGACCCGGATGCAACGGCCCCGCCGCGGTCCGCCGGCACGTGAGTCTTCCGCAGGCCACGGCGCTCCTGGGATGCGTAGTCCAATGGGGGCGAAACCGAGAGGGCGGCGGCAGCGGCTCCAGCGGCTCGGTACTGCTGGCCTTTACGTACGGTAAACGTGCAAAACCAGGATTTGTACCCGAAACTTAACGCGCCACCCTAGCCTGTGCACGCCTCTCCCCCTCCATCTTCAGTCATGACACAGGCCTAGGTCCCAGCTGCTTTCATATTCAAGGGCAGCTGTTGACTGTTCCTGCTTCAGTACTGTCTCCCGTCTACTAGGGAAAACGATCTTAACTATTAGGAGGTGCTAACTGCATTACCCACTTTACTTTCTATTTAGATTTTAAATTATGCAAGTCATATCCCTGACTCTTAGGTTTCAGACCTAGTTTAAACCCTCAGAAAACAACTGGGGTGTTTTTTCATGTGCATATAGCAACCATGGCAGCCCTCTGACAAAGAGCACAGAGCAAGTTCCAGGCACTGTAACACAGGGCCTCCATCTCTGACTTTCCCAGAGAAAGCAGCTGAGGTTTATTGAATTTGCAAGACAACATACCAAGCCAAAACTCAAGTTAAACGCCACCACCCAAACCAAGCCTTCCCAAGAGCAAAGTGCAAGTTGAGGATTTACACTCTATTAGATGGAGCTACTTGAGGATCATGCATTTTAATATAGGACTAAGAGACTCTTCCTGTGCTAATTTAGAAAGACTAGGCAGGAAGGAAAGGTTTTCATCCTTAGTTACGGTACAAGTTATTACCAAGAGCTTTTCTCTACTGAGCTTCCACATTAACATTTAAGGAACACTAAGGCAGGAGCTTTTCTTCCTCTTATTTCTTTACCCCGCCCCCAAACAGCTTTTGGGCCCCAGGATTCTTGGGTCATGAACACACATTGCATGCTAGAAGAAGTTAATAATGTGAAGGGGCAAGAAGAAAGGAGGATGCAAAAGAAACAGGAGAAACAACAATATTCACCCTCTCTTTCCTCAGTATGTTTTTGGACCCCTTCTAAGCACAGAAGAAAGGAGTAAAGAAGCAGTCCACATCACGTATGAGGCAATATACAGCAGATGTAATGCCTATAAATAAAGTGCAAGTGCTCTCACTGTAGACACCCATTTGTAAATAGCTCCCACATACTTTTCCAAGCCACTACTCCCAACTTACCCCTCCACTTATCATTGCGAGACTCACCTATAGTGCAAATCAATACACTTCTCCTCTACCCTCATTACTGCTAGATGCCTTGGCTCTGGTATTTGCTGTGTCTGATAAAGCAAATCCAACTTCAGAAACAAGAGACTGAAGCAGATGTCTTAGAACAAGAGCTTCGGTGAAGGTGGGAATTGCTCTCTAAGAAGTCCCCTGAGTGCATGCTTTAAATTCACAGAGAGCAAAACAATTTAAGAGTTGAAGTAGTACTTTACTGCCATAGAAGAAGGCATCTGGTTTTAAAGTCAGAATTGCAGGCAGTCACTAGTAAAATAAAGAGAAACATTTGATCCTTCTATGTTTATGAATTTGCTCTGCTTGTATGCATGCAAGAGCAAGTTTCTACCACTGGGCATCACATATGATTAATGACATCAGTTCTAGAACCTTGAAATCTTGAAAAATCTTGGGCAGTCTTAAAAATATAGGAAGCAAGAAGGTTAAGCCAAATCTATCAAACAGTTAAATATATTCCACAAAACAGCGACCTCCTATAACCAGCCTACAGTGTGTTATGGATGAGACAGGAAAGCAGTCAGCAAACCTTTGGGCACAAGCTTGTCGCTGCACTAAGTATATATGCTTTCTAATCTGGAAATGGCCAAACAAGGTAAGTACAGACTTCTTGGAAAGTGTTACTGTCAAACTTTGTCAAATTCAGGCAGGTGAGAAATCTCATTTAGGAGCTTACAACTTGAAGAGAAGACAATGTTAGATTTCTGTTATTTTCAGGGAGCGCTAGGTGCTCAGTGGTAGCGTACCCTTTCTGGCAAAGAAGTTTTAAGCAGTTTTATTTTTACAGACCTCAGCAGCAGCAGCAAGTTTGAAATACCTTATTTCTGATGTCACATCCTGCACTAAGATTTGTTTACTGTTTGATTATAAAAGAGAAGCTGTACCTGGTAACAGGTACCATTAGCTCAGTAGATTGGCAGCTGAACCAGACAAAGCATGGCAGTTGTTTCCAAGTCATGATGCTGATGTCCTTAGCAGGTGGTGTCATGATGCTGACATCCTTAGCAAGTGGTAAAGAGGAAAGTAAGACATACAGACAGATCTGGTTTAACAGACTCCATTTACTATTTATCAATTATTATCTTTGTAGATCTGTTCAATAAAACTATATTTTGTATAATAGATTATGTCATTGCAAGTATTGCACAGGCTATATTCATCTGGACGAACAAGATAGAGGAAGGTTACTGTCATTTTTAAAAAATATATCATTTAGCACAATTAGACCCAGCACAAGAGAATACTAACTATTTTAAATGGGTAATCTCATTTAAATATGCACAGCCATCCCATTTCAGCTCTACTGGATTAGAGAATCCAGAGCATTAGAACTGGACAGGGCACAAAAGAGGCCTCCTCTCTGCAACACACTCTCCTTGGCTACTGGCTTCCAAAGGCATTCAGTGGGTCATCAAATGTGCTTAGTGTCTTGCTTTCCTTGCTTTCCAGTTTTGCTTCTGAAGCTGCTTGGGAAGATTGGCTTTTGGGAGTGGGTATCTTGACTTTGCTGCTAGAGAAGATATCATCTAAAAGAGAAAAAAAAATAAAAAAAGATTTTAATGTGAAGCAACTGCCAAACAGAAGTAACATTGCACATACATCTCCAGCACACAGCAGTGACTGCCAAGGACATTCTGTGATAAATAAATGCTTTCCTGCTGCTTATGATTCTAGATACATTTGTAATGACATATGTGAGAGCTGTTAGCTGTAAAACAAATTAGGAGTATTTTTTCTTCTCAGTAGAGCAGCATAACACTTGCATTTTATAACATGTTCAAGATCTCACAAGCATTTGAGAAGTACTAATTTAAACCTCTACAATAAATTCCATTGTTCAAGTGCCAGATAACATCCCTTTTATCTAGAGCATTAGTTTCTGAGGAACCTGAGAGATCCAAGAGCTGTGAGGTTGTTGCCAAACAAAATAAGAAGAGAAAGAGATGGTACTTGCTAGCAACTACTGTTGCAACGTCCACTAATCATAGGAGTCTTTAATCTACAGCACAATAACACAGCATAAGTCACTTGAGAACACAACACAGCTCAGATGCAAGGAGGCAGGCAGCTACAACTGCCATCCTGCTGGATGTTCGAAAAGTCTGTCTACAGTTCAGATTTCCCATTGCCTTCCTTGACACAAGCATTTAAGTTATAACTAGGACTACAAAGTGGAAAAATATATAGTTGCTATAAAGACAGAGTTCTCTTCTGAAAGATACAACAGGTAGAAATTAAACCCTCCAACCCAGACACCCTCTGCCAGCAGCAGAGCTTGCTGTGGCTAGTGCTGCTTGTCTACAGTTGTACTCCTGCAAAGAGATGGAGCTGCTACCATATGCATGCTGAAGTATTGCCCTGAAGTTTCCTGGGCACACTCAACAGCCTATCTATTTTTATACACAAAGGTTTTAATTTAAGATACTCAGATCATGCAGTTTGATTAGGAGGGGATATTAAAAAAAATTTACAAGACTGAGATATGTGAACCAATAGTGATTCACAAGGCCAGTGTAAGTAGCACATAACTGATCTTGAGTTCCTATTAAGAAAATGCAGGTCTTATACAGAAGCTGATATAATTTACTAGTCCAGAGTATGAAAATTAGTATTTCAGCCTTCAGCATGCATCCCAACCTTAAGCAGAGGTCAAGCACAAAGTGGCATATCACAGTGTGCTTGCCTTTCTCTTCTCGCTATTTCTTCCACTCCAGCACGTGTTTGCAACTGTGATGATCACAGGGATTACACAGGAATAATCCAGGACAGCATTTCAGCATAAGAGCAGTTTAGAAAGGCAGTAAAACAGAGTAATCCTCTACTGGCATAACTCCAAAACAAGAAGCTATCACATGGATTAACTTTACTGCAGAGGGGAGGTACAGTGGGTGCTATAAGTAGCAGAGGTATCGCTCCCATTTTATAACAAGGCTTAAGGAAAAGGAAAGTTTTGGCCATGGAAAACTGTATTTGTCAATGCACAAGAAAGTTCTGTCACCATTTTGCAGGCTGGCAGAGATGACCTCAAGATGCTTGTGTCATCGGCTATAGTATCACTGAGGAGGTTAGGAGGCTAAAGACCAGCAAAAAAGAGTTTTTCTAATACTGCCACCACAAGCCTAACATAAATGTGGCAAATAGTGGTAAAAGCTGTGGTAGGATAAAGGAAAGCAGCCTGCAGCCTCCACTTCCCAACCCCTACCCTTCAAGCTGCACCCACTTAATGTTTTATTTGCAGCAGAAAGGATCTCCCAAGACAACAATGTACAGCCCCGATAAAGGGCTACTATGACAACTGAAGCCAATGCATAGGCAAGTATCAGTTGTACTACTCTACTGGCAGCAGGGAATCCTCACCATCAAGCACCTTCTCTGTGCTCCTGCTGGGTGTTCTGGGTTCTAGCTTTGGGCACTAAGAAGCCACATACCTATGACTGCACCACAGAACAGTCATCACTCTAGAGGAAGATGAAGTACAGTCTATCAGATACAGGGTACTGTGGATGCCATAGGGATCAAGATCAGATGTAACATCAAACAACAATCTGTACTGCCAAAGTAGATGTCAAACACAGAAAGGCGAACAACAGGTACAGTTGTGGCAAATTTTCCAAGATACTTTCAAGAGGCACTCTACAACTTTCCCCCCCCCAAACAGGTCTGGGGTTTTGTGCTGAAATATTTGGAAGGGGTAGCTATTTGCAAAATACTTTCATTTCCTATAGGCTACATGAAAACACATCAATTATTAAAATAAGATATTCTGAGTATCCAAAATATATTTCAACTATCTTGCCTGCAAAAGTTTAAGTCTTATTTTTTATATCAACTGAGACAGTTTTGGAAATCCCAAGATATTAATTCTTTGGTAACTTTTCTAACAAATTTACAATTTTCTACCAGGTTATTTGATCAGGCTGGAATGCCAGTGATGAATCAGGATTCAATTTGAATAGATTAGAAAGAAGGAAGATTGACAAAAATCAAAGCTAGAGAAGGCTTTTTTTTTTTGTCTTAGAGGAAAAGAAATACTTGCAATCCCAAAGAAAAGCTGTAAAGATGAAGAACTTGAAAACAGACACAACAGCTGATCAAATGACATTTGGTATCTCCACAGGTGAACAAGAAAGTATGTTTTGCATCATTTCACATCACTATATGTGATCAAATTATTTGAACAAATTACATGGGGTAAACTTTTGCTCTCAGGTGTAGTATTTGTAAATTTTTCTGAGTATACACAGATATAAACAAACTCTTAAGGGCTCCAAAGCAGTCAACACAACAGTGAAGGTGGTGTAGGAAGATAAGCTAATTTCTTCACATCAGTAATTCAGTTGAAAAAATTGAAGTGCAAATCAAAATGGATAGTGTATCTCAAAGATGTAACAACTAGTCTCTTACTCCTAACAAGAGTTTTCTAATTCCCACAGCTGAGGAAATCCCCACAGAAATGAAACTATTCCTTCTCCCAGAAGAATTATATATGCCCTCCTAAACCACTTAAATGGCATGCTAGCTCTCAACATTTGAAAAGTTCTCACCCAAAGTTAAAATCCAACAATTACCAGAGATTTCAGAGCAGTTGAAAACCTGAAAGCAAGCAAAGGATTCTAGAACATTTCCAATGAATACAACTCAGGAAAACATTATGGGATTAGCAGTAAAACATTAAGCACCTACCCATATCATCATCAAATATGGATTTTTGTTCCACCTTTTTCTTGGTTTTCTTTTCTTTTGGTTTTACAGTGAGATCAGCAAAAATATCAATGTTATCATCAAACAAATTAGTCTCTGGCGTTCTCTCTTTTGCTTTGTTCACTGGTTTAATTGCCTCGGTAGCAAATATATCATCCTTGGAGCAAAACACAGAGATCATTAACACACAACACACTGAAAGGAATAGTTAAATTATCTGTACACAGCATCTGAGATGTTTAGATGACTGACAGACTTGGGCATCTGAAAACTACGTCCTTTGTCCTCCCAGAGGACCTGGTAGAAGTGCACTGGCACAGGATTGTGTGCAGATCAAATACAGCACACAGAGGCTTTTATCAGCTTCTCAGTCTTGTTTGAACTGCTATGCCTTGAACAGGCATCTGACAGTTAAGAGTCAAATACTTCACTACTCTGAAAAGAGTAGTAATCATAGCTATGTTGTCACAGCACATTTAGTGACATACCTGCTTTGCGTTAAGGCTGCAACTTTTAATACACTATTGCTAATCAGGAGGCGAACAAACAAAGGGTTTCTATCGCCTGGTAGCGGAGAGTGATTGACAATTTACTTCACTATCTATCCTGCATGCTCCATCCTATTGAGCAGCCTCCATTAAGCCTGTGTGTAAGCAGAGGGGTCTGCACAAGGCCCTGGACATCAAAAGGCCAAGGTGGCAGGCTTAGCTATTACCTCAAAGATATCTTGGGCAGTAGGGTCGACAGCTTGCCGGACAGCAGATTTCAACTCCTTTTTTCCAGTTTTCTGATAGGTGAAGAGAGAGTCTTCCTCTTCCTCCAAAAAAGGTATAGGGCTGCTTTTTGTTGAAGATTTTTGCTGTACAGGCTGGAAGAGATCATTATTGTCCTGATCACCTAGAACAGACAAATCAGGCTTTTTCTCCCTGCTCTTGATGGGTTTGTTAGCCACACTGTCTGCCATTCCATCCTTTAATTTTGATTGTGCAGCTGATCTGAATGCTGAGCTGCTTGCAAAAAGGTCTTCTGATTCAAACAGATCATCCCCTTGGTCTGTGAATTCTGGAGGAAGAAGTTTGTTTGTCTCAGCAGACACAACACTGTCATGAGCTGGTAGTGACAAGCCAGAGAGGAAGTTTTCTTTGGACTCTGTTTCAGTAGCTAGAGGCTCCTTTAAGTTTACTGCTGCTGACATCTGTTTTGGTAGAGAGAAATGCAATTCCTTAGCACTGTCCACTTCCTTGCTCTCTTCAGACTCTTGGGCAGCTAGACGACGGGCTGTTCTGCTTGGAGGTCTTCGTTTTCCTGTAACTTTGATCCTGGTCTGCAAGAAAAAAACAGAGCAGGGTCATACAGAAAGAAAAAATCACACACACTTCACAGAAGACAGGTTAGGATTCTTGCAATATTTCTTTGTAACAGTTCCTCCATCACAACACTCAATTAACATGCATAACCTATTTCTTACTATCACACTGAAACTGAATTAACTATCAGTTCTGCTGACAGCTCTGGTTAAGTTACAGCCCTGTGACTTAAACAGCTACATGTACATTAAACAAATGCTCAGTTGTGAATCTTGAGCAAGGAATGCTGAACAGTCATTGATTTAGGGTATAGGGTGAAGTACCAGGAACCATCCACCATCAGCTCAGTATTCTCCCCATTTTCCAGAATGTGCAAGTGGGACATTTGAGCTTGGGGCAGTTTGCAGTAAAGTTCAAAAAGTAACCCATGATTTTTGATTTGCTGCCCTATAGTCATTTCACAGCAGCTGGAATTGGGGTGAAAAAGCAACAGCACTTACAAGATAAGATGTTATGCTAAAATATCTTAATCTGTAGGAAAAAAACACTGTATTTGGGGAATATACACACATATCTTTAAAAGGCACAGAATTAGGCATATGCATAGAGCTAAGAATGTAGTAGGCTTAATTTTCTCTTCAGTGGTCCACAGAAGTGAGATAGGATTAGATTTTTACACCTCCATTCAGATAGACCACACTGTTTGCAGGATTTACACACAGAAGCACAGATTCCTACACGAGGACAGGCTGTGTTTTTAATGACCCTTTCCATCATCCTAAATACTGAGGTTACCTTATTGGCACTGTGCAAGGTATCCGCTTGCATAGGCTGATCAAAGCTTACACCTTGCTCTTCATTGTTTCCTGCAGCAGAGAAGGCTTCATTGTTCTGTACATCCTTGGGCTCATGCAATGGAGTGTCCAGAACTGGTAAAGGAGACTTTACATTGGAGACTTTAGGCATTGCACCAGGTAGTAAGGCTGCAGGGTTAATAGCTAAGTTAGCCTACGAAACAGAGAAAACAAAAACATAGAAACAAAAGGAGATTACATTAATATCGCTCAAGAGCAAGCATGGCTCCAGAGAAACAGCAAGAACTACCATATGTAGACATTTAATTTCTACTGCTACATTTGCCTGGCCTTTCTCACACCTACACACTTATTTTGTCTATGAGCTTCAGGAACAGCATGGCCACGTTATATCAGACCAAACACCTATGCAGCTCAGTACCCTGTTTAAGGACAATGGTGGTTCTGACATTAAGAGCGATACTGGGATATAGACAGTAATTAGTCATTTCATGTCAAAAGGGGACATAACCAGAACCCCAAAGCCCTAAGAGTCTCTAGAAGTACTTAAAATAGAGCTGAGAAGTATAAAGGTCAAAGAGGAACCCTCCCTCTCCCCCCTATATAGAGTAAAAGTGCTGTGCAGAATAAGATCTGAAACAGGAGGGGGAAATAATATTAAACATGCAATGCAGAAAAAATAACAGAAAATACACCATCTGAAAAAAAATAAAGAAAATATTGCAAGAGTAAAGTAAGAAAGTAAAAAGATTCTGTTTCAGGCAGAGCCATCAGTAAGGCAAGGAAGATTTTTCTTTTTTGACAGTTGAAATGCCAATAAAGTTAATTACTTGTAGCTTTCCAATCCGAGACGAGGGCTCTTTGGTTTTAATGGAAACAGGACCTGGAGGTTTCTGCACAAAATTACACTGGATTAAACAAGTGGACAAGTTGTTATCAACCAGACCATAGTCTGCATTTTAATACATCTATAGAAAGCAGCTCACTGCTTACCAATTTCTTCCAAAGATATATTGTTATCACCACAGTCTACTGACAGAGCTATGGTCACTCAATTTTCAGCTTCAGTTCCTCATAGGCTATAGACCCATCTTCATTACCACACTCATTCCAGCCTCCTTCTACCCAATATGATATTTTCCCATAGTAACTCAACTTCCATCTTCTCCAGGTCACACACACCTGTGAAATCAAACTGTCAGCTACCCTCCCTCCTTGCTTATTATCTTCCATAAGATCATCTGAAGTCACATTGACAGATCATGATATAACTAATTTTTCTCTTGCTGACTGGCCACAGACTTCAGTGAAGACCACGAGGAAGCCAAAAAGGCTGAAAAATATAAATTGTACAACTCAGCCTCCAAAGAGAACAGCCTCAGAGAAGTGAGTGCTCCTCTACAGAAAGCAGGCCAACAATGCCAGAAATAAGTCACGACTGAAAGAGGAAGAGTATCTGTTTGATCTGAAGACTTTGGTCAATTCCAGGACTTGGGGATGAGCCAAATCAGCTAAAGTGCTCTTCCCAGGGCTTTGTGAGCTAGGCTGTACATTGTTGTTTCCATGACTGGGCAGTTGGAGCTCCTTCAGCCATGTTTAAGTAACTGGGGATTTGCAAGGGTTATGACACTGATTTGGGGGTCATGATAGCATGACAGAGGAATTCTAGTGTCTGAGGGGATTGTTCTCCACTTAAACACCTGTGCTGTTCAGCTG
This sequence comes from Melanerpes formicivorus, assembly GCF_026170545.1. Lineage (NCBI taxonomy): Eukaryota > Metazoa > Chordata > Aves > Piciformes > Picidae > Melanerpes > Melanerpes formicivorus. Next base: position 1,681,281 of record NW_027142450.1, on the reverse strand, counting down.
AAACTCAGACAGGCTGAGAAGGCAAGTGTGACGTGCGGTTCAACACTTCAAGGAATACTTCACCATAAGGGAAGACAAGCTAATTAACTAGCCTTACAGACATGCTCTGTGTTCCTCAGCCCAGGGAAGAAAAAAAACAACACCCACTTCTCACAATGAAAAGATGATCTTCTACAGATGGAAATTCAACACACAGCTCTGGTAAAGCACAAGCCAGAATTAAGATCCAGACTGCCTCTCCCAGAGACTACTGGCTCTGCAGGATTAAGGACAAGAGTAGGAGTCTTGTTGGCTCACAAGGATAACATTCTTAATAGGCACAGATTTGTGCTGCATGCCTGATGTCCTGAGAAAGCCTACCTATATTTTAAAGATCACACTCACTTCAACAGACACTCACACTCAAGAGACAAATGAACAACCCATTTTCAATTCAACTGGACCTGGGGTAAAATTCACTGTCTTGAACTTTGCCCTTACAAGTGTGTGGGCAAAGAATAAAACACTCTATCAATACATTTAAACTCCTGGCTAGTTACTGCACCTGCTGATAAGCAAAGACAAGTTTGGGCACGCATTATTGCTTCGCAGGCAGTGAATCCAGGCATTAGTTTTGATCTTTTTGAGAGACTTAGTGAAAACATAACATTACATCTCCTTTTTCTTTGCTTGCTGTTCAAGGCACAATATTTGAGTACTTGCCTCTGTAGTTACTGCTTTCAGAACTTCATTTTGTTTGGCACTTAAAGCATCTTCTACGTTACTGCTCTCCAAAGGTGGACTTGTACTGGCCTTAGATGTTTTCTTCTCAGCTATTTTCTGAAAGCATTAAGAGCACAAGTCAACATGAACTGGATAAAAAGCATGGTCTGCAGATTAAAAAACTAAACAAGCAAAGCTTTTTAAAATCTCTCTTCCCCCTGAAGCTAGGCCTATCTTTCAACTCTGCACTGCATAGCAGGCATTACTTTTATATCTGCAATGACAAGGGCCTTTTGCTCCTCCACTTCTCATGCACAGGACAGCAGGGAACATAAAAGCACAAAGCTAGCTAAGGAACACTGCTATTTTTATGTTTTCAAGCAAACAAGTTCCATATATAGCTGCCAAGCACTAATTACTTAAGACCACAGTTCTTTGAGAACTGTTTCCAGAAACTGTTGCCAGTTTTCTATCCTAACTTCCAGCTATAGACATGAAAATAGAAAAAAGTAAAGTTGGCTTCTGTTTAATTAAGCTAAATACATTTAGAGTAGTAGTTTAGCATGCATGTTTGACTTTGACCCCAGGCCACCTATAATACCATGTAGTTCATTACTGCAGCTGCTCACCCTCTAGAAACAATCTAGTGATCATAAGGATTTTAATACTGCATTCATTATCTTAAATCAAACCAATGTGCAGAAACTTTAATTACCTAAGTCACAGGGCAAGAGTCATCATGAACTACAGGGAAGTAATATTAGCAAGCTAAGCAATAAAATCATGTAACAATGCAAACTCTACTACTCTGATTTCTGCTCAGGTGTGTTCTCTTACATCTAAGCCAGTTCCAGGGCTGGAAGAAAAAAATAAATTAAAACCAAACAAATAAAAATATTTAAAAATAATAATAAATCAATCCTCTCATCCTAGCTTTGGTAGGTCTATTGCATCTGTTTGTTCCCTATGTCTTCAAGATCACAATAGCCACTTCTATTCTCTCAGACAGATATAAGAAGTCACTTCATTTCTTGTGGGAACCCATATGGAAAAAAACCCTTCCATGCATTTATTTCCAATGTTTTATAAAAGCCATTTATGCTAGAGGAACAGATACCGGAAGGTTTGGTTTTGAGGTACTGAAGAGATCATCCTCATCATCATCCCCAAAAAGCCCTCCTCCAGATGATGGCTTCAGGATACAGTTTGCAGACTATAGAGACAAAGGATAAAGGAAAGATGTGTCACAGACCAAAAGCACAACTCCTTCAGCCCATGATACCTGAAGTGATAATAGCACTTGGCCCTCCCTGGAATTTAGTGACTTCTAAGATGTGTTCAAACAAGGAAACCCGATAGGCTGCACGCCTATCAGCAGATTCAGAGGAGAACTTTGAACTCACCATTGATTTCTTAGGACTGGCAAAAAGGTCAACATCTGGATCATTGTCCTTCTGAAGTTTGTGACTGAAGAGGAGCTCTTCATCTTGAAAGACTCCAGTGCTTTTGGGCCAAGTATTTTTCTCAGAAGCCTGCAAGGAGAGGTAAAAAGTCCATATGGTGAGAAACTTCCTCTTGAAGAAGGTTATTTGCTTAGTGATAGAGCATGTTACAATTCACCTAAGGCTACACTTATGACCCTGGTAACAAAAAAACCCAACTTCCACTGCCACTTTGACCAAATTTGCAAAACTTAAACTGTAAATATTTGTATTCACAGTTCAATTTGATGAGAAGACATTAACCCAAATATATCTGTTGACCTGAGATCCAGCTGCTACTATTTACCTGTAAAGTTTTCTTAGAAGGAAGAGGGGTAAAAAAAGAGAAGGGAAAAAACCAAAGGCTTTCAGTATGTTACCATGGGTATACAGTAAGGTTTATATTTCACCACGATTTTTATGCCTTGAGTTTTTCAGCTGAGGGTGTAGGACAATGAAATGAGAGGAAGAGAACCTGGTTAATTATCTTCTGAAGCTAACTTTTTAAAGAATAAAATAAGATCAATTTAAGGAAAAAAAAAAAGAAGTTGAAGGTCTGCAAAGCTATTACTGTTGCTAGATTTCCTATTCTCCTCCTGTTAAAGCAAGCACATCCCTCCATGATGAACAAAACATACTGTCAGCCTTTGGCAAGAACTTCTGGTGGGGGGCAGAGTTGACAGTCAAACCTATCACATTATCAGTTCTCTGCTATCTGGTAAACCCATACCAGCTGCTTGAACATGAAAAGTTATGTCTTTCTATGTCACTGTATGCACCCATGTCTGACTTTCAAAAGGCAATGGACCCACTGAATGTTCAAGTAAAGGCCAGTATTAGTGTTTCACTACCCAGCTGTCTCCTCAGGACCTATGCAAAGGAGAGATCATCTCTTAAGAGCATGACTGAATGTCCAGCAGCATAACATCAGACTCAAAATCCAAGCAGCAGCAGGAGTTATACAAGATTTCTTTTCCTACTAGCACATAGCAAAAAGCCTTCAATTTAGTGCAATGAGAAAACGTACAATGGAATTCATGACCATGGGGAAAAGCAGGAATAATTTCTTGCCCAAGAATCTGAAAGTTTAGAAATAGAGAAAGATTAGCCTCTATGACATAAAGAAGAAAAATTTTGCCTAGAATAGTAAAGGTGTAAATAGTATTTTCTAGTGTTTAAGAACTTCCCTAGACTCACCACACCAATTTCTTTCTGTGCATTTTTAATGCCATCATCATTTTCCAGTATCTCCTCTTCCTCTTCCTCAAACAAGCTTAACACTTTCTTAGGCTGGGTCTTGACATCTTTCTCCAGAGCTGGTGGTGATGTTGCAAACAGATCTGAACCACTGGCTGGCTCAGAGGATGTTGCTGCAGAAGGCTGCAAATCAACAAATTAAAACACTAACACATAAACCTGTTGTTCAGTTCCTTTGCCCAAAACCCCACTAGCCTTTCATGGTTAAATGCCAGCAGTGGTCAGTTCTGCAATCCATTACCAAGACGACAACTACATTAAACTCATTTTTCCTTTGTAGCCAGAATGGCAACATGCAGACTAGCAAGAAACAGTCAGAGAATACACTTTATGGCTCTGAAGGAAACACAAGTTTCCTCCTGTACCCTACACTGTAGTGCTGTTGATAAGCAGCTTCCCGCATAAGGTTTCCTCTTCATCCATGTATCAGGATGCACACGCACCATGAGGCTGCACTGAGCAGCTTTACCATTATCTCAAAGGTATGAAGCTTGTGCAGCTTGGGTTTCTTCTCTGGAGCAGGCAGCACTATCAGAACTTTGAATGTGCTCAGGAAAGTGCAAAGCATAACTACTCTGGAAATTCATCATCTTGTAATTCCCCAATCACTCAGTAAGACCATGCCCAAGATTAAGCTCTGCTGAAGCACAGGGTTATCTTATAAAGGAAAGCTCTTGTTCATGTGAATAAAGATTACCCAAACTACTCTGGAGGAAAAACAAAACAGACTTTGCCCCCACCCCAAACCAATTCTCTTGGACAAGCAATTTTGCTATATGGAGCCAGAGTTAGTCTCTCCTTGGCAGTAGACTAGGCAATCCAGAAAACAAAATCTGCCCCAGAGCAACACTGTTAGATTTTTAATTTTTTTTTTGAAGCTGAAGCTCAAGTAAACTGCAGATTAACATAAGAAAATCCCTCACTTTTTCCTCTGTTTCCTCCTCTGCAACATCTGTTCCTCTAGGCACAGGAACTGCTCCAGGCTCTTCTGGACACCACAATGTATCTTCTACCTGGTTAGACTTTGCTGCTTTATCTGTCAGATCATCCTTTTCCTCCTTTTCTTCTTCATTAAATAAAGGTGGTGCTTGTGGTGGCTTTACTTCCTCCTGTAAAATTATGAGAATGTTGGTGACACAAAATTGGTGAGAAGCATATACTGCTGTGGGATAGCAGAGCCTATTTGCTTTCTGCAGGGGTCCAGGACATTTGCAACATGCTTGACTTCTACTTTCCTTCCACATAACATTCCAGTTTGTGACTTTTGATTTCTAGTTCTGTGCTCTTAAGTGTGGCAGTTACAAGCCTATAGTGGACACCCTGGGAACGCTGTCTATTACTTCTATGACTACCTCTATGGGTCACAACAACTGTTTTCCTGGTACACAGAAAGGCACAGGGGAGAGGGGGACAGCACACACACATATACAGAATTTGCATCACTGATACACTTGCATTAAGCTTTTGCAACTCCTACTCTCGATTCCCAAGCACACAGACAATTCCTTCACTCTAGCAGAGTAAGATAGAACATAAGCACCCTCAGAAGGTCTGTAAGAAGCCTATAGACACAACTGAATCAGCTTGGGTCAAGGTGACATAAAGGCCCAACTTCACCGTCAGCAGTAAGCTATTTGTTCTTTTTTAACGGTATTTTATGGTTGAGAGCTCTCAAAACATCCCCAGGAAGGGGTTTTGTATCAACCAAACAAATTTAGCAACTAGTCAAGAAAAAAACTGAAATCTCTGTTTGGCTGATGCTATTAAGAAGCTTCATATGTAAGGGTCCAGTCTGTTCTGTTTCCATTCCTAATTTGCTAGAACTACCACTAGCTAAACCAATTTAGATTTACATTTAGTACCTATCAAGGAAAATGGTCTAGAAAAGTTTTAAAAGTTTTAAAAGAAAGGGGAGGTACCACTGCAGTCTTAGCAGCTGGAGGAAGTAGTGTTGATTGGGAGCTGAAAAGCAATTCTTCATTAATAGCATCATCTTCAAATAACAGTGACATCTTCTGTGGCTTTCTTTGGCTGCAACAAGAGTAAGGAGAAAGGGGAAGATTCAGTACAAAAGTTTCAGAGGCCACCCACTATATCTGCTTAAAAGCATCACTTAGGACAATAATTTGCAGCACATAGTCCCAGATACAGGACTCTGCTTCCTCACAACAGTTCTACCACCCTCCCTTCCCATCTGCACAGCATTCTGGAAATGGATAGCCCAGTTCTGTGGTGGCAAGGACAACGATCCAGCACAGATGCAAAAGAGATAAAAGAACCCTGCCCTGCCCATTACTGCTCACACACCTCTACTTCTCAGCAGCAGTAGCAAGAAACAACACTTTCAATATGCCTGTGTCTGTCCAGTTTTGAGGGCACTGCCAGACTGTCTGAAAAAATGACCCCCCTTTCTCTCCCCTCCCAGGACTGTCACCTCTCTTTAGTGATTGCAAACAAATCCTCCTCATCCTCTTCCTCAAAGAGGCTCGTTTTCTTCATGGCTTTAGCCTGACTGACACTGCTAGGAGGTTTTGTGGGGCCCTCTTTTCGGTCATCTTCAGAAGGAAGTTTAGCTGGCTTGGAGACATTCCAGTGTTCCTTAAAAATAAAGAACCCTTAAGGTTTTTATGTTGGTCAAAGCCACTTTCCCATCTTCTCTGCAAGAAGAAACACTTTACCATCTTGGCAGTCGTATCTCTCCACTAGTTTATATTCCTGCCTTTCTGTTAGCTCCTGCAATCTGACATTGCTCAGGCTCTGCAGAGGACCTGGCCGCCTTTTAGTGTTTACCCAGTAAAACAGGGTACACAAACCTTACTGTTGCTACTGACAACTAAAGACAGTGTCAATTTGCTGTCTCAGGAGTAAGGTCACCTAGTAGAACATGATTTGAACCACAGAATTGGCAAGTTTGATGTATGGGGTATAACACCAACCAACCAAACCAAGCACTGACCAAACAAAAAAACAAGCAAAAAAAAACCCCCCCCAAAAAAAAACCACCACCAACATAAAATAGCCCAAACCCAAACAAAACAAGGAAAACCATAACACCCATGTTCAAGACACTTCATTATTAGAGTGCATGATGCTGCACTTCCCACACTCCACCCCCAAGATCTAGCACTTTATCAAGTCTATGCACTGAGTAAGTTGAAAATCTACATTGAACTGAAACATTTCTGGGGTTAGGAGAGTTTTGTGGCTTGGTTTTTTTTTTATTCCCATAACTTCAAATGGTTTGCCCCATTCTTCACCTCTGTTCATCCCCTTTCTGAAAGGGACTACAGGCAGGTTAAAAGTTTGAACTTGGTTTATTCTACATTAAGACAAAAATACATCTAGCAATATTACTGATAAGCAACAAGCAATGACAGGGCAGGATGGGGGATGAGAAGGATAGGACCTATTCATGCGAGTTGATTCAGAGACTATTCAGACAAGTTTAATTTATTTAGTGTCTCTGGCTTTCCTTTAAGATGCAGGACAACAGCTAACCCATCCCCAGAAAAGGGCTGCTCTCTGGGAACCTTAGTTAATTGTTTCATTTTCCCCATCCCCAGATTAAAAAGAACAACAAAGCACACAAACACAATACCCCAAAAAAATCCAAACACAAAACCCCATCCAAAAATCCAAACCAAAACGCACCCCACACTTATCTAGAACTTCTAAAGCTTCCCTATATAAACTGAAGAAGAGTAATCTTATTTTTCCCTCTCAGTATTTTCAAGTCAGACATTTTGGCAGCAGCCTGTATCTGCTATTAATCTTTCTAAAAGATACATTGAAAATACAGATTTTTCTCTTCCATATGACTTCTGTTACCTAGATCCTGAAAAATTTCACACCAAGTATCAGCCAGCTCCCTCAGCTGCAAACAAGTTACAGGGTAGCACTGAGCACGGCATGTGGACACTGCAGAGACTGACTGTGGTTCTCATGTCAAGAGTTTTATGCTTTGCTCAGTATAAAGCCAGTAATCCCTTTCAACCATATCTTACTCCTCAGTACCTCCTCATCACTGCTGAACAATAAGCTGGAGGCTTTCTTGAGCGGCTTTGACTGTTTTGCTTTCTCTTCTGGGGTTTTTTCCTGTTGCTTATTGGCAGGTACCACACCAAAGATATCCTTAAAATAATAATAATAAAAAAATTATTTTCAAATAAAAAACCAAAGTCATAAGAAGCAGCTTGCTAACAAGTATCAGCATGCCAGACACTGCCCACTCACTTCCCAGATAATTAGGTAAAAGAAAGTGTTTTGTGAAGCCTTTTTGAACACAATTTCAAGTGTGATACAGTATTCTGGTACAGGAAATTCACAGCATTTGATAGATCAGGAATTTGTAAGCACACAGCCTGGTTTTGGCCTACAAATTCTCCACCATAAGCTTGATTAGCAACCAAAAAACACCAACCAGCAATTTTGTTCCACAGCTGTTGACACAATGGGGCACTGTTTCTACATTCACATAATGAAATAGCAAACAAACCCTCTTCTGACAGGATAGGCAACAGGCAAATGGAACCACTATCAATGGCAAAGAACCAGGAATTCTCACCTGAAAACACTTATGCAGATTATTATATAGGCTTCAGAATATGCAAAAGTATATGTTCACTTCATCACCTAACACTTATGTTCTTCTCCACTCAGTTTAAACTTCAGTTCAATAGCACAACTTTCTCTATCCTGAAAGCCATTTCTGAACAGCCCTTATTCAGAATGGTGAGCTGGAAGCAGCTCTGTCTTGACCAAGAAACCTTTATCTTGAGTTTCCAGGAGTTCTCTATCTTATGAGTCTGAGCAGACCTCCTATCTGCCTCAGGTTAAGACCATAGGATAAGTTAACTCACCATACAGGTTGCAGGACCAGAGTTTAAAGTTCTTTGGAAGGTGTGTGGGAAGGAGAAAAGGGTAAAATAGCTAAGAAAAGAACATGCTAATTCAATTCTGTTAATTTTTCTTGCACAAACTGTACTCCAATCTCAGTTTCTACACTAGCAGCCACAATTCTTACACACTGAAAAGCAAGAAAAAAAGGAATTTACCAGCCATGACACAAGACAAGTGAAGTCATCCATGTGGCTAGGTATCACAAGCCAGAATAAAACAGCTTCCTGGAGCTCTTACCCATTCTATTGCTTAGTGTTTTCTAGTCCTATCAACAAAGGATAACATCCTTCATATTTAAGTCCAGAGATGATACGGACTGACTGCAAAATACTAAAAAAAGACACCAAGAACTCACAGGAGTCCCTGCTATGGCTCTCCTCCACAAACCTGTCCACATACTCAGAACGCAAGGTTGATTTAGTGCCCTAATACAGTGCTCCATTTACAAGCTTGGTGTTGTAAACTTCCAAGTATTTCCTGCTGCATTTGCAATAGGCTGTGCAGAAGCATTCCCATACACAGGCAGTATCAGGAAGTGGTACTTACCTCTCCATCATCATCAAACAAGGAGAGTGGAGCTTTTGTCGTGGACTTGCTAGTGAGGAGAGATGTAGCTTTGGACTTCATAGTTTTACTTGATGAAAACAAGTCCTATGCAAACCAAAGAAATGTCACTTTGCAAAGCAATGCTATACATTTAAGAACTTTTAGAAGGAAAAACACAACTGTCCCACTTAAAGAAGTGTGTCTATGAAGTATGGAAAGACTGCCTTTTCCAGATGTGCCAGTCATCTGCAACTCTACAGGGATTTCCCTCAGCTTTGCAGATTTAATTGCTAGCTGGGAGTTGAGGATGCAAGATTAAATATATGCACTCTTTTCTGATGCTTTATTCGCTGCTCTTTTCCTTCTTCAGGCCTTCAGTTTATGCCTGTAACCACACAAGTTTAACTTTCTGAAGATAGGGAAAACATTGCCAGAGATTCCACTCTTGGAGAAGGAACTTTCACAATGGCTGGAAGTAGATTCACGGATGTCAGATTTCCCTGTCCTACAGGTAAATAATGAGTTCCCAGATATAAGTGGACTGAAGTCAGGGGGACTCATGAGATTTCTGTAGGGAATTATTGAAGAGATACTCACTTCAGAATCCTCCTCATCAGAGAAGAGGCCCCTCTGTGTGCTTGGAGGTGTTACAGAAAAAGACTTGAAGTCCTCACTTCCAGATGCGTGTTGACTCTTTAGGACAAATAAAGACACTACATCAGCATCCATGGGCAGGCACATCATATGACCCTCTCTAGGAGGCATGCTGTTGGCAGTGCCCCAGCAGTTGAAGGCACAGAACACAATCCATGGGCTGAAGTCCAAAACCCGGGTGCTGTGTAAGTGCCTCACACATAGCTATAGCTACTCAAGTGACTTGCAGGTCTTACCATAGACCTCCCCTCCTACCACCATCCTTCTCTGCAGGAAACCATGTTTGGCAGCTCATGTCAGGCCCCCTTGTGAGTTAAATGAAAATGTTTAACAAGTGCTCTTCAATCCAGAGAGAAGAGTCACTGTAGCTCATTATGTTCAAATGCTCCTTGGACAGCAAATATGCATAAAATGAATATACATCATGTCTGCAATGGAGTTAAAAGCAGCAGTACTACATTCCTCAAGACACTTCTCTGAAAATGAAAGTGGAGTGGGCATGAGGAGGCTCTCATCTTTGTAAATGTGTTCTCAGAACAGCATTTAGAGCTTTCTACAATTTCAGGGTTTTTTGCTGAAAAACAGCTTTTTAAGCACACCAAGTATTGTGCATGCTTAGGTAGAACTATGACATCCACCAAAGGTTGTCAGGCTCATTTAATTTCAGCCCATAAACTTCATAAACATTTTCTAACATCAGAGGCTTCTTATTTTGCTCTCATTTCAATCCTACCTTAATAAGATTCTTCCAAATACCACCTGCACAAGAAAAGCCTCCAATAAATCAGAAGTTTAAGAGGCAAAAGACATTTAAAGACCCCTGAAGTACTTGAGTCATGGAAGACCCTGTGTACCTAGTTCTGTTTCACAAATATGGCACTTCCATAGTGTTGTACATGTAAAGATGACTTCAGCTGCAATAGCAATTGTTTTCCTAAAGCCTTAGCCAAACAATCTACTTACATGCCATTACCTTTTTTTCCATGATTGTTTCTTTGTGGCTTTCTGTTTCTTTAGTTGTGCCAGCAACCACGTGAGGAATGGCAGGTTTTTCCTTAAATAGGTCACCTCCTTCATCATCATCAAAAAGGTCAGTTGTGGGCTTGACTGCATTAGGAGGACAAACAAACAAGGAATTACAAAACCAGAGCAGCCACTACTGAACAAGAGAAGATACTAGAGTTTCAAAAGATAATATGTTTCCTTTTTGAAGATGACCAAAATTAGGAGTCTTTAAGAGAAATAGCTAGACAAGCTCCCAAAATGAAACACACCTACCTGAGAGCACTGCTGACAGTCAACAAGCATTGGGGTAAAGCCAGGGGGTTTTATTGGCTTGGCACCTCTAAAAAACTAGAGTCTGGCAATAGGGTGTGCTGGGCATGGGCCTCAAGGTTGTATGAATAAATTCTGTATCATTTCCTGACGATTCTAGCAACAGAAGGAACATCCTAGCAATAGGAGCATACTAAGAGAGGAAAGCTGGTTGAGAGCATGCTGCTTTGAGGAACAGAAATGCCAACAACAAAAAAAAGCTCAAACAAAATCAAAAAGGCCAAGAAGTAGTAGTGCTGTAGATTTGAGTTTTGTAGCTCATTGGTTTCTATCAATTTGAATTTTGATGACCTTTAACATTTAATCTTCCACTGCACATGTAATAGATGTACCTGAATCTGGAGGCTTTTTAATTGCTCCCACAAAGAAGTCATCATCATCATCATCGTCATCAAACAGAACAATTTTTCCAGGCTGTTTAGAAGTTTTCTTTGTGCTCTGTCCTGCAGATTTCTTGTCTTTTTCCACAGTTATGGTGGAACTAAACACATCACTTCCTCCTGCAGGTCAGGTGGGGGGAAAAAAAAACAAAACAAACAACCAAAAATGAACCACACAGAGAACATTGCCAGATTTCCAAAAAATCTGAACTCATACCATACTAAATGGAACCAGGCAGGCTTGTCATCACAACTTTTAATGTGCTCCCGCAAGAGTGCTGCATTAAAACCATTAACTAGAAACTCCCCGATAAAGCCAAGTCACAGACAGATGGCCCCCTCACTCTCACTGCAATCACTTATTCCTCCAGCCTGGTCATGTTCCCTAGGAACAGCAGCCAGATTCCATATTAAAGCTAGAAGACCCAGGTGTTCCACAGTGTTGCCCCTATGGATTTTCCAAGCCAGCATGCTACTTTAGCAAGCCACATCACTGTGGACAAATCAAAGTGTTAAGATGCTTGAGGAGAGCGAAGTATTGGAGATCAAGGTCTTCTGAGGAACTCCACTTTCATGCAAGACCACTGGCATTACTGCAGGATGAGGCTGAGTTTCCTCCCTAGATCGCTGTGCACTTCAGATACGACAGTGATCAACTAGAGTACGCTAGTAACAACTGTTTCCTCTACAATTGGTGTAGAAATGTTCAGCTTCAGTGACATATGCATGCCAATAGACTGCAGTGTTTTTGGTCAAAACTAGCAGCCTGATTATTTTGGCTTATTACATATAAATGCTTGGAAACTAGGGCAGGGGGGTTGGTGCAGGGAGAAAGGTATTTTAAATTTAAAGATTGGCAGAAAGTAGAACAACTGCTATTTGGTTAAAAGTTAGTAGACCACACAAATTTTGACCAGCACAGCAGCAGTTTTTTATTTAAAAAAGGGTATCCTCCAATTAGGAACTGCCAGAGGACTCACAGGAATACAGTCACAAAGTTCAATTAATTAAACATTCTCAAGTTCCTAAACAAACTGTTGACTGGGAATGCGTTCATCAAGTGATTTCAAATAGCAAAGGAGCCTCAATCTTGTTTTTTTCTCTGGCGACTTTATCCTGTCTACATGGAGGGAGCAACTGAATACTTTGTGTAAATGCTACGTAACTTAATTCCTGATGAACTAGAACAGGACACTTGTAGAATGATGGGAAATTCACTGCTTATGCAACAGTATCTCCAAAAGAGAGCAAAGAATGAAGAAAACCTCCATCTGCTACCAAGTCTTACCATTATGTAGAATGGCCATTGTTGATGTATATCTTTGATCCTGAGTAAGAAGTCTGTACTTGCATACAGCCTACTTTAAAAACATGCTGATTGAGGGCTCAGTTAACTGAAGCCAGTGTTAAAATAGGCCTGTCTTAATAAAGGGAAAAATTTAAAATTATGGTAACTCAGTCAGGTGAAGACCCTACACAAAGACAGGAAAATCAGTTGATTCAGAGAGACTGGCAACGTGTTTCTTTCCAATGATCAGCTTGAAGCCTGATATGGAACAGGGATCTTAGCACAATTCTTTTGTTTAGCTCTAAGTTATAGATGTGGTCCTGCCCCATGTATACAGATCCTCCTAATCAAACCCACAGAAATATGATTGGTCTTTACTACCTGTGCCACATAAGTATAGAAACTTGATGTTTAAACTGTTCTTTTGCTAGACCAAAGGAATATGATCAAATCTGAAAGACCAAAACTAACTTCTTCCTCAGTGTAGAAGGTGTGTCTGCATTCACTGCTGCATAATAGCAGAGTAATACACATCCTTAGAAGTTCACAGCACAGAACTGGAAGCTGACAGCTACTAGTAACTGCCATCAATGACACTGACCTTCAGAGCTCCTACAGAATCTTGATTACCCATAAAGCATGCTGCAGTTTAGGCAAACACAGGTAGAAGCACACGTATTTGTCCCTAAGCATAAATTAAGCAATGCAGTGCTGCTGCATTTGGATAGTTTTCTTCTTTAAAACCTCCCCAGCTGGTTTTAAAGAAAAGCATTTTGTGCATCAAGCGGTTTGCTATTGAATGAATCATACCTGGGAACAGAGATACTGCACCTGCAGGAACTTTCTTTAAGGACTTTGCAGAGGATGCTGAAATCACAGGAAGTACAATACAAATGGATGCATTTGTTTCATCTGTCAAGCTTTCAGAACTCTACCATAGAAATAGGAATCTAAGAAGTCTTTCGAGCTACTTCAGGGTTTGGTTTTTAACCCCCCCCCAACAACTGAGAACTCTTTAGACATTCTCCTGGGAGTTCTGGGGTGTGTATGTATGTATGTATATATATATATATATATATATATATATAAAACAGTCCAGCTATTTTTCCTCTATTAAAACTTCACAAAACAACTTTACTAAACTGAAGATTATACACATGATACACATTTACGTGTAGCATTATTTACAAGAGTTCAGATTCACACATTCAAAACCACTTCAATGCAATACACCCGAAAGTGTTTAGTCTCCCAACACAGATCAAAAAATTCATCAAAGTAAAAGCTTCTGCAGTACAGAATGTATGCTCAGACTCTTAGAGGGTCTAGATATGCAGCTAATGGGAAACAGAAGTGCATTAATATGCAAGAAGGAATCTTTACTCCACTGAAACCCACAACTGGATCCTGCAAAGCACTCTTCAGCAGCAGGAACCCAGTGCATGCAGAGAACTCTGCCAACATCAGTAAGAGCACTCTTTCAGCTCCAGGAGAGTAGGTGTAAGAGATCATAGTGAATAAACACATCTAAAATTCAAGGAAAACACAGCTGTTCTCCATTAAGACTGAGGAGAAGAGACTTGCCAACAATTGCTACTCCAGACTTTGTAGTTTGGAAACAAAACAGTGATAAATCACAGCACAGACAGGACTACAGGATACAACTGGTTCTTACCTTCACTTACTGGGACTTGCTCCTCTCTCTCTTTGGATTCTTCTTTTGGTGCTTCAGCAAAAAGATCACTCTGTAGAAGAAAATGAAAAGAGGAGGAAGTGGTGAATTTGTTGTTGGTGTTTTTTTCAGGAAAAGACAGCTGCTGATTTTTCCGCACAGGATATCCACTTCTAATCCAAGATAGAGGAGGTAAGCACCACTCCCTTCTCAAAGAGGCATCTGCACATACAGACTTAAACCTAGGTGCTCAAGTGTTAACTTGAGTGCATACAATGAGAGGAGGAGCTTTCTATCTATCTTACATTGTCAGTTTGTTTACTGCTGTTTACTCACCTTGACTGTTACAAACATCAACTGCATGATAAAATGAGAGGCAATCACTTGTTTTACACTATCAGAGTATTCCTGACATGGGGGTTCTATCCCCTTTCACATGCACAGACTATGCTAAAATAAGGCCAGAAACCAGACAGCATCATTGTCCAGATGCAGTATGGGAAACTTTTCTGACACTCAGGGAGAAAGAGTGAATGACAAAATTTATTACAATGCCTGCGAGAATACCGAGTTGTTTTCAACTAAAGAAACTGTATGGCATTTGATTTACCTCTACAGACAATTCTACAGTAAACTCTACTGGACTTAGAACCACACTTGCATTTTTCATCAGCACCACTGCAGAAGAGAGGGCTTTGTGCCAAGGGCAACAAGTACTTCACTTGTGTAGTCCGGTTTCCCCACTGGAAAGCTACACTGTTCCACTACACTTAAATATTACCGTGCAACAAAATGCTGTTTGCCCTCCCTTTCTTTCAGAGGTGGGAATTTGTGGGGATCTTATCTTTTGTTTTTTAAAAGAAGACGTGCACAACTTCTATCCTTTCCAGCATTCTCACCTCTTCATCATCAAAGAGGCCTGTTCCACCACTGAAGAGGCCACCCCTAGAACCAAACGGTGTGAAGTCTTCATCAGTCAGCTTAGGAGGCTTGAAGATATCATCACCTTCATCTGGAAAGCACAAGAGCCACGAGCTGTGGTGAGACTGACCAAGTTTCAGGAAAGGGAACTGAAGAGATAATCAAAATAAAAACCAGTTTGATTCTATCCCCTCTCTGGTTTATAAACACGACACACAGAGAACCTCCAGTAAACAGACTGGGATACATGTGGTTGCTCCACCACATCACATTTAAGGAGGAACTCTAACTAAGCCTGTTTCTAACCTTGTTTCACATACACTTCACAACCTAGATTTGTTTACATGCTCACCAATATCTCACTCAGTTTCTAGAGTACATGCCACAATTTCCTACACAGTGTCTTACAATCCAGCCCACAATTAAAAAATAAAAAGGAGAAGGATGTCCTACCATCTGATGGAACTCTAACTTCCTTCTTCTCTTTCAGGGTTTTCCTTGGTTTGGTCTCTGATGACAAGGCTTTAAGAAGAAAATTTCAAAGCAAAAATAAAATGGTCCACCTTTACTTGTAGCCTGTGATCAGTCTATGGTAAAACAAACCTAAAAAATAAATCTAACCAAGCTGACCTACATTATTTTATACAAATCAGCCCACTGAAGCAATTATACAAAGTGCAGGTTCTAAAACCAGCACTTACAATTTTAATAGCATTATTCTGTCAGGGACTGTGGGTTTAACACAGTTGCCCACACACAGACTAGTGTCACCTGAGATAAGAGAGCCATGCAGCATTCCATTCTGTGTGGTACAGATCCCACACAGAGCATGCAGAACTTTTGAGCACCTCCAATAGCCCCAGACATATTCCACCTTGATTCAGCTACCAAAACCAAAGTCAGAGTATTATTTCCCCTGGCCCTACCAACACAAGATTACGTCAATGAACGGGAGATTTCCCTGTAACTGAACAAAGGAAGCTGGTAGGTTTTATATTCTGATATTCACAGACCTAGCCTGATTGCTTGAACCATTAAAGAACAAAAAGACACACTGAAGAAGTCTGTTCATGCTCACAGAATTACAGGTCAAAAGCAGCTTCACGTGCACTTGCCAACTTCATTTCAGTCAGCTATTTTCAACTGCTGCTTTGCTGCAAGGATAACCATTTGAGAAAGGTCTCTCCCTTTGAAAGTGACACAAAAAAAATGTACTATTTGGTTTAAAATATCACAGAAAACAGTATCAAGGACAAACTCCTCAAAGCTTAGTATATTTGTGCCACAGAACAACCCATACCACATGAAATCAAAAACCTACTGCTTGGAGTGTTTTCCAATGTACTGCTCACAGAACTAAAATAACCGACCAGTGGCTTCTGCATACTTGTAACAGAGGGAAGTACACGTGGTCAAACACGCACAGTTTTACAAGCAAAGGGAGAATTAGATTGGAGAGGAAAACCTTTCCAATAATACATATTTTTGGGCAGTGACCTGTTTCACTTGAAAGCCATGTGTTTTCCACTATAACACTTAGTGAACTCAAACTCAGTCCTAGAGGCTATGTCCAAAAAGATTCCCAGAACACAAAATAAGTGTCTTTAATTACTCTTGTTGGGCTTTCACATAGTACATATTAAAATAACAGACCTGTGTAACTGACCTATTACACAAAATCTTCTGCCCAGCTCTCTCTCAGGTTCCCCACTATCTCATAAGCACTTATCAAAACTAGAGTTAACTTACACGAACGCTCTTCATCCAGTTTGACAGGCACTTCTCCTTTGATTCGAGCTGCCAGCTCATCTGCAAATGATGTTGGCCTCTTGTTTTTCTGAGAAGTAGGGATAAATAACAGCATATTCTTTACATGCAATCCAGTTACCAACCTGATGCAATTGCAGCTATATTCGGTATTCTACAGCCTCACTTGTACAATATCCTATCCAGTCTTTGACTGAAGCCCTTGGAAGAGGCAATACAGCTTTCTATGAAAAGATTATGAGCTTGTCAAGGTTAAAAAAAAAAAGGTCCTCACGATCACATAATTTTTAATTCACGTCATTCATAGATTTATAGAATGGTTTAGGTTGGAAGGGAGCTTGAATATCATCTAGTTTCATGGGCAGGGACACCTTCCTCTAGACCAGGTTGCTCAAGGCCTCATCCAGCCCATTCTCGAACTCCTCCAGAGAGAGGGCCATCCATGATTTGTCCTTGGTGAAGCCATGTTGATTAACACCAATCACCTCTTTTTCCATTTTCTGTATGCCTTAACAAGGAGGATCTGCTCCATGACCTTGCCATACTCTGAGGTGAGACTGACTGGCCTATAGTTTCCAGAGCATTCCTTTTTTTTTAATGTTTTTTGAAGATGGGGGTTATATTTTCCCTTTTCCAGTCAGCAGGGATTTCACCAGATTGCCGTGATGTTTTGAATATGATGGACAGTGGTTTGGCAACTTCATCTGCCAGTTCCCTCAGGACCCCTGGGTAGATCTTGTCAGACCCCATGGACCTGTGCACTTTCAGGCTCTTTAGTTTCAAAACTATTATTTGCTTACAGTGGGCAGATCTTCCTTTTCCCACTTCCCACCAGTGTTTTCTGGAGTTTGGGTGGTAAAACTAGAGCCTTTGCTGGTGAACACTGAGGCAAAATAGTCATTGATTGTTTCAGCCTTCTCTGTATCCATCATGACCAGGTCTCCATTCTCCATTTGGAGAGGCCTCACCTTTTCCTTTGCCACCTTTCTGTCCCCAGTGTACCTTAAGAAGTTCTTCTTCCCGTTTTATGTCCCCAGCCAAGTTTAATTCTATTTGTACTTTTGTTTTTCTAACCCGATCCCTGGCTGCTTGGACAACTTCTTTGTGGTCCCCCCACATGGCCCATTCTGGCTTCCATTGCTTATAGACTCTCCTTTTTTGCTCAGCTAAGTTCAGAAGCACCTTTTTCATCCATACCAGACTCCTGACATTCTCGCTTGCCTCCTTTCTTCTTGGAATGCACTGCTCCTGGGCCTGGAGATGATCCTTGAATACTGACCAGCTTTTTTGGGCCCCTCTTCCCTCCAAGGCTTTGTCTCATGACACTCTGCCAAGCAGATGCCTGAAGAGGATGAAGGCTGCTCTCCTGAAATCCACAGTAAGCTTGCCTCATGCTCTCTTTGACAACTTGAGGAAACTCTATCATTTCATGGTCACTAAAGCCAAGGCTGCCCTTAAGTTCAACATCACTCATCAGCCCCTCATTGTTAGGGCAAGACAGACAAGAAGCATTTACTGCACACAAAGTCAACAAGTAATTTCTTAACGATCTTTAAAGACAGCTTTGACACGAGCTTAGGGTGCAAGAGTCCCCTAGTTTAAAAGGGTAAAGCCTGAACAGCCACATTGAAAAGAGCATTCAGGTTTTTTACAGGCTTTCTCTACAGGAACCCATTCCAGGTAACTGAGAGCTACACTTCTAATCCTCCTAAGGACAGATTTCTCATGAACTAAGTCAAATGTATAGGGAGGCAACAAATACTTACAGGCTTTGTGCTTTCATCTAAATCTCTATCCTCATCTTCCTCTTTTTCAGAGTCAAAGAGATCACAGCCATCATAATCATCTTCGTCACTCATCTGTATTGTCCTCTGAAAAAACACAGTTATAACCTGGTAAGTTCTCTGAAGTTGGCATACAAAACAAGCAGGAAACATTCATCTGCTTAGATAAAATATTCAAAGCAAACTTTTGGAAAGGAGGAAAACATTTGGTAGTCCATCTGAGGGGCTTTCCTGCTTCTGAGAGGTAAGGAAGGAGTATTTCTAGCTCCAAGCAAGTCACTGCACGCTCTAGTACACCCTTGTGCTGTGCCACCAAACATTTCCAAACCAGAGATATGAGTATCCTAAGGACCTCCTCACAAGAAGACACAAGCCTGAACTGTTTTGGCTGGACTGTTTCCCTTAGTTTACAAACTCCTCTCCACTGATGACCTAGCATTTTGCCTTAACTCAGGAACACTGTGCTCAGCTAGCAAAACACCCAAACCATATTTCTTAAAGTGGATAGCAGAATGGCAGGCAACACATGCCCATAACTTGGCTTAAGTCATGTTAATAAGATTATGAAAAAGATGAAGTGCATTATGAGCAGCTGGGGGCTGTCATGGACAAGAGCCCAGAAGTGAACTAAATTATCAACAGCCCAAAGATACTTGTTTGTTTCAAAATACATCAGGAGTACAAAGTTACCTTATGACGGCCAATACAGCTTAAAGCAGCATCTGAGTAATTTTGTAACATTGTTTTATTAATGCACAGATTATTAAAGGGTAGCTTTTTGAAACACTGTTTAAGACTGAGGATTCCCACATAAAAGTCTCTTTTGCAGTGGCATATCTAAACATGGGTAAGATTTTTTTCTACTACCAATAATTCAAGACAGGCTTGAATTTTTCAAACACGTCTTTTCCCTTCTCATTTCTTATCCAAACAGACTTTTCAAACGTTTAATACTGTTCCTGTCTTTTGATTTCATGTCACACCAACACTGCAGTGTTCCTGCATAACAAGTTAAAAAAAATTAATTTAATTCTAGAGAGACCAATCCCACAGGAATCTAGTTCTCCTGGGATGGATTCTTTGAACTCTCATGACTGTAAAGCACATCAGACAATGCCATCCCACATCACCTGACATCTAATGATGGCTTAAAAGCATGTGTTTAAGTTCAACCCAAGTTCAATTTCACAACAGTGCTATATAGCCAGGACAACTTTCCCATGCAAAGGCTTTAACTGAAGTTTTTAGTAACTAATGGTGTTGAGCTCTTATCTTTTTTTTTTTTTTTTTTTTTGCATCCTCACTGTCTTACAAGTGGAAAAACTTTCAGGTATGCACCAGAGTGTATAAACATACCATTTTTTGGTCATCTTCACTAGGGTTTCCAAATTCATCATCTGATTCCTGGAACAAAAGTGACCCAAATTCAAGTTACAGTTACATGTTACTTCATCCAATAGTTACAGCAGAGGGCTCAGAAACTCTGGACTTGCTTCAGTTTGGACATTCAGATCTCACAGTGACTTGACCAAGGAGATGTTTCCTCATTGCTGACCATCATTATGAATGGAGGTCACCAGAAAGTCATTAATTCAGCAAAGACAACAAGCTCCATCTGACAGTGCATTTGAGTAACTTGAAAGGGATTTAACTTTAATTGAGCAATGATACCAAAAGCAAGCTCCTCGGCAGAAAAGGAATGCTTCTGTAGCAGTTATAAAGCAGAGACATTTCAGTCAAGGCAGACAAAGCCTACTACAAATTGACAGTTCAATGCAACAGATTTATGAGGCAAAGCCCTGAAGATGCATTACTGACACCTACTTAACCTTTTAAACTTGCTCTTGTTCATCTCCGTCCCTTTTGTTGTAACTGTAATTTATAACAGATTTGTTCTCCACAAATGCAATTTTTTTAAAGAATGTGATTTGCCTGCACAAAGTGAAATTAAATCTTGAGATCTCACATGAATAAAAAACAGGTAGCTAACCTACTTCATCTAGGTGAGCCTCCTTTTAGCAGGAGGGTTTAACCAGATGATCTCCAAAGGTCCCTTCCAACCCCTACCATTGCCAAACACACAACAAGGAACTCATGAATGCTTGGGCAAAGTAGCTTGTTACCCTGTCACTTACCTCTTCATCCTTCTCTTCACTGTCAATCACACTTCCACGATCGCTATCTACTGATCCTTCTATTAGGAATGAAAACAGAAAAGTTAAAGAT
Organism: Melanerpes formicivorus; assembly: GCF_026170545.1. Taxonomy (NCBI): domain Eukaryota; kingdom Metazoa; phylum Chordata; class Aves; order Piciformes; family Picidae; genus Melanerpes; species Melanerpes formicivorus. The sequence goes on along the minus strand of NW_027142450.1, from coordinate 1,660,369 downwards.
CAGACCTAATATCTCTATGCAGAGCAATGCAGTCACCAGACATGCCAACACCAACTTTAAAGACTTTGTGAAGAGAACTAAAAATACAGTGGAAAACAAAGTGGTGTGGAAGGCTGCTGAAATTTTAGCACTTCACATTTCCAATACACAGAGCACAAGTAATCAAGAAGTTACTGCTTTGCATGCTGGAAAAGTGTTTTTTTTTTTTACAGCACGAAGCGCATTGTTTTCCCCCGCAGCTAACTACAATGCATTTCTAAATGTCCAAGAACACTAAGCAGTATAAACCAGGCAGTGAATTAAAACAGACCAAAGTCTCAGATTATAAACTAATTCTTTGCCTTCAAATAAAAGGTCATGCCAGCACATACCTTCACTAGAGAGATCTCCAAGGCCAACATCATCTTGTTCCATAAATTGCAGAGAGCCAATCAAGTATGGCAAAGGCCTGTCAATATAGAGATCCTGAAAAGAGACAACATTGGGTCTTTCTGACATCTACAAACAGCTCTACATTGTTGACAACAGCAGAAGTCTTACACACTTTTTTCTGAACTCATAGAAGACGGAAGCAAGTTTAGAGTCCCACCAGAGACATGCTTGATGTAAGAATTCAACTGGGTGGGCCACTTGAGGTTTAGTCCTTTTTAACAGTGTCAGAGAAGGGGGCTACTTCTATTTGTGCTGTCTCAACTTGTTTTCTAGGTGTTACCTAACACAAGAATATCTTTCCAAAGACAAGCAAGTCTTAGTCTTATCTCAAATTCTACTCCTAGGATTCTTAATTACCGGGAGAGTGAAAACCACCTAAGATACAGTTTGTACCTAAAAAACATATTTAAAAGTCTCTGGCCAAAACTGAAGTTTTCCTTTCCAAATTAATTGCCATTAAAACAACTCCCTTTGGGTATCATACCTTAACAATAACCCAACTTCTAGACAAGCAGGATACACAAGGAGGAGTTAATTTCTCCTTCAGGTATAGTCATCAAATTCTCTTTTTAGATAACAAGTATGAATCCTATTCCAACACAGTGATACTGCTGACAGAAGGAAAGACCAAGTTCAAAAAAGCTAAACACAAATGCATACTCCCAGCAAGAACTAATCCCTGTACCTTTGGCTCAAGAATCAGTTCCACCCTCTCATTACTTTCCTCCTCTTCGGAGTCAGAGTTGCCTGCTTTGATGTCCAGCTGTTCAAATGCACTGTCCAGAACTTGTAATCCATAATTCACTGCTTCTTGTATTTTGGGAATCAGGTCAGCTTCTTTCTGTTCCCTTGTCTTTTCCTGTATTAACAGGAACAACACACTCTCATTGCATTTTACTCAAGACTCAATCTCATTGCAACACACATGCAAATTTTAAAAATTGGAACAATGAAAGCTTTTTCACTATGTGTAAGAGAAAGACCTTCAGAACCTTTTTTAGCTTGACTGAACTAATCTTTATTACTCCTAGAAACAGAGATGTTCTAAACATCCACACCAGCACAGTACTATCTTTTTGTGCTCACAGCTCATCAAGGGAACATTTATGGTATAATACACATGGAACGTAAGATACATAAAAAGCTCTTTGAGTCTTTATCCCTAGGAATTGCAGTCAGATTCTGCTTCCCCAGTTCACTCCCTCTATGTCCTACTGAGGTACAAGGCCTCTCTCGTGCTGAAAAACACGCACAGCCATTTGAAAATCAACACATAAGTCTTGTCTACTGGACACAGCATTGAGCTTGGGGAGGCCCTAAAAGATTATCTTACACTGTAGTAGATTCCAATGCTACTGTCAACTTTGTATTTAAACAACACACACAGAGTGACTGCAAGAAGAAAGGAATCAGTTTTGTTTGTAAGCTGTAAACATCTGCAAAGTAAGTTTGAAAATGAGAAGATAGACAACATCTGCAAACCTTTCACCAGTGTTGAACACAGATTAAGTTAACTACCTGCTCTGTTTTGTCTCCAGTGTCAGCTTTGCGAATAGGCTCTTCCACTTCTTCATCATAGACTCTCTAAAAAGTCAAGTAAAGTGAATACAAGTAAGAACAACATACTGCTGCAGATGGTAAACCACAAGCACCATCAACAAAACAAACCAGAATGTTAATGAGTAATTAATTACACATTATTTCTTAAGAAAGAAGCCATAGATGATGGCAAGCACCTTCAGGCACTGAGGTCATCATCCTTTACCATTGGGCAGCCTCTCAAACAAAGGCAATTCAAGACTGCAAATGTCACTGCAGTAGCAGAAGAGAAGTTGACCATTTAACCTTGTTCACAGATTGACCTGAACTGCTTTAATGTCCTAACAAAGTTATCCCAGCAGTTTTAAAAGTCAAACATAAGTTTATTTATGGGCTATTTTTGTTTCTGTCATTTGATAGTTTTCCTTCCTTAGGTTTTACCCTTCTCCTCTTCTTATAGAGAAAGTTCACATCCTCCCTTAGCCCTTATTTTGATCTGATGATCTCCCCTACCCAGTTCTTCTAGCACTCTTTTGTAAAATTAGTTCCAAGGAGACACAGGTGAACAAAGTCCCCCTTGAACCAGCAAACCTGAAACCAAATTTCTCAAACACAGCTTCAGTTAGCCCCTGGGAAAAGAGATCTCTCACATTAACTATATTGAGATCCAGAAATTAGAACCTATTTCTGTGCACTTATATTTGGGAACAAACAGCTTAGAGCACCCAAGACTTAATGACATTTGGGACAAACTGTTCTCAGCAGAATCGTTACACTTAAATGCAACAGAAGGCCAGAAAAGATACTGCAGCTCTGAAAAAAAGCCTCCACCAAAAACCAACCAACAACAACAACAAAAAACCAACCACAAAACACACAACAGAAATGCAGATTTCCTTCATCCTGTCTTCTGCAAGCATCTTTCCAATAATAGCATCACTGCTTCAGATGAGATACACATGGCCTGAGAACAGTGCTGATGAAAACAAAAGACCTGATAAAACTCACAGTGCTAAAAGTCCCTCCATAACTCTGAAAGAATACTAAAGCTCTACATAGTATCATAGTATAGTATCAGTATCAGTCAGGGTTGGAAGGGACCACAAGGATCTAGTTCCAAGCCCCCTGCCATGGGCAGGGACACCCCACACTAGATCAGGCTGGCCAGAGCCTTGTCCAGCCTGGTCTTAAACACCTCCAGGGACGGGGCCTCAACCACCTCCCTGGACAACCCATTCCAGTGCTTCACCACTCTCATGGTGAAGAACTTCCTTCTCAATCATGCACATGCTTCTAGTAACACAGTGTTGTAACAGGCTTTCAGGTCCAACTTTTCCCTTTCTAAAACAGCAATATTGATAGGAACATGAATCAAAAAATATGGGCATTGTGACCCAAATAACAGACAACTCCTTGCAATCTAACATCTTTAAGACTATGTGCTTTTGGCATAAAATGACACCACTGGGCAAATTTACAGCATCATGTAACATTTGTCATCTTCTGACAGACACATGCATTCAAATGCTACATTCACACTACCTGTGAAGATATATCAAGACATGCCAGAGACCCCAACTCAATCATTGTCCTTAAAACAAAACTCAGATCACATATAAATAAAGGAAGGAAGGTAACTCAGAAAAGGCAAAAGGGAATCTGCCAAGACTGAATAGTGTATCACTCACAAAGGAATTACAACATCCTTTAACAGAAAGCAATTAAAAGCCACTTCATCTCTAAATTATCAATGGATATGCCAAAATGTCAAAACATTTCACATCAAGGTAAGGGGAAACACCAATGTCTGAAGTACAAGCGTGATGCTGTGTAAGAACATACTCACATTCTCTATGAACTGCGTATTGGACAACATCAGAAAGTCATTGAAGACATTATGAAGGCGACAGTCCGTGGCTTTTGTTTCGCTAATCAATCCATCTACTTGCTTTTTGATTTCGTGAGTCCTGGAAATGGTTTGCTGTGAGAATTCTTGTAGAAAACGCAGCAGCTGTTTACAACAGAGGAAACCCATAGTCAGCATCCAACTTTTTTTCCTAGGGTACTGTTTATGACCTTGGCAGAGTGGATCACACATTTCAAAGGAGCATCAAAATAAACACAGTTTATACTAAAGGTGCCCCATGTACACCCGGGATTAAATCCCCATTTCCACTCCGTTCTGCATTGCCTCATTTTAGGGCCAAATCCTCACTTGAGTTTTCTCGCGTAGTTAAAGCAATAGGAGAGTCTGAAGAGTGCCGAGCCCTGACGGCGCTGCTCGTTCCGCGCGGCGGAGCCCCGGGTGCTGCCTTTCCCCGGGCAGTAGCGCTAACCCCAGGCCGCTGCTCCTGCCAGCGGGTGGCAGCAGCCCCTCGCACACGGCCCCCGCACAACACACAAGCCCCGGGATGAGGCCACGGCCAGGGTAACCGCTGCTCGCGCACCCCTCTGGCCCCAGGCTCGGTCCCAGTCCTGCTCGCAGCGCTTACCCCGGCGTCCGAGGCCAAGGACCAGCTCTGGCTGCCCTTACGGATCTCCTCCAGCGACCAGGGCCGCTCCCACACCGGCGCCGACTCCGCTGCGTCCTGCGGGGCCCCATTCATCTGCACGAGAAGGATAATAAGCCGCAAAGTCGGTACCGCAGCCGCGCAAGTGCCGCTCCAGCACTCACCGTGACCACAGGCCGCGGCGCTCCCCCCTCACCCGCCGGCGCCATCCGCCGCCCGCCCGTCCGTCAGCTGAGTGCCACCACGTGATCCCACCCGACCCGCCCAGCGCGGCATGTGCGCCGGCCGGCCGCCTGGGGGTGCAGTAGCGCTGCTCGGGGAGGCCGCGCTGGTCTGCGCCGCGGCCGAGCCACAGAGCAGCCGTTGCACCTGTCCGTGCTCCTACCCTTTCCCCTTCCCCTGCCCGTTCCCAGGAGAGCGGGTGGTGGCACACAGCCGTCGTCCTCTCCGGCCCCGGCCGGGAACAGCCCTTCGCGGCAGCACAGGAATAGCAGAGGGGTTTACCGAGGCAGCCACTGGGTCCTAAATCAGCCACCAGAGCATGAGGCCCCGGGAGAATGGATGAGCTGAGCTGGCTGCGCCTCCTTCCAGCTGGGAAAGGGGCGCTCGAACCCTCTCTTGCTGCAGGTTGTGAGAACCACATCACCTACGGTAGAGGAGCGACAACCAGATGGGAGGATGCCTTCGACCACTGTAGCTGCTTCCAAGGTCTGCCCTCTTGACTGAGAGACTGCTTGTTACTTGCACGCGTGCACAGCGGCCCTACTCTAACACCAGGAGTAAGGTCAAGCGTGGCAGGTGCAGCAGGTTATGGAAACACCTCTGCAGCATTCCCCACTAGAGCACTGCGGTGGGGTGTGCCAGTGCCCAGTCTTACAAGTATAGTGATACTTTCCTCCTAGTTTCCATAGAGAAGTAAGTGCAAGACTTACCTTACAATTTTGGTAAAATCCCCTTTGGTTTAAACTGGATTGGTCTTAATAAACCCACCCCCGAATTCCAGGATTTGCTAAAAGAAAATGCTGTGTACACTTGTATAAATTAATGTATTGTGCAAATTGCCAAAGTGGGGTTTGAAGCCAGTTACCCTTTAGCCTTTACAGGTCAAACACCCACTCCAACGTTCCTGCTTTCGCACTAAGTAATTTTTATCCCAATGGGTTAAAAAGCCTTGTCATACCACTGTATTTCATATATTCTTTATTGCAAGTGAATTAATCAGAAATGAAATTACATCTTCTGTATGGTAACTAAATAACAAATGAGAAATGGTGAATTTAAACCAGCTCTTGATTGCATGTGGAGTTTGTTTATTGCATTTGACTACACCGATGCCACAAAACACTTAAGAACCAAAAAACTGGATGATATACTTCTTACCTGGCATTTTAATTTAAATAAGAAAAAATGCCCCAAGTTCTTCAAGTCCTCATAAACTGACTTTAATGGCTACATCCAGACACTTAAAGGATATTGCTAGATTAGGGACATAGGAGCTTCTCAAAGGAAAGTAGCATCATATCTCTTTTGATTCTACTTTTTCGATGCCTCTATAACAAAGTACCTTTACTGAACTAGTTCAGATCTTCAACTGTAGTAGAGCTTAAAGAATACACTGATTATAAACCAGAAATCAATAATGTATGAGTAGAAAAATGTTAGACTTGGGCTAGTTTCACAACAATGTGTTGAGCAAGATTGTTAAAAAACACACAGATGGAATTAATCTACAGTTATTCTCAAAGGTTTTTAGTGTTTTCCACAGTTCTTTCCTCCTCAAAATTCCCCAAACCAGAAAAAATGTGCCTTTCATTACTTTCTGTATTCACCAAAATGTGGCATAAAATCCAACAAGTCCTTTGTTAGTAATGCAAAGTCTTGCTGGCACTTTGTACATTACAAAACATGGGGTCTATACACTCTTAAGTGTACTGATGCTGAAAAATGTAGGATCTTGCCATCAGGCAGCATCAGGTCTGGGGGTCTTGCAGATAAGTTTCCATTAACAAAAAACTGAACTAAACCAAAACAACAAGAAAATCAACCAACCACCCCCCACGCCCCCCACCCCAAAAACCAACCAACCTAACAAAACTCCAACCAAAAAACAACACACAAAAGAACCCCAACATGAACCAAAAAACCAAACCACAACAAAACCCAAAACAACAAAAATTAACCAAACCACCAAAATCAACCAACCACAAAAAACCAAACCCAAAAAAACACCCAACCAACCAAAAAACCGCTGAACAAACAACAAAAACAAACCTGAAAGTTCCCTTAGGAGAAATTGTTTCTTTCAGATTTTTCTCTTTTACTTCGTTTATTTAAACTGTTTTTGTGAAGTGGCTAATAAATTCACATTAGCTTTTGGTGAAGAAATTACTGCTTAAAGTGGACAAAGACTGAGAGTCTTGAGGTGGCATTTAATATAAATTCAAACATAATTCTCTCTTCTTGATAATCTGGGGTAATGATATACCTATACATGGTTACCTTGCATTCCTGTGGGTATAGACTTTGGCAGAAGTTTTCTGTTGCTTTACACTGGAAATGATAACAGAAGCTTAAACAGACCACTTGGTTAAACTCACAAATATTTACAAAGTGAAAAATGAAAGAGAATACCACGGCTGCCAGGTTTCTCAATAGCTATCAGAAAGTAAATATATTTTTATACCTTTAGAACAGGATGCAAACAAAAGAAAAAAATGAAGTATCACACAGGAAAGGGCACTAACACAGTTTCTGCATTATTTGTTGTTTTCCCTGCCACTCCTCATTCTCATGCACAGGTTGCATTGTATGACTTGGTACACATATGGACTGATGTGTTTGTTCAAGCGCTGCAATTACCAGAAATCCCTAGTCCCAGCACCTGCATTATCTGCAGGTTGCACAAAGACTAGTGAAGTTAGGGCTTGAAAATGCATTTGTCTCTGGTGCACAGTGTCTGTAGCTAGAAATAAGTATATGTGGTGTCACTGGGCCAGCGCAGGAGCCTGAAGCTGGCAGAGGTACTACTTCTCCTGCTGGGGATTTGTTGCTGGTTTGTGCAGTGACAGAACATAACACTTGCCTGCCAGTGTATTTATTTGTTTCAGGGAATTCAAAATCAGCTTTCCTTTAAAGTCACCAGTTATAATCTATGTGTCAGAGACAAGCAGACTATGATTACCCACACCACCTAAAAGACTTTCCTGCCAGGTGCTCACTGCAATAAACTGATATGCAAGTGGGAAACAAATAACCAGACTGATGAACTCAGTTCAGGTAAATAGAAATCCTAAAAGGAGGGGAAAAAATCCAGAGCAAAACTGCTAATCCCCTAAAGGAATGTGTATTTGGACACAGGTGACTTTGTTAGCTTATGATTTCCCCCACATGAATTTGATCCTTCTTTGGTCCCAAAAAGTTCATGGTAAAATCATGGTCTTGGAGAATGGCCATTACCCTGGAGTTCCTTAGTGCTGGGTAGGAATGCCTATTGTGTGAGGAACAGGGAAGGTTGGGTTTTGGGTTCTGTTTCTGCTGTCTGCAAATCTTTACAGTCAGGTAATAAGCTCTAAAACTTGAAATTTCTGACACACTTAAGGAGGCCACCCGAAATAATGCATCAAGTCAGTGCCAGAATGAAAAAATGAAAGAAGCCCCAGAGTCAGTGTCCCATGGTTTTCTACTTCAGTCTTTATCAAAACTTTGAAATGTGAAACTCACAGAACTAGTGAAACAATACTACCTGCCCACTTCTGGAAAGAGGTCAAGAAATTAAACTTTTCATATCAATTGATATATCATAGTTGATAAACCAGCATGGAGCCAAGATGACTGTGAATTTATGTTCCTGGTTAGATCCAGCAGAGCTTTTCACCGAGCATGTGCTTGACAATAAGGAGTGGTTTGACTGGAGACAATGGAATTAGTCACACGGCTAAAGCTGGAAATATAATTAAGTGCTTTGCCTGATCCATGCCCTAAGTTCTAGTCTTGAAGGGTGCAGAGGTTAATGGGAGTTTTCCAAATGTCTTCATTAGGCTTCCAACTTATTTACTCTAAAAACAATATTTACATCTTATATGAGCTTTGGTTATCTGTGTGACTTGTATGCCATTATTCATCTACAGAATGTAAGCCTATTCCATGGAATCAGCAGTGAACTTTACAAAGTACTTTTCTGTCAAAGAGTATTCATCCACCAGGGCATCTGCCCTCTTGGTGTGCACAATCTGAAAGGGAAACCTTTTTTGATGGAATGCAAGAACATAGAATCATTCACAGCTTGCATCAGATTGGAAGGGACTCTCAAAAGGTCATCTTGTCCAACCTGTCTGCAATAAGCAGGGACACCTCCAACTAGATCAGACTGCCCAGGCCCCCATCAAGTCTGACATGGAATGTCTCCAAGGATGGGGCTTCAACCAGGGCAACCCATTCCAATACTTTACCACTCTAATTGTAAAGAATTTCCTCCTAAATCTGCCCTGCCTGACCTAACCTAAATCTACCCTGCTCCAGTTTCAAACCATTGCCCCTCGTCCTATCTGAAATCCTTCTAAACAGTCTTTCTCTGGCCTTCCTGTAGGTCCCCGTCAGATATTGAAATACAGTTATAAGATCTCCCCAGTCTTCTCCTTTCCAGGCTGAACAACCCCAGTTCTTTCAGCCTATCTTAATAGGAGATGTTCTCCAGCCCACTGATCATCTTTGTGGCCCTTCTCTGGACCTGCTTTTCAACAGGTCCATGTCTCACTTATATTTGGGCCCCCAAAGCTGGAAACAGTGGAATAGTCTGAGTTGGAAGGGACTTTAAAGATCATCTAGTTCCAATTCCCCTGCCATGGGCAGGAACACCTTTCATTAAGTTAGTGCTCAAAGCCCCATCCAACCTGGTCTTCAACACTTTCAGGGCATCTCCAAATTCTTTGTCTAACCTGGTCCAGTGTCTTGCCACCCTCAGTAAAGAGTTTCTTCCTTATGTCTAACCTAAATCTACCTTCAGTTTAAAAATTCCTCATCCTGTCACTACACTCCAGTTTAAAAATTCCTCATCCTGTCACTACACTCCCTAATAATGTGTCCCTCCCCACCTTTCCTGTAGGCTCCCTTTAAGCACTGGAAGGCTGCTATAAAGTCTCCACAGAACTTTCCCCTTTGTAGGCTAAACAGCCCCAAGTCTCTGAGCCTGTCCTCATAAGGAAGGTCTTCCAACTCTGCTTATCTTTCTGTCCCTTTTCTGAAGCCACTCAGGCAGGTTCATGTCTTTCCTATGCTGTGAGGCAGTCAGACATGTTTAGCAACATTCAGCTAGGAAATTAATAAAGATCTAGGTGTGAAATCCTTAGCAGCATTCCTACCAATAAAACCTTCAAAATGTTTCATGCTTTCTAGAAGTCCTGAGTTCAGAAAACACAGACCTTCAATACTGTTGCACTTTCACAGCCCAGCTATAAACTTCATAGGAATAATGAAAATGATCAAAAATGAGCTGGTCACAAGGAAGACACTTTTCACAGGGAGAATTGTCAGGCAATTTTGTCTCTCCCCATGATGTATGACAGCTGGTGAAAGCAAATCTAGTGCAGTACTATGGAAATACCCAATTTTGAAAAAAAAACCAAAAAAGTTTGTTAAAAAGGCAACTCACTGCAACTGTAGCCAGATCCAAGTTTAGGAAGAGGCTAAGTTTTCAAGTCTGCATATCCTGTAGCAGGATATTCAAAGGCACTTAAAAGACTGTCAGCCTACTACCAGACAAACAGCAGCACAAATATCAGGGCTCCATCATCTTTATCAAGACTCATTGGCAGCAGAGTAAGGTGTTTCAGCTATCAAATGCTTTGAAAGCATAAACAGTCTTTCTTTGAGCTTTCTATCAAAACCCACAAAAGGACTGGCATAAAATTTCCTGTCAAGCCAAGGGTGACCTGGGGATAGCAAAGCCTGTGGACCCAGTAGATTAAGAGAATCGCATTCTGTAAAACTGGGCCAACCCATAGGTTGCTGCACACCATCTGTAGTTCCTCTACACTTGTATGAAATCCCTGTATCAAGTAATCTGTCAGAAAATATAAAATCATTGCTGGTAGAGTTTGCAAATAATGCTTAATATGACAAATAATGACTAAGTCTGGTGGCCATGATGATGAAATAAAATGTGCTAACTTAATAGTTTTGAGAGTTTTTGATTTTGTGGGAACGGAAATACTTTTAAACTCTGTAAAACATAAAATTTATATGAATAATAGCACCCCTGAGAAAAATTTAGGGATGGAAAGGGAATGCTTTGTGTCTAGAACAATATGGTGCTTAAAACAGCAGATGTGGTTTCTGAATGTATATACAGTGTGCTGGTTTGGCTGGCATAGAGTTAATTATCTTCACAGTTGCTGGTATGGGGCTATGTATTGGGTTTGTGCTGAAAATAGTGTTGATAATACAGGTATTTATTACAGAGCAGCGCTTACACACAGCCAAGGCCTTTTCTTCTTCTCACCTCACTCTGCCAGCAATTAGGCTCAGGGTGCACAAAAAGTTGGAGAGGTCAACAGCAGTCCCCAGCTGACCAAAGAGAGAATTCAAATCATATAACATCATATTCAGCACATATAGCTGGGGGAAGAAGGAGTTGGGGAGACATCTCCTTTCCTGGAGATGGCTGGACACTTGCCTGCTGATGGGAAGTAGTGAATGAATTCCTTGTTTTGATTTGTTTGCATGTGCAGCTTTTGCTTTACCTCTTAAGCTGTCTTTATCTCAGTCCAAGGGTTTTCTCACTTTTATCCTTCCTATTCCCTCCCTCAATGAACCAGAGAGGAAGGAGCAAGCATTTGTGACATGCTTGGTTGTTTGCCATGGTTAAACCATGACAACAGGAAAGGCATTATGTATCTGGCACTGTCACAACACTTACAAGCTTTCATACCCTACTCTGTACTCAGATTTGAAATGAGATACTGCCAGCTTGGAGAATGCTCAGAAATGTGTTACAAGAATGAAAGGAAATCTGTGCTACAATACTGAAGACCAAAATCACTGAGAGAAGTTAACTTATAACTTAGTGCTCTGTAAGCACAGATGAGAGGAAAATTTTGATGACAAAGTACTATTATCTACTATGCTGGAAGCAAAGGATGAGAAGGAAATGTATAGGATTTTCTCAATGACATAAACATGATTTTCATGAAATGAAGATTTTAAAACATGTAGTGATTGTGTCAGAACAATAAAAAACTCAGATGCATGATCTGTAAAACTGAATGCATAGTAACTTTTCAGGAATTATGTTTTTGTTACTAAAGGATCATCAAACTTATACAGACTTCAACTTAAGCATTTCTTCTAAGGAGGTAGTTTTTTTTTCCCTCCTGCTGAATTATTTGGATATATTCAAAACCTGAACTGACTATTGGTAATAATCAGAAATGCATAGTGCATAGAAGGAAATTAATTACTTTTCTTTCATTCTACCATCCCAAACTATTTACAAGTCTGTATTTAATTTACTCTTAAAAAAAACAACCCAAAACTAACAAACAAAGCAAAAAGCCAAAATTATTTAGCTTGCATTACAGCCAACTTTTGTTGGCTTTAATTGGCCAAAGTTTCTAAATGCAATATTGGAGTCAGATGGTAAATCTCCCACAGGAACAAATTTCAAGTTGCTCACCAGAATCTGTACAAAGTATTACTTTTTAAAGCATAGATAGGGCTACAGTTTGTTATTTCACTCTAAAAAGAGGCTGCAGGAGCAAGAGTGTTTGATTAGCACTCTGAAATTTATTACTGCTAGCAAAAGTATTTTGCATATGTAAAAGTGATCATGCACTCTGAAGCCATAGCAGGCTTTGATTTGAGAGGAAATCCTTATTTCAGTTGTGGAGAAAAATAAATGTTGTCATGTGTAATGGGTTGGGGCAGACCCCCTCCCCACCACACACAGAAATATCGACTCAAACAAACAGATTGCAAAAGTGCTGGAAAGTTTAAATAGAGAACAGTGAGTGCGTGCAGAAGGCTAGAAACACAGTGACAAGAGACCCCAAAACAGTCCCAGAAAGATCCTATCCCCACCTGAGGGTGCACCCAAAACCCCCAGGGTTCCTCCTTCCCCCCCCACTGCTAGGCTAGTCTCAGCTGGCCAGATCTGAGACTGCCTGTCCCCCCGTGGCCTTGGGCCTAACCAGGCCCATGGCCGGGAGATCTCTCCTCCAGTTACCGGGTGTCGGAGAGGAAAGGAAAGAGGAAGTACCAGACCCCACTGTAAAATTTATAGTGGTGCAAGGGATTATGGTGGAAATACATAATTTCCCGTGTCCACCCACTGGGCTGGACTTCTGGGCGCCAATTAAAAAATGTAGTGGGTTGAGAGAGAAGGCATAGCTTTCTCTGCCCCACAAAGAGGAAAAAAAATCACAGCTAACTCAGCCGGAGAAGCGGAAGGAATGCTACATTTTACAAGCAATGTGGAAGGGCAGGTTAGATATACAATATATACAGTATTTACAATGTATCTACAGAAATATACAGCAAGGAAAAAAAAGAATACAGGAACGAAATTCCCTCCTCTGGACAGAGGAGGGTTCCCTCCCTGCACCCCACTCTCTCCCCCTACCTCCCTTTTTCCCAAAAAGGGTTAGAAAGAGAGAAAGAGGCAGCTATTAAGGAAGTTAGTAGGCCTCATGCAGGATTAGTGCTTATCTTTATCCAAGGTCAGAACTCCGGCTGCTCAGAAGCAGACAGGCTGGAAAAGCAGGACAGAGAGAAACTGAGAAAAATTCCAACTGAACTCAAAACTTAAAGTTGCATTCTACCAATCTACCAATGAAATTCGTTTAGAATATCTGATTGTTTTTGTTATTATTCCAGAACATTCAGCCAGAGTGTCCCAGCACTGTCCCTTTCTTAAAGGCACAGCCTCAAACAGTCACATCATATCATCCAACTTTGACTAAGATCTGAATGTTAAGAGGCTTTAATACTGGTAATGGTCAAGTATACAGTGTATGCCACAGCATTAAACATCAGTACACAAAATCTGGCAAAGGCTTCCCAAGATATTAATACCTAGTTCCCTACTATAAGCATATTCTAGCTCACTGATAGCAGAAATGGAGAAATCACTTAATGGTACAATTATCGTATTTAAATCAGAAAGGCATTTCTTCTAATCACACAAAGTTGACTTCAACATTTACCCAGGTCAGTGCTTTACAGAACCAAACATTCACTCACTGCCACCTGGCAAAATGTCAGTGATTTCTTTGGAAATTTCAACATCATTGCATTTGACTTTAGTAAGCAGTTTCCCCACCTTCCCCGACTTGAATTGCTCAATGTAAGACCACTATAAAACATCTGCTCCCAGATTCCATGTAAAGCACTTGCAGAGTTCTTCTGGAAATCACTGAAAGCCGAGCATTCTACAATGGTAAGTCAAAGGTTTAGATTTTTTTTTTTTAAATGAGGATACAAATAGATACTTGCTTTAAAGCTGCAGAAGGATATTTAAGAGAATCCCTTAGTTACACATTTTTAAATGTGGATATCACAGAATCATAGACTCAACAAGGTTGGAAAAGACCTCAAAGATCATCAAGTCCAACCTGAAACCCAAGACCTCATAACTACTAAACCAAGGCACCAAGTGCCACGTCCAATCTCCTTTTGAACACCTCCAGGGATGGTGATTCCACTATCTCCCTGGGCAGCACATTTCAATGGTGAACAACTCATCAGTGAAGAACTTTCTCCTCACCTCAAGCCTAAATTTCCCCTGGTGCAGCTTGAGACTGTGTCCTCTTGTTCTGGTGCTGGTTGCTTGAGAGAAGAGACCAACTCCCTCCTGGCTACAACCACCCTTCAGGTAGTTGTAGACAGCAATAAGGTCTCCCCTGAGCCTCCTTTTCTCCAGGCTAAACAATCCCAGCTCCCTCAGCCTCTCCTCATAGGGCTTGTACTCAAGGCCTCTCACCAGCCTTGTTGCCCTTCTCTGGACACATTCAAGTGTCTCGATGTCCTTCCTAAACTGAGGGTCCCAGAACTGGGCACAGTAGTCAAAGCGTGGCCTAACCAAAGCAGAGTACAGGGGCACAATGACTTCCCTGCTCCTGCTGGCCACACTATTCTTGATGCAAGACTATAGATATATTCTAGTAAACAACTGTAAGATGCAATGAAAGTAGGATATCTTTGTCAAAGTTACTGTCAGTTTTGTTCTTTGTTTTGTAATCCTTTGTATGAAAACTGTTCACATACATCTCTCAATCTTTCACTTGCACTATCCGTTTTCCAGAAACGTCTGTTAACATATCCAGAATTTTGTAAACATTTAGGACCATATTTTAGAACCTATAAATGTGAAATACAGTTTAAAAACATAGTCACTTTACAATGGAAAAATAATACACATTGCAATTTTTTTCTGCATTTCTCTTCTGATCTGTTGAGTTGTGTCCTGTTTCATCTCTTCAAGCCTACAAATGTGTTTGCAGAATTTGAATCAACAGTTAGGTAATGTTAAATAGATAAAGACCTAGGGGCCTAGTTCTCTGATTTTTGCTCACGTAAGCCCTGAGGGTACAGACATCATCAATTACTGCCTTTCCTGGGAATCTCAGGACTGGTGTGAGTTTTACAAAAGAGGCAGTAGTTTATACCTACACTCAGACAAATCTTAGTTTAATTATCTGGTATCTTGTTCCACATTAATTCCCTTAATTTCAAAAGCCATGAAATCCAGTTTGGAATATTCTGTTCTACAAGATGACTGGTGACATCCCTCTTTTTCTAAAGAGGGGGGCACAAAAAGTGCCTTGCTCACAGGCTGCCCAGAACAACAGAATTCTGAATGTTTAACTAAGAGCCCTTGGCATCAGTGTAAGGGTAATCATCTTGGCCATTTCTGAGAAAGGATGCTGCTTCTAACAGTGCTTCCTTACCTGCTCGATACCCTCTGTGCTCAGCCTGCTTATATGTAGGCTCTTTAATGATAACTATCTATTGCTTAGGTGGCATAAGCCTTTATTTGTTTCAGCATAAAGGCAGTTCAGGCAGGAGTTAACCAGCACAGACCTCCCATTCTGTTTAGATTCAGTGGAAGGTCCAGAACTTTGATCTTTGGAGAGAGCGGCATGCCCAAGTTCATCCAAGTGACATTTCTAGGAATAGCAAGATAAGGACACACGTTGGAGCAAACAAAGGATAAAACATTCTGAGAAGACAGTCCAGCACAGGAAAAGAAGCATTTTAGACTTTTCTGTGAAAATATGGTTGACAGTAAGTAAGGCCTCTGATAGAACTGGCCTGTGCTCTTGCAAACACCTGAACCAGTTTGGGGGAAACCCATGACCAAACTCAAGCAAGCAGTATCCCAAGCATGTTGAGATCCTCTGTGGAAAGCCCTGAGCTCGCAAAGCCCACAAGATGCACAGCACAGACAGCCCCACAAATCTCTGTCAAATGCATGTGGAACCCCAGCAGAGGTGAGCTACAATGTTACGTCCTACAACTTCAGGGAACAAGAATTGCTTAGAAAAATTTTCTTTGGCCACGC
The DNA here is from genome assembly GCF_026170545.1 of Melanerpes formicivorus. Classification (NCBI taxonomy): domain Eukaryota; kingdom Metazoa; phylum Chordata; class Aves; order Piciformes; family Picidae; genus Melanerpes; species Melanerpes formicivorus. Next base: position 1,644,334 of record NW_027142450.1, on the reverse strand, counting down.
ACCACAGAACAGTTCAAGGGTTTCAGTCTTTTTAACTTTCATTCTGGTATAGTACTCAGCCAACTGGCTCTGTTCTAACCCAAAGCCTCAGGAACTCCAAATCACAGAACCACAATGGCAATCAAGCATTATATTCTTCTCGGACCACTCCATAGACTCTCCTCCACCTTTTCACTACACCACCATAAATATCCCTCAGCCCTGTAAGAAAGCAGTACATAGAGGATTAAAATTGCAATTTTTTTTTTCTACAGCAGACAGAGGAGATTCCCCTCAGCTCACCATCAGGACCTTTCAGCATCTTTTGGCATTCATGTTTCAAATAAACCAAAGTGGACAGCAAGACTGTCTAAAAACATCCTCTCGCTATTTTAAACCCCAGTTTCAAGTAGGAACAGCTTAATTCAGAATACTAGCCTAGAAAGGCCTACTTATTTTGCAATCCTTTCATGTTAATTTGTATTGCTCTTCTCTACCCAGCCATCTATCTTAAAAAAGATTACTGAAATGTGATTAGATCTGAGATCTCCACACTGCTGCCAAATTTGGAGAAGTTGCTGTACCCAAAAGTGAAGCAATAGGATGCTATAGAGACAATGATTGGCTGGAGAACTAGTTAAATATAACTCCAAAGGCAAAAAAACCAAAACACTGATAAGAGTCCGACAGGGGTTTCATGTGTATAATACTATTGAAGCTTTCTGTGATTTCTAGGGAATAATGCTGCTGACACATTTATGCCAAATAATTTTGTCTTTTTCCACCCAAAGGAAAAAAAAATCATCAATGCAGTGAAATATTTGGAGTGTTCTTTCCCAACATTTTCATGTACAGATAAGGTTATTTTTCTAATTTTTGCTTCAGGTTCAGTGAATTAGCTTCTGAAAACAATGGGATTATATTAATTCAATGGGCTGTGTGTCTCTTTCACAGAAGGGTTTTCTGGCTTTTCTTGTTGTAATGGGCATTGTGGTGAAGCTGGGTGATGCATACTGCTTTTCCCGACTCTACAAGCCAGGACAGGCCACCAACGGTAAGGCAGGAAATGTCTTTTCACTTGTTTGTTCTATGGTAGCTTGGCTCTATGTGGACCTGCCAGGAAGGGATCAAAATAGAAGGGAGGGAGGTGATGTCAGAATAGCAAAAATAGAAGATTCCAGCATCAAGTTGCCGAAAATAGGGAGAAACAAAGTCTTCCACTGAACTGGTTATGGTTGGAACAGTATTATTGCTGTTGCTGGTTGTTGAGAACATTTCTGAGAAGAGTCTGGTGCCAGGCAGAGGACCTTGCTGTTTGGTTGCTCTCTTTCATCCCAGGTCTGTCACACTGAAACTGTCTCTAACAAGTGAAGAAGAAGAGACTAGTTCAAACTCTCAAAATACTCTGGGTAATAACCTGATGAAGAAAATTACATCTACTTTCCTACATCCAAGAAAAGCATTTTTGGAAAGTTTGAAATAACTTAAAATTTTCAGCCTTTAGGTGAAGGTTTAAAGAACATGTTTCGTTTTGTGCTATCTTATGCAGGCTGTTTGCTGGGTGGAAAACTATACCCTTTTGGACGGATTGAGAGGACAGAAGATTGCTTCAGTTGCAGCTGCAACCAAAATGGAGCAGATTGCTGCTCACTGTGAGTTTGAACTTCTTGGTAACATCACTGCCCATAGGAAGACCCCAGCTTTCCATTTGCTGGGGATAAATGAGTTCCTAAAGGCACAAGATAACCATTCCTCATCCATGTCACAGAGCTAGGGCAAGCCACATACAGCTTATGATCATTTGGCTCCTTGGCTGCTTTTGCCCTAGCTCACTTTCTGCTCATTGGGACAGACTGGACACAGGCCCTTCCAGACACATACAGTCGGTGCTTGCCTTTAATTCTGCTATGTACCCCTCTTATGATGCAGTTAAGTCTTAGCAGGGAAAGTGGGGGTAGGTAGGAAGGACTTCCTTCTACAAGGAACTTAAGTGAACCTCCCCTAAAGGGCTTATGATGCGATGTGAGTGCCTTTCTGGAGGTGTTTTTTCCAGTGAATATGCTGATACAAGAGCAATAGGGCTCTTAAGTACCTATCTCAAACATCCTTCTTTCCTCTTATCCTACCTTCTCAAAGGCATCATTTGTGGCTCTGGAAGCTGTACCTGTGTGGCACTCAAGCTAGCAAGGCTGGTCTTAGCCACAGTTTCAGAGGTATCTTACTCACAGGTAGTTCAAGCTGTTATGACTGAACCACTGAAGTATTGAATCTTTTATTGCTTCCAATCTAACATTTTCTTTCTCATTGTCAATGACAGCTTTCATACTCCTGTTGGTTACGACAAAGAGAACTGTAAAGTTGTTTTCAACAAGAAAACTTGTAACTATGACGTGGTGCAGAAGAGTGACCCCTCGAAAGAGTGTTTTGTCTATTCTCGTGTGGGCTAACTATTTACCGGCTCCATATTTCACAGTATCACCTCACCAAGGTTAGAAGAGACCTCAAAGATCATTGAGTCCAACCTGTCACCACCGACCTCATGACTAGACCATGGCACCAAGTGCCACGTCCAATCCCCTCTTGAACACCTCCAGGGATGGTGACTCCACCACCTCCCTGGGCAGCACATTCCAATGGCTAACAACTCTCTCTGTGAAGAACTTTCTCCTCACCTCAAGCCTAAAGTTTCCCTGGCGCATAATTTCTCTGCATTATGAATTTCCCTTCCTACACATACTTTGCTATCATAAAGAAGCTGGGAGATCTTTTAAAAGACATCACTTCAGCAGCTTACTTCTAGTCTCCTAATTGTTCTAATTCAGTCTGCAAGATGCATAATCATGTATGCCTCATTTCTCTCATTACTTGCATTGGTATCGCTGAGCTTTTTTGAATACAATAAATCCAGATGAAACATCCAGAAATGCCTCAGAATGATGGATCTGATAGTGCTGTAACACAGGAATACATTCACCTCACTGCTCCAACATGCCATGCACAAGTACCCTAGCACAAACTGCTCTTGCATTTCACAGATTCTTTTTCTAACCAGGGGTTAGAGCAGACATTTCAGCTCACCACATGTCAAAATCCAGTATAATTTGGAAGGGATGCACTGTTTGGGACATGCTGTGCAATGGTTTCTACTGTGAACACAGAGGACACACTTGAATTGACAGTTTGGCAAGATCTGTGCTGCTAATACCTATGACTTCTGATAAAACAGTGAGGATGGAAGATCATTATCTTTTGTTGTGGTGGTGGTGGGTTTTTCAGTGGATTTTTTTGTTCTTCTTTTCAGCAGTGCCATCACTCCATAGCGGTTACTGTTCCTCTCCATTGCCCTCTCTGATCTGCTGCCAGATGTGCTCCTCCAAGTCCCACTCCAGAAAGTCTATGCACATTGTGCTACCTTAGTGGTTCTTGCCCAGGCTGAAAAGATCTAGATCAGCTCCTGGAGACATGCTTCTTCGTGGCAGCAGACCTAGAGGTATCTTCTCTCTTTTCAATATAAAAATTCCTCACATTCCTTAGGGAGAGAACTCCAGCCAGTGAGAGCCTTCAAAGCAAATCTCTCAGCTGGAAACTATCCTAAATCTAGCCACTTACAGGAGACCAGGCAGCCATACCCTATAAATTGCTGCTTCTGTGTGGCCTCTTTGCTGCTGAATTGAGGATTAAAAAAAAACCAACCATAAACCTGTAGTTAACTGTTATATGGATTGGAAAGAAACACCTTCGAGGACAAATGGATTGTTTAACAATGCTCCACAATCATGACAAGTCTCACTTGCAGCATTCTCAGGACAGGAATCCTCACTTAGCCCCAAATAAATTTTCAGCCTATATTTATTTATTCAGCATGGGCAGTTGCTTCTCAAGATGAACCCTCTCAAACTCTGAAAGCCAACAGGGAAATCAGTAGGGTTTAATGTGGTATGTTTTACCTGGCTTTGGTTTTGGTATTTTGGCTATGAATGTTGTTTTAAACTTTCTTATGGTTTTACTTAGGATACCTCCTTTTGGGAAAAAAAAAATCCAAGCATATTGCAAGCACTGGTATTACATACCTTACCTTTTAAAGTTCTCTGCACTGTAGCCTAGGTATTAGTCAAAAATTCTGTTTCTGCACAGTTGGTTCCTGAAAAGATGGAAAAAAAGAAGTGTGAGGGGCCAGAATTAGAATTAATTCTGTTTTTTCCAGGATAAACATCTGCACATGCCTTTAAAAAAATACGACTTCCATTCATTGGTTTAATCATGTCATTCCTCTAAGCAGCATCTGGAAATGAATGCTCTCATGCTGCTTAAGGCCCCAAGGTAAGTTTTCTCCAGAGTTTTTGTATTCTGAAGGAGAGGAACAGTTCTGAAACTTGTCCTGAACAGCTTTCCTCTTTAATGCCAGCTCATGTCACAGTTACACAGAACACAGCCTCAACTGGTACCTGAAGGGCTGTTCCCACTTACAGAGCAAAGAGCTTCTTAAGGGAAATAATATTTTAAGCATGGAGATCCAAAGTCTTCATAACTAAAAAGCTTGCAGAACTGTTTCTTGAGAAACATTGGAGTTTATATCTCTTTTAAATCCTAGCTTTAAAAAGAAATACTTTCATGGATCATGAAATAGACTTGGAGGTTCCTCATGGATTATTTTTTGTCCAAGCCACTGAGAAGTACACACATCAAGCTTAGCATTTCTCTTGCTATAAACTGAAACACCTGTCTATTGAGAGGGAAAATTAACAGCATTGCCACAGGTAATTCTTTGGGGATTTTTAATTTTGCATCCATGAGATCATCCAGCTCCAGAAAAGTAGGAATGTATATCACACATCCTCAATTTGGAATCCTTCTTGTTATTTGTGCAACCCCAAAGATGAGGGAAATGCATAGAGCAGAAACAAAGGTACCAGTTCAGTTTTTCATCCTTCACAGCTAGTGGATTACTAGCGGAACTTCAGTAACTTTCTCAGAAATATCAACCTCCAAACTTGAAATATGTTTGTGTTTGATTTGCTTGGTAAGCTATTGAATATTAACTTACATTCACCTATGCAGGAAACACCAGACAGGCCAGAGAAGGGCTCCTTAGAAACAACACAAATTTCAGATTCTTAACATTTCATAACACTTGGAGTCAATCAGTTGACATGTATGTGATCAGAGAAACATGGCAATACCACATGTGCATTTGAACTGCAATCTCTGTAACATTTGAAGGAATAAAAATATATAATGGTAGCTGTCGTTTTGTGGGAGGAAAAAAAAAAAACAAACGAGGGTGTTAAATGTTCTGTGCTTTCAGGTGCTGTGATTCCTGTTTGCTTTCACAAGGGAGAAAGTAATTCTCCTAGCACAGGTATGCTCTCAGTAACTACCACAATACTTTCAAGAAGTAGTCAGGATATCATGGGGTTTTCACAGCAGTTTCTTAGGCTTCCTTCTTGACACCACTATGCAATGCATGCTGTTGTTATGAACTAAACAGCACAGGTGCAATTCTGATCAAACCGGCCAGAGATTAGAGCCACAAGAGCTGTCTTGGTGTTTGTTCTAGCTGCTGCCCATCAGGAGCAGGCAGGAAGCATGCAGGACAAGAAATGTGAGGAAGGGGGATTTTATACAATATAGTCAAAAGCAGCAGAGAAGAAGAAGAGAGAAAAGATCCCAAGAGCCAACAGTGGGTTTATTTGAAACATTCCGTGGCTGCCCTCTCCACCACAGTCTGTTCCGACTCTATGCAGCACTAATATCCATTTTATCGTCATGGAATCAATGGCTAACAAGTTTAGAATATGTAAACAATGCTTGTGCTTGTTTAATAGAGCTGAAATACAATGAAGGTGGGACACACAGAGAATTAACTGAGCTTTCCCCCCCAAAATAGCCCAGAGAATGCTGAACTAAGTAACTGACAATATAGTACTGAAGTTAAGCCCCCTTTTGTTGTGTGCATATGCAGGTCATGTAAAAGATGGAAAACTGCATAAATTTGGCATGATCTGGAGGACAAAAGGTGTGCTTCCAAAGCCAGTGTGAAAACAGTGGAATCCACTATTGCACCACGTAAGTTCCACAAATCCATAGGTACCAGCAATACTCCTACCAGCCACCCTTCCCATAGCTAAATCCTTAACTCACACCTTTAACAAAAAGTCTTTAGTTTTCCGTAGAATGGCAATCTTCATTTGCTTAATCAGCAGCAGTGTCAGGATAACAAGTTATGTTTGAAATCTCTGTGCTTTGTTCATTCCTGGAATAAACCTTCCTGTCATCTTCTCATTCGTTGAAGAGTTCTAAAATCTTTGTGGTACCATGTGGCTGTCTTAGTTTTAGAGAGTGGGCAGAAGCTCTTTTATCCATCCCCAAAGGAAAATGCTCTGCACAGAATTGGAAAGAATTGAAAATTTAGATGCAAGTACTGTTCACAACTATATACAACAGTACAAAACCATCCAAAGTACACAAAATACACTTGGACCAGTTATCCATCCTGGGCTTGCCAAAACCTCACTATCATAGTATCAGCCAGGTTGGAAGAGACCTCCAAGATCGTCAAACCCAACCAATCACCCAACCCTATCTGATCAACTAGCCCACGGCACCAAGTGCCTCGTCCAGTCTTGTCTTAAACGCCTCCAGGGACGTTGACCCCACCACCTCCCTGGGCAGCCCATTCCAGTGGCAAAATCACTCTTTCTGTGAAGAACTTTCTAAGACCAAGCCTAAACTTTCCCCTATGCAGCTTGAGACTGTGTCTTCTTGTTCTGTCACGGGTTGCCTGGGAGAGGCCAACATCTTCTAAGACCTCCCTCCCCATGCAGGCCAAAACCCCAGGTGTCTAATGCCGTGCCCGCACACCAACCAGGCCCAAAATGGTGTAGCTAAAAATTAGCCTCACCAAGGCCACAGAAGGCTGCAAACCTCACCCTGCATTGCAAGAGAGAAGCACCTTGGCACACTGAGAGGGAGAAGAGAGAGGAAAGGGACACAACAGCCTGTGATGTCCAGTTATAAGGGGGTTGCAGGCTTATGGAATAAAATAACAAAAGATTATGTTTTCCAGTGTCCATCTCCCTGCACCTCACTAGGACTTGGAGAACTTTCAACTCCGTGGTTAAGACATCCCAATTCTTAAACCCATAACAGTGGCCTAAATTGAAAGAAGTGCAGGAAATATTGCATTTCCCTCAAACTGGAGATCTCTTTTTTTGCTAGCTCTGTCATTCTTTATCTATTTTGTTTTTCCAGCTCTGGACTTCTGTCCTTGCTGCTGTAGTATCTGTGCACCATCTTCCTCAGTACTACTAAAGCTACAGAGGTGGAGGCTTTGAGGTTTGTGAGCATATCAACCTCAGAGTTAATAAAAATGTTCCAACCCAGATAAAACTTCCTTCTACCACATCTTCAACGTTTTTGTGTCAATAGTGCATCATGTGTTTTAGTGCTGTTTGATTGTTCTTTCTCACATGCAAAGGTGGTAGGCTATGTTTAACAGTTGTAAAACAAGCATACATTATACATAACATTGTTGGTTTAAGGTCAAGACAAATTTCTTTGTAAAACTGTGCTTACATATGATCTATGAGCTCATATGCCTCAGGCTTATTCTTGCTTCCCTCTCTCAATAGCAGTGGTAGTCAACCTACTGATTTTAATGACTGGACATGTGAGCTTATCTTCTACAAGGACTCCTGCACTTTTTCTTGTAGAAAACTGACCCCTGTCAAGAATGTGAGAATAGTACTGAAATGCTGGGCTAAGAAAAATGTTTCCTGGACTGCTTTCATTCTAATGAATTTCTTCCAGATTTAATTTGCTGATAGAATAATAGATAGATACTACATAGTTTACTTTTGTTTGGTTTGTTTTTTAATAACATTACTGCTCTGAAATCAATCTGGTTTTCTCTCTCTTGATTGTCTAACACCAAAAGGATACAGAAAAACCAAGGCTGATAATCTTACATTACTCTCAGTATCCCTGCAGTCAATGGTGAGATGTGACCAGAAATTCCTCCTGAAGAATAAATAAAATAGCGAAGTAAATCTTCATGAGAGTCTTCAAGTTTTCTCCCCACCTTAGTAATAAACAGGGTAGTCTGTTCGTCAGCATAAAGTGAAAGAAGGCACTAAATTGCACAGAACATTGATACACTTAGAAAGTGTTTACTAAGAAATAAATCAGTTGGAAAGACAACATGAGATTTCAACGGAGTGCTGTCTGTTGAAGAAACTGTTTCCCACACAAGCAAGGCACCTATCAGCCCTGTATAGGAACAACCTGAAGAAGAAACTCAACATACAATGGACCAGAAATTTCCTATAATAATCAATATGGAATGGACTACCTACATAGAATTTGCTGCTCTGGGTAGTTTCATCATCATGGTGTGTTGTTAGGGTATCCTGAGTTCACAGATCACACAAAGAGCTTCTTCACCATCCCTAGACACTATCCAGGCTTAGACACATTGCTCACTGCTGCATTGCAAAGACAGCTACTTGCAAGAACTTCTCTCCACATGGCACAGATTGCACCTAGAAAGCAGGGAGAAATCTGCAATGGGAACAGCTGGGTGGTCACTGCTTGTCTGAAAGATTGAGAGAAAAAAACACACATTGCTTGGATGTTTTTGATTGTGTTTTGTTGTTGTCGTTTTGTTTGGTTTGGTTTTGTGGGTTTATTTTTCTTTTTCTGGAGCTGAGTAACAAATACATTCTCTGTCATTCAGAACCAAACCAGCAAGTTGGCTGGGTTTTGGCTGTAATGAATTCCATGAATTTCACTCCAGTATATCAGCATCACAAATTGCTATGTGTCTGTGACTTCTGTTCACACACAAGAACTGCAGCAGAGTGCCTGTCAAGAAAAATACAGTGTCCTAGAAGCAAAAGAGAAAGCTCGATAGCTCAGTAATGTTAACAGTATTAAGACAATGCAATTTGATGGTCCTTTTCTTCCAAACTATCATGGTTTGCTCCAGATTACCTTTGGGGACTTCCTGCAGTATTGTCAGCTGAGGTGAAATAGGTACTTCTCAGCACACAGAGGTTACAAAGAGAAGCCATGGGCCCATCTTTAACCATCTGACAGAAGCAAATCAATTAGGCCAGAAGCATAAGATAGGGGCATCAGAAAGGAGAATGTGAACTCTCCCCTTCTTCACTGCAACCAAGAGAAAAGGCAGCTTTGGCCAAGCATCAGAGTGTATCACTTTGTTATTCTACTGTGGCTTTTTTTCTCTCTTTAATAGAAAAGTTCCAGGTTCATTGTAAAAAAAAATAAATTATAGGTATTGTATATTTTCTTCCTTAATGATCATAGGCATGGAGAAATGGTCCCTTTCCTGCAGAGTCTGCGCATGTCAGGACGACAAACCTGAGACTATGGTTCTTCTACGTGATGGAAAACAGATCAGGGAAGAAAATGTTTATCTTGGACTCTTTTCTGAGGGCCTAGAGATGCCAGCTACTCTCCACGGCTTCCAAACACCATTCCTACACAAGAGCCTTCTTTCATCAGTTAATGGACAAGAATGCCAAATGTCTGTTTACTACCTGGATAATTCCAACAAAGTGTGCAAATTTTGTTGCAAGAATCACAAACCCTTAAATATATTTCTCAGGATGAGTGCTAAATATTCCTTTCAGGCTTGAAATTCCGTTCAGAGTACCTCCCATAACTGCCTTCCAAATCCAGTATTACACAAAAGCCACACCTATTTCTTCAGTGTTCTTTAGAACCAAACCTTTGTATAACTAGCCTACTTTAATGATATCCACCCCATGAGATCATTTTGCACAAACCTCATTGGACTTATTCATGCATGTTAAGTTTGCTCAAGGACTGATATCATAAATTCCCTCTCTTTATAAGTGGTCCAAGAAGATGAATTTCCTACAGGCTGTCTCTTTACTGGAAGCCTCAATTCTGTAAAAATGGTGAGTTTTTGCATCCTGTACTTTACAAGATGTGCCATGGTATGTTGCTATACTTTTTAAACAATGTTTTGTTGGATTTATCTCAGTACTTAGAGATCTAAACAACTTGGAGAAAGTATAAATTCTGTGCTTTAAGAACAAAAGTCAGTCAGGTAGACACAGGCAGCTAGAAACTTTGGGTAAAATAAATCAGTGTGCATATGGCAGGAGACATCTAATAGGACTCCAGCTAAGGCTGTGCTTTATAACCTGTTTTGACTTACATGTAATGTTTGGAAATAATCTCTTTCCTGGCGGAAAAAAACCATCTCTGTTTTGTCTCAACCTAGAACTGGTCTTCATTTTTGTGGAAAGTCTGAATAATACCTGAACATTTAATTAAACTAAAAGAAAAAAGTTATCTTGAGTTTTACTTGCAGCTCTGTGACAGTTCCATGGGGTTTAATCTCTCTTCTGCAAAATAATTTTCCTCTTCTCAGTTGTGACTTCATTTTATAAGTCACCTGTTCTACTCTGTCCAAAACAAACACATATATACCAACATGACTGTCTGTATACATCTCATTGGTTATGCCTGGTCTACCTTTCCTCTCTTACCAAGATATTAAATTCACTACAGCTAATTCCATCCTAGGGTTTTAGCACTTACTTCCTTCATATCCCCAATGAAAGTCCTTCAAACATTTCAAACTAATATCAAAGGATAAGATACTGAGTAATTTAAGCTGATCTTTCAGAAAAAAACTGCTGACAAAGGTTGTAGGATATAGGATTATCTAGGTTGGAACAGACATCTGCAAGTCATTTGTTCAACCTCCTCCTCAAATTTTGAATGTTCAACTTCAACTTAATTCTTCAGCTTGTTCCAAATCCTGCATTATTAGGATGAAATGTGCAGCGTGTGCTTCAGATTCCAGTGAAGAAGTTTTTACAACTACATTGAGGTTAGTTGCAGAGACAGTCAGTGACCAACTCTTTAGAGAAATAAGGACAAGAAAAATGAACAAGGAAGGGAAATAAGTAGGACACACCCCTTTCACAGTGTCTGTGTCTACCAGTCCTGGACCAGACAATGCCTGATTTTAACAACTTGGAAACATGGATTCCCTCTCCCCCCACTTCCATATGATACTCTGCTTCTGCTTCATCTAAATTGTTCAGTATTCCTGATTCTGTGTTCAAGTGCCTAAACTGCAAAAGACAACTAGATTTTGATTTGAAACCACAATGTACTTTCCTGTTTATTATAGTAGCATTTACTATCAAGACATCTTAATGGTTAGTTAAGGATTCATATGAACTCTGTTTTTTTGTTCAGAAAACCATCTTGGCCTGTCTTCTTGTCCTTGCTGTTAGCTTGCCAGTGTCCAATGCTTCTTGCTTCATCCAACCAATGAAGCCAGGGACATCTGATGGTGAGAAACCATTAAGAAACTGGGGAGGGAGGGGAAGGAGGGGTGTGTGTATGTGGTGTGGGAATGGGATATAGAGAGCAGGGAATTTGTAAAAAAGAAGAGTTTATATGACAAGCATCACACAGGCCAAATGACAAATTAATGTTGCTCAGGGAAGTAGCATAGGCTTACTACTACATGAAGTAATAATTCATGTTTTCACTGTGGCAGCTTATTTATAAGTACAGAGAGGGGAGGAGAATGGCCTTTCTGTATGTGTATACTTAGTATAAAGCAGGAAACAGATTTGTAAGTGTTCAGCACACTGATCCACTTACTCATTAATTGCTTCCCTATCCCAAGGCAAGTTCTTAAGAACAGAATGGCTGTTCCCTTTGAGTTTGAGACTGGTCTTCTAGAACACAGGTGGTCTATCAGTCTAGAGATGAATGGAGCTGCAGGGAAATAAATCCTCAAAACAGAGACATGCAATTATCTGGACACAAGAAGAGCTGATGTGTGCCAGTATGCAAAAAAAAAGAATGTCCTGAAACAGAGCTTTTTCTAGGAAAGGCAGTGCTACTACTAGAAAAATAAAATGGCATTGCCAAAGAAACAGAAAATATTTATAGGCACACAACCTAGAACCCCAAAATCCTCTGCTTTGTCTTGTCCAGTCCTCATAATCCTGCTTTCCAGACAACTTATTTAGGAAGTCTATTCATTGACTTGTTGGACAGGAACTTTTTGTCCAGCACATGCTTTCTTCCTGCAGCTATGGATTGGGAAAGTTTCCTGTGCAGATTTAGTCTTGCTCTAAATGAGGAGTCAACACAAGTTGGTGTTCATGAAGGGGGAAGTCAAATCCTTTTCTTAATTCTAATGGTGTCTGTGTCTAGTTTTCTCTTTGGAGGATGCTTCTACTCCTGTGGTTAAGGATGAGCTACTCTAGGAAACCCAATGCTGATGTGAACCACAGTAAAGAGAGTGATCCAGGGTGCCTTTCTCCATGCAATAGAATAGTAGCAGGTGTGCTCTAGTGGGGAACCTCCATGCCAACATAGATTTCACCCATTTTGTATATGCAGTAGCATTGTTGGAGTAATAGGTCTGACACTGAAGGTTGCTAGCACATTACGTTTTTAGGCTGCCTTGACTCAAAAGGAAACCTGCATCAATTTGAATCCAAATGGAGGACAGATGACTGCATGGATTGCTACTGTTCCAGGGATGCAATTCAGTGCTGCACTAGGTGAGTTCTGTGCAGCAGCAGCAGGGTATTTGCTCCACTGCTATGACACAGTGCAAACCACTTCCCTTCACACAGAGTTTCCCAATAAACAACTGACCCTTCTTCTCACTTGCTTTGTATCACAAAGTTATGGCCAACCCAACACCACCACCTCTGACAAATATATCTCATGTTTGACAAATTATTTTTAATTTTGAAAAAAAAAATTAATTCTTCTTGGGGGTAAAATTTCAGTAAAGATACCAATTCAAGACAGAACATGTAGTTAAATTTCTAGTGATTCTACTTCAGATCTCCCCAAAGGCACTAGTAGCCTCCCTTTTCTCTGAGGGGCACCTCAAGATACATTGGCTGGGGCAGCTCAAGATACATTGGCCTGCCTGCAATTTTTCTTGTAATGACACCCAACCAGTCATGCAATTCCTGTTCCACAGTGTGGTTGAAGAGAAAGGGCAATGATGTAAGAGTAGCAAATAAACACAACAGACGTTCATTTGGTGTAAGACAGATCAGTAAACTACAAGTCTCCTCTCATCCTGCTTAAGAAGCAGGCTAAGTAACATTTGAGCTGGGAGCTTTGTGTGCGCTCTCTTTTCTGCTCCTGAGTACCTTCTTGGTATAGCCCTTTCATATTGAATGTGTAGATAACATCTGAAATGGAAGCTGTGTACTTCTTGGTCTGATCCCCTTGTGTCTGTTTTTTCCCAATGATAGCTATGCAACACCAGTTGGCTATGATGAAGAGAAGTGTGTAAGAATTTTCGATGAAGTGACCTGCACGTATAAAGTACTGGAGAAAAATGATCACTCAAAAGAGTGCCCAGTCTATGAGTGGGTGGGCTAACGTAGAAGGCCTCTGAATTTGGAGGAGATTTCATTTTTTGTTGTTGCTTGTTCTTGTTTTAAGGGTTCACAAACTCAAAATCACTGAAAAACAGAGCTGTTGAGTGAAGCTCACTCATAAAATCTAATACACAATATCTACTCACAAAAGACTTCCTTGGTTTCTTTGCCTTCTGCTTCCCCAGGAAGAAAGAACAGACTTATGCTTGCCCTGAGATAAGAAATTAAAGCTGACATTTTCAAGCATCCTCAGTAGCTCTAATTTTAATTATTCTCTAGTCACATTTCACTGAACAGAATGTTACCTGTGTACAGCTGTATCTTAAAATAAAATCAGATGAAGCATCAGAAGTTCATTTGGTGTTTTTCTTTAAGAATGGAAACCTACAGAGCTGACATTAAAAAAACAAACAAAGAAACAAAAAAAAACATACACACAAAAAAAAAACCCCAAACAACTCCAAAACACAACAAACAACACCAAACACAAAACCCAAAACCACTAACAAAAAAATCCCAAATAACCAAACAGGAGAAAGAAGTTATCTTATTTTCTTATTTAGTGCCACAGGATCACAGGATTTTAGAGGGTAGAAGGGACCTCTGGATATCATCAAGTCCAACCCCTCTGCCAGAGCACGACCATAGAATCTAGCACAGGTCACACAGGAACACATCCAAACAGGCCTTGAAAGTCTCCAGAGATGGAGACACCACAACCTTTCTGGGGAGCCTATTCCAATGCTCCATGACCCTTACAGTAAAAAAGTTCTTCCTCATATTGAGGTGGAGCTTCCTGTACTGTAGTTTACATCCATTGTAACCTATCACAGGGGACAAGTGTCCTTTCCTTCTTGACACCCAGGCCTTATGTATTTATAAACATTTATTAAATTCTCTCAGTCTTTTCTCAGACTAAAAGTCCCCAGGTTAGAATAGAATAGAATAGAATAGAATAGAATAGAATAGAATAGACCAGACCAGACCAGACCAGACCAGGTTGGAAGAGACCTTCAAGATCATCGTGTCCAACCCATCATCCAACACCACCTAATCAACTAAACCATGCAACCAAGGACCCTATCAAGTCTCCTTCTAGAACACCTCCAACCTAAATATATTTCTGAACACTCTTTCTAGAATAGTGTGTTACATGATGATATTTTCTCCTGTATGCTTTTCTGGAGCCTGTCCAACCTGCAATTTGCAAAAGCCACCCAGTCTAACCCAGCACTGTACTTCTGTTGCACCAAAAGCACAGCAGATGCAGTCGTCAATCTGGGGTAGAAGAAAAGATCCTTTATAAGATTAACTCTTAAGAAATTCAAGTTATGCAATTGTCCAATGGGCAGTATTGTGGATAGATGGAAAGACTGATCTGGGCTGGCCTTGATTTGATTTGTGTTGAATTAACAAGGTGGGAATTACAAAAATATAGTTATCTTTAATTTTCCAGAAAACCCCACCCCAGAATTAAGTATAAAACTTATTAGATTATTTACGGAGGCTGAAGGAGCTGGCATTGTTTAGCCTGGAGAATAGGAGGTTCAGGGGAGACCTTATTGCTGTTTACAACTACCTGAAGGGTGGTTGTAACCAGGAGCGGGTTGGTCTCTTCTCCCAGGCAACCAGCACCAGAACAAGAGGACACAGTCTCAAGCTGCAGCAGGGGAAGTTTAGGCTCGAGGTGAGGAGAAAACTCTTCACAGAGAGTTATTAGCCATTGGAATGGGCTGCCCAGGGAGGTGGGTAGAGTCACCATCCCTGGAGATGTTCAAGAGGGGACTGGACATGGCACTTGGTGACATGGTTTAGTAGTCATGAGGTCTGTGGTGACAGGTTGGACTTGATGAACTTTGAGGTCTTTTCCAACCTTGTTGATTCTATGATTCTATGATTCTATTCAGCCCTGAATTGTGCCAGAATGCTTAAGGGCAACTTTAGTACAATTTAGAGAATTCAGAAAATGGAAAAGGCTAATCCATAAAATAGCTTCATCCCACTTATAAAATCACAGGCAAGCCAGGACTTTGGGAAAGCTGATGAGAACACCAGGCTGTACTCAGGTGGACAGAGCAGGAATTTGGCGACGGTCCCTAGGTCTCTCTTCAGTGACAGGCTCCAGTACTGCAGCTTTCTCCATCTGCCAAGTTGTTATTATGTGTGAATCTTCTCTGTCTGCTATGCAGAAGTAGGTAAGATTAATTTAATGTCTAATCCAAAAAGCCTTCAGGGAACAGTCTGCTCATTTTGCCTGCTCCAAGTTTCAACATGGAAACAGGTGATGTTACCTACTGCACTGAGTTTTGGAACACCAGAAGCTCAGCAGAGAGTTGGCTCACTTCTGTAGCAAGAAGTCTAGCTGTGGGCGGATAACAAAATCCTCAAAATTAAGAGAGCAGAGACAGAGCACACAGAGATCTGCTTTGGTCATGCCACTTTTTCTAAGTGATGTTTTGCCTTGTATTTCACTCCTTCAACACACACGATTCCAGCTCTGTAGAATGAATACATCCCTCCACCCTCAAAGCTTTAGATAGTAACACCACTAGCTCCACGTAGTGGAATCAAACAAGAGTTTCCTCAATTATCCCAACACAGTAAAACCTCAAGAGACTGCAGAACCTTGGGAGACAACACAGCCCAAACAAAGCAGAAGCAGTTGTGTTCTTTCTTCTCCACTAGATTCCCTCTGTCCATCTGGTCTCACACAGGTCTCCTTCTGGAAAGGGGAGCAGTTTCAGATACCCAGCCCTCTTTTCAAGGCAAGTCTTTTGAGTACTGGAACTATGTTCTTACCATAAAACCAAAATCTAGAGCTTGGCTTACTAAAAAACTACGAAGTCTTTTCAAACCAAAGATCAGAACACATGAAAATTTGATGGAAGTTTTCCTATTAAACAGCGGTTATCACTTAAAACTTTTCCAACAGAAATGATTCTATACTTCTTTGAAATTCATTCAAACCATAGGCCATTATACTCTAATGTTAATATCAAATTGTACAAACAGGATAGATAAGAGATCAAATCTGTAACTTTATTGTGAATCCTGGCAGGGGCATTTGCAAGCATAACACCCAAAAGATCAGCATTTGGTTTGGCTACATGACTGGACTCAAGACTGTATCTTTAGGATACAATTACTTTTGGGGATCCAATATTCCTCATTAACATCTTATTTCACTTACTTCCAAGTATCTCCTTTAGAGAGGGGAAGTCTTTGATCTCTCTTCAGTAAGACAAGGTCTAAAAGTTAGAATGACCAAAATTGTATTGGAAATGTAGAGTGACATGTAGTATTCCATGCATGGTGCACACTACCAGCCAAGAATTTTAGGAAACAAACCTAAGGTTTTCAGACAGCCTAGTGGGAAGTATCAGAAGTCTGATTGAGCAGATTGATGTAACTATATCCCAGCTACATCAGTATAACCTTTTCATGAACAGATATGACAGCTCCTGAACTTTCTGTTGCTGAGGTTTTTTATTTGGTTTGCTCTTTCCCCCCCCCCCCCCCCTATAAATTCTCTCGTCACTAGATGGCATCCTAGTTCTGTTACAGCGCTCCTGTGAGGGAAGGTGCGGATGGGCAAGCCAGAGCTACACGGAACGCAAAACCCCAGATCCTGCTTGAGATGAGACTTGAGCTTAATGTCTGTTGGCTCTTGTGAAGTTTAAGAACGTGACACTTTAGAAATGTCTATATGTTTAGTCCATATCCACGGACATATCATGGATGGGACTGAGTAGTTTAAAAGTTGGGGTTTGCACTTGGACACAGACTGGATTGCCAGAATTACCTGAGATCCCAGGAGGAGTCAGGCATGTAGCTCTGGCTGCCCTCAGGACAGGAGACTGAAGCACACAAAATAGTTGCTCTTTGTTGATTTCTAGTCAAGCAAAAGCCAAGAGCTTCAATGGATCCTTCACATGTTTAGAAAAGACAGGGAAGTTGATAAATGCAGAAGTGTTGAGAATTGTCAAACTAATGCACAGTATTAAGACATTTCAGCCTTCTACTACATTTACAGAAAGTTGTCAAATAGCTCATTGCTTAATGCCAGTGCTGATAGTAGAGACTCATGGTAGGAGTAAACATTCACCTTCAGACTTTAGCTAGAATGGAAGCGACTCACACAGAAACAGAGTAGGATGGCAAACTAGGACTGGTAGCATTAGCTTAAAAGGGGAGGTCTTCAAAGCCCAGTCATTTAAAGAGTATTTTATGGTAGTATCTGTGTAGTCACTTGTCACATATGGAGCAATTTACATCCAATAGGCTAAAGGCTTTGAAACGCTCAAGGTATGCTTGGTGAAGAGTATCTTCCCAGAGCTGCCAGTACCACAGACATTCACAGATGTTCAGGGCCAGCATGAGGCTGGCTCCATCTGTATCCACAGACACCAAACTCTTCTCCCAGCCCCCTAGAACATTGGCAGTTTGGGATGGGCCTTTTGGGGAGGATGAGACCTGTCCAGAGGTTCATAAACAGTTATTGCTCCCCCTGCATCCTAATTTGAACCCTCTCAGAAGTGGAGCAAGCGGAGCAAGACATTCCTCTGGACTAAGGCAAACACTGCTAGTGGTCTGTTACCTACAAGCCTGCCCTACCAAAATAAGGCAGAACTCTTGCTCACCATGTCAAAGAGACTGGGAGGAAAAAAAAATAGAGAGTGTTTAACCTTGGTATTCTGTGTTGTCTGCACTTTGATATCGCTGGCACGTGAAAGCTTTCTAGGACAAACCTAGGCTACAGTTAATCCCTTCTATGGCCATTCAAGTTACATTACACTAAAGATAGTAACAGATGTAATAACTCTGTTCTTCCATTATGTTTTTTTTTTTCCTAACAGGAAGACAGACACTGCTATTCCAGCCTGGCATAGCCCATTTTGTCCAGCTCTGAGAAGTGACACAGGGTCACTGTCATCTAAGTATGGCCATTAACTGTTCTCTTCACATCATGCCAGCTCAGACATGCACATATAGCTTGTTCCAGCTGAGGTTCCCTGTGCTTTGCATATTGTTCTCCAGGGAGAGAGAATAAAGGAGAAGAGATATATCAAGAGTGCAGCACAGACAGCAAAACAAGAGGGCACAGTTCTGGAGTCAGACTCAGGTTTAATGCAAGGGCTAATTCCTGCTGAAGGCGAGTGGGACCTTGAGATCTGAATAGGTTTATGGAGTGAGACCAAAACCACCCCCTTGGTAATCCTAGTACTGAAAGAATGCTGTTTTCTTCCTTTCAAGGTAGTGGAGGTGTTACACTGCCTTTGTGTTTATGTCATTTTGAAGTTTAAAGAAAACAAACAAACAAGTCAGGCTTTCTGCATGAGCAGCAATTAGAGAATTCAATTTTTGCTTCATAGGGAGAGTGTTCAGAGACACAGCCAGGCTGGAGGAAGGGCAGCAGGCTAAACAACTTGAAATAGTTCAAGTTTAACATAAACAAAACTCCTCTACATAAAAAAGATTCCTCTGCCATCTGCCCCAGGCTAGTACAGGCGTGAACTGAGCAGGAAAGAAAGGGAGAATAAGTAGAGAAATGCCTTTTAAAAACTTCTATTAGGGAGAAGACTTAGGCAGGGTACCTTTACATAACCTGAAAGTATCAGAAAGTCAATCTTGAATCCTTCCTGCAGAGGGAAGGCAGTACCATCTACCCAAGTGGTAGCCACACTGGCACTACCCCACTTCAGATAAGTAACAAACTATATTCTTGTTGGCAAAGGCCAGGTCATACAGGTGGTGTTTTGGGGGGAAATATCAATTTTCATGAAGTCCATTTGATTTCTTACCTAATGGGTCAGTCCCATGAGTTAGCTAAAAAATGTAGGCAATCAATTGTCAGAGCCAGAAGGAGCATAGGTTTCCCTTCTTTAAAACAGATTGTTATGATCCTTTTAGAAGTCAAGTCAGGGTTATTCACGTTCTTTACTAAAAATTTGAAGCCTACCACAGGGTTTAGTAGTTAAACAGTACATTACTGTAGTCTTGAATCGGGAAACACAAGGCAAAACAATAGACTTACAACAGATCATGTCTAAAGCCAGTAAAGGCTGCTGAAGAAGTGTCTCAGCATAAGTAAGTTTTAATCAAATTATGAAATTTATGTCCTAGCCATAGCCTTGGTCATCACAGCCCAGACCCTTCAACCCCAGGCTTCTCCTCCTCTTGACACAAGATTTGTGTCAAGTTACATCATGGACAGTGTAGATGTGGGTCCAATTCCTAGTTACACTAGACCTTAATCAAATGGTTTAAACAATGATGAAACAAAGTTCACATATTTAAAGGCTTAGTAGTGGAAGAGCAGTAGTGTGTTTTCTTCTTGTTTCCTGTAATTGCTAACAAATTAATTTTGAGCAACTCATTCCCTTCAAATAGGAATTCATCCATCTAAGAATTAGCAGAGGAGGACATTTTTCTCAAGGCACTTCATTAGGTATTTCAACTGTTTTCTACAGCAGAATCATACACAGAGAGCATAATCTACCAAAATCATAAGGTTAACACCAAAGTGGACAGCAGAATCTCTAAAGCCTCTTGATGAGCACAACAAATAAACAAAACTTACATAAATAATATCTTTCACTGCAAAAAGACCACACCAAACAAACAAAAAAACCCCAAACCCAAACAGCGATGACAAAAGACAGCAGCAGAAAACCAACAGCCACCTTCTCCACAACCTCCCCATCACTCCAGATCTCTCAAGAGACCACACTCATTCCCCTACTGCCCCTTTTAATCTCCAAAATTCTTACAGTGCAGTTTTGTTTCATCTGGCTATTTGTCAATCAGTGGAAGCTAATGAACTCAGCCACACTAATCAAGGTGTCTAATGAAACCCAGGTGTGCTCAGAGAGCTAAGCTAATGGAATGAATGGACCACATTGTACTGAAAATCCTCTGGTAACTTGTAAAACTTGTAAAGTCTATCCTCCAAGTCAGTCAACCATTGAATCCCTGCAGCCCCTCATGCATCCACAGGAATCCACACTAAATTTCCTGGCAGGTTGTGAGATGCTGCCTCACATACTTTGTGTTGCAACAGTCTAACGGCCCAGTGACCTGGACACCTATGGCAAGAGGTGTATTCAAAGAAATATCCTCATTTTAGTGTTGCAGAAACAACACTGATTCCACCTGTGTTAGAGGCAGCTGAAAGGGTTTATGAGGCATTGGAACAACAGTCTAGGGCAGCGGTGGAGTCCCATCATTGATAGTGCTTAGGGATATGGTTTAATCAAGAACTTGTCAGCACTAGGATAATGATCTTAAAGGTCTTTCCCAATCTAGGCAATTATCTGAGAATCGGAACTTTTTGTCTCTTTGCCTCCCTTTGTTTCTATCAGGAAGAGGGCCACAAGTGACAATTATCCTTAGTGTTAACTTCATTTCTGGACTGAGACAATACACGGCTCATCTCACTTTTGCTGCCAGAAGGTGCTATTGGGTTGTGGATATCAACTTTATTCCCCAGGCCTGGCTTTGCTTCAGCAATCAAGACACAGAAAACTACAGCTAGTCCCTGCAGGTTGCTGAATATGGACAAAATAATGTGTCATATAAAATAATTGAAAATATAATAAATCAGTTTGAGAACAGTGGACTCTCCACACCACTGCACTGTATGAATGGCCTGTTCTATACCTGGGGGCAATATCCTAGTAGCAGGTCAAGCCAAACAATAGTGCCCTTCAACCTTGCGTAGCATGTGCCCTTTCCCTGCTGTTTCTTGATGGCCTGCCAGTTCTGGAGGCACAGCTTTCTGGGGGTCAGGCTCTTCCACCAACACCAATGCTGCTGTGGAGCAACTAGTCTGTCTGCTGGAGTTTCTTCAGATTTACACCAGGACAATGGAAATCAAGATGCCAAGGTATGCCAGTGCACAAAACAAGGCTTTGCAAAAATGCGGAGGTGCCACCTTCTGATCAATGATTGGAACAGGTTAGAATGTCCATTGGCACCCTGGGTGCTCACATTTCTATCACCTCCCTTTGCAGTAACCATTGTTTCCTCACCATATATAAATACATAGTACTCCAATTATGAAATTTAAGCAGCTCAGGCAAAAATGGTAAGTTAGCAGATTATGGAGGGGGGTGTGGTTATATACACTGGAAGTGTTTTTAAATCTCAGTTTATTTGGAACAGTAGAACTCATCCTTAATTATGTGCAAGTTATTTTTCTAGACCTTTGGAAAAAAAAAAACAAAACACACTCTTAAAGAAAAGGTCTTGTTTCTTTTCTAGAAATGTTTGCTGTTCTTTTGCTTGATACTTCTCCTTTCAAGGTCTTTGTGTGATGCTCGCTGTTATTTCCGACCAGCCACCAAATATGGTAAGAATGGCAAATATACTAGACATTAATTCAGAGATATAAAGCCTTTTTTTACCCTTAGAAATATTGAAATAATGTAATATGTTCTTTGCTGAGGAATGATCCAAACAGCTGCATACTCAGAAATCAGCTGGAGGCTTTTCTGGACATACAGAGAAACTCTATCCTGTTCAATTGTTACCCTCTAGGCTGATGTATAATTGAAGTCCTTGCCCATGCACAAAAAAAATCCCAAATTAAATACTTTAAGCAGCATTGACTAACGTGAGGGGGCTACCTGGTACTAAAATCAAAACAAAGACAACACAGTTTGTATTTAAATTCAATCTAGCAGCACAAGTGGAAGTCTAACAAGAATTGGGGAGAAGGAAGAAATTAAAGTCTGTACCTGTATGTTGCATATGAGAAAGGGCAGAACAATTCTCCCGTCACCATAAGACAAGGTATTTCTCAGATCCCTTGCAATAGCAGCATAGTATTTCTCTGGTATGTGATTGTTAACACTGTATCATGCCATGTCATACATCCATACACACCTCAGGAGTAAAGACACAGTATCTTTTCTGCTGAGCACTGGGTTAGATTCTTATTTGGCGTGACTCAGTGGAAATCAGTCCTTTGATTACTAGTCCACAAATGCAAGACAATGGTCTGTGTCTAAAGACACATGTTCATGCTGGTCTGCTGACTGTTCTTTTCTGGTGTGTTCATAACACAGGTTGCAATTCAGACAGAAACCTCTATGTTTTTGGTGCAGTGTGGAAAACTGAAGATTGTTACCAATGCAAGTGTAAGACGAATGCAATGATTTGCTGCAGCTTGTAAGTTTGCTCAAATTATTTCTGCTTATTCAGGAACTGCTTGGAATGCTCAGACTTCAAAAACTGTGCACTGGAATTTCACACTCAAATGTGCAAAATTCCTCTTCCTGTTTCCTGATTAGCTGTAACTGTGACCATGCAAGATACTCTAGCAATCACATAGACTTCTTTAGGAAGAAACAAAATGAAACATAGTTGGGATATTTCCAGCACACAGCTCTCACTCGTCACCTAATCCTTCTCATTCTGACACTAACTGGGTGTATGCCTCCTTTGATTCTCTGCTTTCATCCTTCTATTCAATATCTTCTCTCCAGATACATAAACATCCCGTGCCATGAATACTTTTGCAGTTCTGTACCAGACCAGTGTCCTGTCTGCAAGCATCTAATCATGCCAGAGCTGCTCCTCATCCTTCCTATGCTGCCAAGATCCTACTCTTCCTGCTTATCAAAACATGACACAAAGCCCTGCTCTGTTAATTTGCTTTCTAAATATTATGTGTTTCTGCCTCATTGGATGGCAGATGACACAACAAGGAGAGCTGTGTCTTTCTGAATATAGTGGTGTCAACTAATTATCTCCCTAGAAAGCTGGAAAATTCTTCTTGAGATTGGGGACAAAGCAGCATAAAGGGGATCTAAGGAAGGATACAATCCAATGAACCCTTGGTGGGAAATATTCCCGGCTATCCTCAGCCATAGGAGGGAGGGAGTGAGTCTGCCTGTTAAGTGAAAAGGCTTCAGTTGGGAGATAGTCATGATGGGGTGATTTAGGAACTTCAAGTAGTT
Source organism: Melanerpes formicivorus (assembly GCF_026170545.1). NCBI lineage: Eukaryota > Metazoa > Chordata > Aves > Piciformes > Picidae > Melanerpes > Melanerpes formicivorus. The sequence goes on along the minus strand of NW_027142450.1, from coordinate 1,620,960 downwards.
TGTTACTACCAAGCAAGTTTGAATTGGTAAGACAGAATTCATCCCTATTTTGTCTCTGTATGGAAATTATCACAGAATTGTCTGAGGTGGAAGGGAGCTCCAAAAGTCATCTAGTCCAACCTCCTCTGCAGTAAGCAGGGGCATCCTCAATTAGACCAGGCTGCCCAGAGTCCTGTCAAGCCTTACCTTGAATATCTCCAGGGATGGGACCCCAACCACCTCCCCGGTCAACCTGTTCCAGTGTCCCAATCTCTAACAGAATGACTAGTGAGAACTGCATTTAAATCTGAAAAAATATTGGGAAATTACTTCTGTTAACAGCCACTATGAGAGCTCTGTATTCTTCCTATGATAATTCATAGGACTTGTACTGATGGGATCCATGAACCAAATTGATTGATGATGTAGCTTACTGCAGGACGGCTGAGGCTTAGTAGGTATTCTTTTCAGTCTCATCTTGGCTTCTGATTTTCTCTTTTCCTTTCTCAATGACAGGGTTCCAATCCCCAAGAACTATGACAAGGTAAACTGTGTTGGTCTATTTCACAAGAAAAGCTGTTCCATTCGAGTAGTGAAGAAGACTAATCCTGACATAAGCTGCAAAATCTACAATGGAGTTGGTTAGGTGCATTTCCCCTCTTCTGCACCTACCCCAGAGGTTGAAGATGCTTTGGATCTCTCCTTTAGAGGAAATCAACAAAGCCACATGGTTTCAGAAGGAATGGGTTTGCCTCATGCCTATTATAGCTCTACTTGTGACACGTGTATCTAAGTTCTGATACCTAGTGGTTTGCCTTGTCACATACATATTTGTAAACAAGCTTTACCAGACAACTGTGTGACTTTTTTTTTCCCCCTGTGGGACTCTAGAGTTAAATATATTTTCACATACATCACATCACTGCTTTTCCTTCTAAGTAGTCACTGATTGGTCTTATGGAGAACAGAAGAATTCTTGGTGTCAGTAAATGTTTATAAATGTAATTATTGATTTAGAAGTAATTTAGCTTTTAGAGTACCAGGTATTATATAAATTGTTGCCAGACAAACAGATTTATTATGCTTAAACACTCACTGGCATTCCTCCAAGGACATGTATGCCAGAAGAAACGGGATGAAACAAAGCAGAAAACAGCCCTTCAGAAACCTCCACCTACCTTGGTGCCTTGTGCAGGTCAATCCATTAGTGTAGATACACAAGGGAAAGTATTCTCCAGGAGATGACTGGTATATTACAAAAACGTCAAGCACATGTCTGAGAGTCCAACCTACTGCAAAGAAATGCCATATAAATAGCTCTGTAGCCTTGCATGCTGGGGTAGAATTTCCTGCAATAACCTTGTTTGGATCAAAGTCTGCTGAAAAACAACTCCATGAAAGCTGTTTGTACAGAAAATCTAGACTATAAAATATATTTAGCTACCAGACTTCAGGCACTACGCTGTTCCTGGTACAAAGTCTGCCAGAGTCCTTTGTATGAGACATACCCTATAAAACATATTTAGACAATATTAAGAACAATTATGACAAGAACACTGTGCAGCTTAAAAGGCACAAATAAATCATTAGAGTGTGTTCATTTCACTCAACACTGACATCATAAGTGTTTATTTCACCTGCCTTTCCTCTACATTACAATGAAATATATATAGTGATGGAAACAACAACTTCTTTTTAATATCTGTTATGGAAAACCTCAATCACATAGTCTATTTTCAAGTGTGGTGCTGAGAGTATATAAAGAGAAAACCTGCACATACTAAAGAAAACAGCTTAAAGGTTAGAACAAAACCCTTCCATGGCTCCAGGTACTACCAGAATATCATTGAGGTAATTCCAGGAAGCAGGTAGAACAAGAAATACAATTGTATCTCCTTAAATCTTTGGCCCTCAAGATTACTTAGAACTGGCTAGTAGCAGCTCCTTTTGACAAATATCATCCTGTGCTTTCTTGGTAGTATTGGAGTGAACAGCACTGGAGCCGGCTGTGTCCCTTCCAACTTGTGAGTTGGAGACACTTTTCTACTTGCTGCAGGTAGATCAGAGGATGTCACTCAGCTATATACATAGGGAAATAGATATAAGGGATGATGCTGTCAGCTTCCTGAATACTACATGCTTTTATAAAGGCCTTCCTAGGGAGTCTCTGAGTAACAGCACTACTTTTCTGAATGCTTGAACATCAATTAAGGGCTTCAGAAAAATCCCTTGGAAGATATATCAGTTTCATAGCTCCCCACACAGAAGGAGGATTATGAACAAATTAGAGAAGGCTAAAAATTATTAAAATAACAATTCTACTTGAGAGGGAGGTAGAGATTCTGACAAAATAAGGCCAAATTCAGCTTGTGCAAAATGCCTGTAAGGATGCCACATAGAGCTGCTAAGCTTAGCATACGCATGGACTTTGTACAGTTCTATGGCATATTTTCTCCATGAGCTTTTGTCATTGAGTACTTAGCACTATTCTTTGTGGACACTGTTGGCTCACTGTTTAACAGTGCCAGCTAAAGCAGGACTCCAGATGCTGGGTTGCAATTAGATTTGCTAAACATACTGTAGGAGAAGTGGCCTCTGTCATTCCATGCTCAGAGGAAAGAAAAAGACAGAGCATCAGGGCTCAGTCACTGAAGGCTGATGTGACTGAAGATCTGACATGAGAGCACTGGAAGACACGCTCAAAGCATTCAGAAGACAACTATAACCCCTCTGCTGTGACAATTCTGTTACTTCCAGGCCTTGCTCTCACCATAACCACTTGCAAAAAGGAGTTATTTGGTGGGAGCAGACGACTATTTCCCAGTGCACATGTACACCCTTAAAATACATTGTCTCCATGGAGTCCAGTTGTCTTACTGCACTAGCTTGAGTTAGAACAGAACAAGTTCTGTTCGGTGATTTTACTTTTCAGCTCAGTCTCTTCTACCTAACTGCACTTTCTGAAATTAGTGACATGTTTCTCAGACAGTGTCTGTGCCTAGTAGTGATAATGCTCTATGTTTCTAGTTAAGACCAAGGACTGCTATGCAGGCCAAGGCCACTGCTAAAACTTGTGTACTGCATTGGGGTGCAGAGCAGAAGGTTGCACTTGCAGGTGGAGTGGAATGTTGAGATGACCAATGAGGTATTCCATTCCATATATGTCATAGCCAGTAGAAAGCTGAGGAAAAAGAAGGTCAGGTTCTTCTCTCTTTCAATGGCTGGCATCTGAGGAGAACTCTGTTCTGCCTTCAATTCTGATTCATGAGTTCCTCAATTCCAGAATGCATCTCCTGAATCTAGTTCGTGTCTGCTGCTGAGTCTAATCTGGGATTTCTGCCACAGGTCAGTGTGGACAGTGACTAATTGCCATTGGGCAATTGGGTTTGATATTGGTTTTGTATACATTTGCATATATTTAATCTAATTATTATTTCCATTACATTTTAATTTTCTTTTCCAATTCATAAGACTCTCACCCTTATTGCCTTTCTTTTCCCTTTGGGAAGGGAGAGAGGATAATAGAAAGCCTGTGTCACTTGTCTAGTGGCCAGCCTAGTCCTAATGCTTGCAGTGAGAACAGGACTGTTCCCCCATGCCTTCCAATAACAGGAGCATATGCTGTGGGCAGAAAACGGGAACAAGCCTTCTTATCACTCTTTGCGTAGTAGCATAGCCTCCTGTCATGCCAACTAGAGTTTCTTAACTCCATTCCCTATCAAAAGCAAACATGAGCTAGTCTGTTGGTTGCTAGAATCAATGCAAATCTACTGATATGGAGAGAAACAGCCAGTCTGACCGGCACATGATCTGCAATAGCTGGGACTACAGTAGTTCCATGTTACTTGAATATGGCCACATTTAATTTCACTATACAGTGGTGACTACTGAACCAGCCAGCTTGGGTACCAGCATCCCTTTCAGCAAGGTGCTGAAGCAAGCCTGCAAGACCCACCTGGATGAGGAAACATCAATGAACATATTTCTTTGTTGTGCTGCTGCTATTCTCACACCAGTTCTCCGGTATTGCCCCTTCTATGCCGTAGTCCAAACGGCTACCGCATAGCAGCTTTGACCCCACCATATCTCGGCTTACACTCAGTGCCTGTAGTGTGCATGGAAGTGCCACCCATGCAAGTTAATCCAGGGTTGGAATGGCCCAAATGCTGCTCCTACATTACCTTGCTAATGGTGAGCATTTTCATCCTGCACTTTGTACACAATGTAGGAAGAATATGTGTATTAATAGGACTCTATTGTAGCCCTTTTCACCTTATAAAGTTTCCAGAATCTTACTATAGCAGTTCATCTTTAAAATAATGTCAAAATGAAAGTCCCAGATGCCACAGTAAAATATTGGTGGTTAGGTCATTTCCTGATCCCTGGGCAGCAGAGCCCCAAGCAGTCTTACAGGAACAGTACTGCAGCTGTTCTCTATTGACTTTTAAGAAGTGAGCAGATGCTAATTTGCTAGTTTGCAGGCTCTGCCCAAATGCTTGAATTGAGAGAATAAAAACAGATACAGCCTATCTTTAAATGTTTGAAAGGTGTGGAGATAAGGCTGCTTCAGGTATGCTGGAAGCCAAGATGAATGAGAATAGTTCCTCAGTAAAAAGTCTGTTTACTAGTGGTTTTCATCTCCTTTCTTTAATGCTATAAACAGCAGAACAAATAAGTATGATAAATAAAGAAAGAAAAAGAAATGGAAGCGATCAGGACGGCTAGATAAAACATGTCAGCTTTTCTGGCTCCAGTAAGATAGGAAGCTTCTAATTCCTAGGGAGCTGGAAAGAGGCTCAAAATCTGCAGGCTGATGCCTTCTCAGCTGGAGCACAGATTTCATGTCCTCTTCCCTAACCAGATCAGAAAGGTCATCTCCTTCTGAGTTGCCTGGTTAAAATGGAAATGCTGAGGTATGGGGTGCTGGTTCAAATTAGATGGCAAATAAAGTTCTCAAAAAGGAGGCTGGGGAAAAGAAGAAAAATAATTCAAAACAAGGAGCAGCTCAAGCATGTCCTGGGAAAAAAAATAAAAATCTGTTCCTAAGGACAAGTCTTCAGCTTACACCATTCATTATATAGGTCCCAGTTTGATGCTTCTCATCATCGTAAGACAGGAGAAATGTCACAATATCCTAGAAAGATCTTAAATATTCTGCTTTTCCTTTAATTATTTCTCTAATAACAGAAAAAGTCAGTTAAGCTTTTGCAGCAGATGACTACATCTGTAAAATCTGATAGCAGAAAAAAACACCAAGAATACATTACAGGGCTGGAAGGGACCTCAAAAGATCATCCAGTCCAACTCCCCTGCCAGAGCAGGATCACCTACACCAGATCACCCAGGAATGCATCCAGGTGGGTCTTTAATATCTCCAGAGAAGAAGACTCCACAACCCTGCTGGGCAGCCTGTTCCACTGCTCCATCATCCTCACAGTGAAAAATATTCTTCTCATGTTTACATGGAACTTCTATGCCACAGCTTCCAGCTATTGCCCCTTGTCCTGTCATTTGGCATCCCTGAGACAAGCCTGACTCTACCCTCTTGGCACTCATCCTTCACATATTTATAAGCATTAATGAGGTCACCCCTTGGTCACCTCTTCTCCAAACTAAAGAGCCCCAGCTTCCTCAGTCTCTCCTCGTAAGGAAGATGTTCCACTCCCTTAATAATTTTTGTAGCTCTGCACTGGACTCTTTCAAGCAGTTCCCTGTCCTTCTTGAACTGAGGGCCCCAGCCCTGGGTCACAATATTCCAGATGTGGCCTCACCAGGGCAGTTTGTGTATTTTTCCAATGGAAGAGAAAAATGTTCAAGTCTGGTTTCTGTCTTGTTTTTTTCATGAGAGAGACCTGGGACAAATCAAACTGGTACTTCTGCAAATCCTTCTTTTTCTCTGTTTCCAGCTTTCTCTGTGACCTTACATTTCTGAGTTCTTTGCCTGAGTTACAGGGTAACTCTTCCCCTTTCACAATTCAAGGACTTGTAGCATGGATCCTTGTAAAATAAAAATTCAGTATCATCCTGTGATGGGGTATAAAAATTGGAAAAAAACCCTTGATATTGGCAACCTTTTGATATGTAAGAGGCAAAATTCTTTTTGAATCCTACAGAAATCTTGCCTCCTTAAGGAGAACAGGATTAGACTGTGCTCTTTTATTTTATCCCTTTGCTTTAGTGTGTTTCCATGTGAATATTCAATTCTTGCAGCATGGGTACATGCCATGCTTCAGATAAGTTTATAGTTCTTTGCTGAATTTGCTCTTCCTCACAAGTATATGTAGAATTTCTCTATCTGCATAACAGCAGAGGGAGCCAGAACTTCAAAGTCAGATCATAATCATAAAGCAAAATTCATTGGTTAAGCTGAAGGGAGGGAAGGCAGGAGGAGGGGAGATAGAGGCAGAGATGCCACCCAAATTACCTACAGAAACAGAGAGGAGAGCTTCTCTTCTGGATTTCTAGGACACAGAAGACTTTACTTTGCTGCTACAACATTCCTTCTTTCTTCCAAGATAGAAATGTGTAACACCAGCAATTTTCTTAATCAGTAACAGGTAAGAATTTTCTGAACTATCAATTTCAGACTGATAAGACCTCAGATCTCTTTACTGGAGTTATCACTTCTGGTTGTAAAAATCCATTTCACTTTCACTTGAGTGAATGACAGATGATGCCATCATTGGTACTTCCCTTGCTGCTCAGATTTTTCTTTGCTTTGGATAATGACTCATTTCTGATCGGAAAATGTTAAGTAAGTATTCACTTGAAAACCTAAGATCGGAGGCAAGAGTTATACATCATAAACTTTTAAGGGAGAGTTACTAAGTAGCTGCTACATCAGCTACTAATGAATCTAAAGAAACAAGTGTTAGAAGAACATAATCATACTGATTACACACTGTTTGATTATGATTATTCATTTAGCTGTCAGGGTAAACAGTAAATAATGAAAATAATTCAGTTAGCATTGATACTGACAGGGACATAAAATCTAAATACAAGAGAAGCCATAGACTGGAAGGTTTTCTGCATATTCAGTTCCTAAAAGCAAAGAATTCTTGTGCCATCCTTCAGTTCCATGAAAATGTTGCAGATTTGTTTATGGTTTAAGAACAATACAGAAACAAGGGCAGAAATGTTAAGTGAACTTGATCCAAAGTCCACTATAACCAGCATGCTCTGAATCTTATCACAAGGCAAGGAAAACAGTAATAAATATTTTGCTCTCTGCATGCTTTTTGAGTTCATCTGTCTCTGTCAAGAGACTTATCTGCTCCCCTAGACCTATATAGCTCCAAGAACAAAAGGATCTATATTTTAATGCCACCAGAATATACATTAATGTAGCTATTAATGGTAATAATTTAGCAAAAAGGGTTAGAAAAACAAGGGAGGCCTTTGCTGTTTACCACTCAGCTTTGACTAAGGCTGTGCAAACAATTGTGTTTATCAGTCAGTGCCTGAACTAAAACATTAAATGTATAGCTTTGAAAGACTGGATTTTTGAGAGGAAAAGCAGGCATTTTCATATGCACTTTAAAAAAATAAAAAGGTGAAAGACTGATTTTGGTATGAATGTAATATTTTGTTTAATTGGAAATAAAACAATCATAATCATAACTCCTCAGAGGCTTTTTATTAGCAAGCCAAAGAGCTTGGACCACTGTACAGGAGATGATGATACCAAACTTGGTATTTAACCCAATGGAGCCAAATGGTCTGGGTTCTCACTCCTCCACCTGATTCAGAAAAAGCATTTGAGGGACATTAAATGGTCCAAGTATGGTATGCTGAACCAACACTTTCCAACAAAGCAGGTGGCTGTCTAAGAAATGGATCCATTATGATTTGTCATGAAAGTCCCAACCCTTTAATCTACTGAGGGGAGCCTTGCAAACTTTCAGGGTGCATGAGGGAGATGGCAGCTTGTTGGGGGAGCTTTGGTGTCCAGGTGTGCTCCCTGCCACCATGCACTGTTACAGAAAGCTTTCTTGCTTACCACTGGTCACCAGAAAACACTTTTTATGTTGTAGTCGTTGAGATATCTTGATCATTAGCCAACCCATACAGTTTCTGGCAGTACACATGGAGTATCACTCTCAAGAAGATACTCCAACTGGCAATCTGCTAAGGTATCCATTACAATGATTGATGGATTCCCCACCTCCTTTCATAAAGAAAACCTTTGTAAAAACTTCCCCCTCCCCGCATTGAGTGCAGGACAAGTCACAATGATCTTTACTCTTAAAGAATCAGTAATTAACTACCATTGTAAAGTCTGCTGACCTTTTACATTTTACCTTCATGAGTTGGCTTAATGGTTTTGGTAATGTTGTTATGAATTTATCCAGAAAATACAAAGGTAGAGGATGTGCTTTTGTAAAACTTTCCTGGTTTCTGCAGAATCAGACAAGGTTAACTTGTAATGCAAGTTCAAAACCCCTATAAACTTTCCTTCTGAAAACGTGCAGATGTGAGAGGGGGTAAAAGTATTCATTTTCCTGGATATTGATACTATCTCCCCATGACTCGTATCATATTAATACATACAATTTGTGCTACACCCTAATTATGTGAGTTTTTTGACATTTTTAATGTACACAGATTTTTTAGTGCCCTAAGATTATTATTCCAAATATTTTTGCCACACAGATTTATTTTTGCCACAGAGATTTAAAGAGTCCACCATTAAATTTCATTGTACCAAATCACTTACAGATTTAATATTGCTGGGGGTTGTCAATGTGTACTCGATGGCAGGTTTCCTCTTCTAGTTAAGTGTTGCTTTCCTGGCAGCTTGTAAAGGTAGCTAAATTATTTTTAACCTTTCTCTATGATGCAAAGCTAAATCTATTTTACTGAGATAATGTCACTGCCAGCAAAAAGGGGATATGACTGTAGTCACCACCAGCTCGGTTAATATCTGCCATATGAATTTCAGAGTTCTGTTAAACCTTTGCTTCCAGTTTATAAAATGCAGATAATAGCTGTGTTACTCCAAATAATTACCATAACTGCCTAGCTGTGAAGTATTTGTATTACCCATCTTTAGGAATCACTTCTCTCTCTTATGGACTGAAAGCAGAAAACATGGGTTGAGCATCTAAATTAAGTTCTGAGCTAGATAAGCATTTGCTTCTAAGTACCAGAAAGTGAAGCCAAACACTGCAAACATTTTTTTCTTTCAAATTATGTCTGATGTGGAAATTGACCCATGCTGTACATCACATGTATGGGGACTGCTTTTTTATTGTGGAGGGGGTATGATCACGATTAGTTTTGCAAGAATAACCCACCCTTTCCCAATAAGTACATGGAACACAGCATCAGTAGTAGTCCCCCTTTTTAACCCTTCTTTCAGGAAAATAGGTTTTGTAGAAGGTTTCACAGAATATCTTCAAGTCCAGAAGTCTCTCAAAAGGGCAGTCATGCATTAACTGCTTTAGATCATTTACTGCCTAGCAGTCTCCCTGAAACCCACTGAAGGTTGCATTTTCTCCCCTGACACATCTCAGCAGAATTCCCTTTCCTTTGAGGATTTTTTTCTGGGAAACACAGAGTGTCCCTATGAGGCAAGACTTTCAAGCTGACTAGTGATAGTTGGCTTCCTTTTGAGACAACCCAAGTGACATTTAATTGCTAATGTAGAAGGCTATATTCTTCAACAGGATAAACTGTTCAAACCCTGCCTGCTCTTCTTCCTTGCTCCTAACACAGAGTTGAGTGATGAATGTCTAAAAAACGATAAGTGGGGAATTTAACTTACACTAAGGTTAAGTCTGAAAGCTCCTCTTTTTCCTTCTATATTATGTTAATTTGCTGCAGACTTTTACGACACTCACTTTTTAGAGAAACTATCTTACGTTGCATCAAATAGAGAAGAAAACTCTTGCTTTTTGTGTATGTTAGTGTTTGTTACTCACTTCTTTCCTGAAATTCATTAAGGGTTCTGAAGAAGGTTACTCTGATTTAAAAAAAGCTACTAGACAAACAAGCAAACATAAACCAATCCAACTTCTTTTCCCACTCCATCAGCAAATTTATTTAGGAGGCACTCTTCTTAATCCCACAAGGTAAGTATTGCTTCAATTTCTGGAGGCAAAAGCTGGGGTTCAAGCCCATGAACATTTTGCTGTATTTTACTGGCTAAAGACAGATCTTCAATACAGCAAGGGGACTACCTCCCTCATTTCCACTGCATTGGTGATCCCATTTATTAGATAATATTTGATTAAATGTCTAAAGAGAATTTGTACCCATTGCTTATTACTGACTTAATTCAGACCAAACTGAATGCAAGTATATCATGATAGAATACATGAGTATAAGGTCACCACAACATTTATTTTTCTATTGTTCTAGAACATCTTATGTTATGGTTGACAAAATGAGAGATACAAAGAACTATGTACCTAGGCAATCTAGGCTCAGACTTTTCCCAAGACATCAGGTTGTCAGGCAGTTTTAAGTACTGCATAGTGTACCACAGGTTTCCTTGAGACACCAGAAAACTAAAAAGTCTCATCTCCCTCTCTCAATCTCCTTTTGTGTGATAATACAGTGATAATTTGTTATTTACCTCTGGGCAGTGTCATGAGAATGAATGCTGAGGAAGTGCTTTGCACTTACCTTGTGCAAGACATCATGGAATGCAAGCTCTTAAAAGAGAAGGAGCTCATAACCCAACAAAATACATTGCAAAGCCTTCACAGATGCTCTTTATCCCAACTGTGTTTACTATCTGCCACAAATACTCAAACATGCTCTGCCTTTGGCAATCCTCTTGGGAAAAGCTGAGGGATCTGGCTTCTGCTTTTCAGGTGGCTCCACTACTTTTGTGTTTTATATTTTTACTTTAGTGTTATTAGTTTTCCTCACTGGCGCCTCAGCACCTCCAAAAGTATCTGGGACCCTTGAGAGGGCTTAGTCTATGGGGTACAGATGTTTGTAATAACTCAGCAGACATTTTTCAAGCAACAAAGGAGAATCATCTGTTTGTTGTTGAGGATACTGTAGCTAAGTACATTAGGCTGGGACTATAGTAAAAAGCTCTTATGTTTATTTACAGTGAAGTCTGTTTTTCCTGTCCAAATGCCAAGACTGGGCTCTTTTGACTGGTATAAAATAATACTGCAAGCTGCTGATCTCTTTGCTCTGTTCTGTTTGAAGCATGTCCACACAATAGCAGTCATTCAAAGCTAAGGGTCTGGGTGATGGTTCTTTGTTCTATATCCATTGTCACACTGAATTAGACCACCATACCCTACCCATGTATGAACATGCAATCCATATATTGCCATTGCTTCTTCTTATAGTTCAAGAAAATAAATCGATCTATTCACTCAGGTTGAGTTACAGCACAGAAGTGAGCAGACAGAAAGAGTCACACATATGTGTGTCCATGATTTTGAAGGGTTTTTTTGGCCATCTTCCTTAAACTATTGAGGATATGAAAGGACAATAGGAAAAAGATACTACATTTTGTTTGTGTGACTGTCTTGACTGTCTCAGACAGATAGATACGCACCTTGAGTACTGTGTCCAGTTCTGGGCCCCTCAGTTTAAGGAGGACATTGAAACACTTGAACATGTCCAGAGAAGGGCAACAAGGCTAGGGAGAGGCCTTGAGCACAAGCCCTATGAGGAGAGGCTGAGGGAGATGGGATTGTTTAGCCTGGAGAAGAGGAGGCTCAGGGGTGACCTCATTGCTCTCTACAACTACCTGAAAGGTGGTTGTAGCCAGGAAGGGGTTGGCCTCTTCTCCCAGGCAACCAGCACCAGTACAAGGGGACAGGGTATCAAGCTGCGCCAGGGGAAGTTTAGGCTCGAGGCGAGGAGAAAGTTCTTCACTGAGAGAGTCATTAGTCATTGGAATGGGCTGCCCAGGGAGGTGGTGGATTCACCATCCCTGGAGGTGCTCAAGAGGAGATTGGATGTGGCACTTGGTGCCATGGTCTAGTCATGAGGTCTGCGGTGACAGGTTGGACTCGATGATCCTCAAGGTCTCTTCTAACCTTAGTGATACTGTGATACAGTTAGATGACAAATAAATATAGATAGATATAGACAATCAGCATGCCTACCAAAGCAACAAAAGAATTGGCTGTACTATTTTTGTTAATCAAGAAGAATGATCCCAAAACATCTTTTTATTTACTGTATACTACTGCTTTCATTAGTTCCTGAGAGACAACATCGCTAGAAGCATACAATACAACCCATGAAGAGAAAGACAAGACAAACAAAAAATTGTGGGATGTAGAGTGCTTTTCTTTTTGCACAGTAGTGGTTACCCCTTTCATGCAGTTGCTCAGCAGTAACTGCCACTCAAATAAAGCAATGAGCTCACTATACCATTTTATTTATATATTCATAATTTGACCACTTCTATTTTCTAATGCTCAGAAGTTTTTCATGACCCCATAATCATTTTTGAGTGGCATTTTATGGCTGAGGAAAGGGTCATGCAATGGGTAAATACTATCATTCCCTGAGTATTTATTTACTTTCCACATTGCAAGCATTTGTACAGCATGAAACCGCCTCTGGCCTGAGCACAACTCCCAGCAGAGTCAGATTTTATTTTTCCCCCCTTTGCTTCCTGGACATAGAGGATTTGGACTTCAGGGTCAGGATTATAAAGCTCTTCTATGGAAGATCACAACAGTCTCCTAGTTGCCATCTGGTAGAGTACAGGCAGTCCTGTGGCTGAGATTTCTAAAACTCTGCAGCTCCATTAACTCCATGACTTCAGCTGAGACATCTTTGAAAATCCCAGTTCAGGGCTTGCAGCAGTAGTTGAGGAGCAGAGCTATCTGCCTGTGCATCCAGAGGATACCACATACTATTTCAATGCTTAACTTATCTTGGTTAAATAAAGCAAAATTATGCCCAGTGGGAATCAATATCAACAAGAAGCTCCTCACAAGGAATTAAGAGAGATTGTCAAAATCTCCCACTGTAAAAGTCAAAATCAGGAGACCAGACTATATTTCTGATAAATCCTGTGATGGCTGCATTAGTCACCCAGAGGGAAACATCCATGCTTTATTGGGACTGGAGTTCATCCAGAATAGGGAAGAAGGAAATTTGGACAGAAGTTCCCATGACCTATCACATCCATACAGACATTGCAAAATGTTTAAATGATTTTGAATTATTTGAGACTTTTTCAGAATTACCTCATGTTATCCCTTCCTGAGGATATGAGCCTGAATTTTTGCATGGTGATTGCCTCAAGCAAATATAGGTTCTGGCTGCAGTCACAAATGCATTTCACATTTTAACTCACGTAAGATACTTTAGTATTAGCTTTATGCACCTAATATGCCTTACTTTTCACACTGATGTTTAGCTCAGTTGAAGGTAAATGCAGCCCTGCAGCATGTCTTCTCCTCAGTTCTGCATCAGAACCCTGCAAAACCAGAATTACACACAATCTTTACCCCTAAATATGTTTTTATCCAGCTTTCTGGAAAGACCACTCTACCACATTAGTGATGTTCAAGATACTGCACTGAGTTAAGATGTTCTTAAATTCGTGGGACAACCTTACAATGAGTAAACACCACCATAATTCAATAGAGTTGCATTGACTTCCATACCACAGTTTAGCAAAGGGTTTTGACTGATTTCTCAGCATAACTAAACAATCTTTTTTCCCCTTCCTTTGCAGATGGACCCAGATCTTCCACAGCCAGACACAGCAGATAAAACCTTTTTTTTTTAAGGCTGGCTCCTGAAGACCCAACTCTGTTTGACTACCCTTTTTTTGGATAAATATTTTGGAGTTCAGGATGAATAAGTCAAGGGCTGTTAATGATGGTTTTAATTTCCTCACCAGTAAGAACTGGAGTTCAAACCGAAGCTTCCCTCTGCACATTTCTAATCAGTGCAGGAACATCACTGACCTTACTGTCTTTCTAACCACCTCTTACAGCTTGGAGACTGTCCTAGGCATTGTTGGAAACATCTGTCTTATTGCTGTCATAGCCAGGCAGAAGGAAAAGGCTAATGTAACCAACATCTTAATTTCAAACTTAATAATTTCAGACTTGTTTATGTGTCTTGTCTGTCTGCCTTTTACTGTCATTTACACCATGATGGACTACTGGATATTTGGGGAAGTTATGTGCAAAATGACCTCTTTCACTCAGTGCACATCTGTGACAGTGTCAATTCTTTCCCTTGTCCTTATTGCTCTCGAAAGACACCAGCTCATCATAAATCCAACTGGCTGGAGGCCAAGTATCTCCCAAGCCTATCTGGGAATTGGAGTAATTTGGATTTTAGCATGTCTCATGTCCCTGCCCTTTTTGACCACCTCCATTTTGTCTAATGATTTGTATGAGCAGCTCTCCCACATTATGAATTTTTCTGCTGACAAGGCCATATGCATTGACTCATGGCCTTCAGAGCAACACAGACTGATCTACACTACCACTTTGCTGCTCTTGCAATATTGCATCCCACTGTTCTTCATTATACTTTGCTACCTGCGTATCTACTTACGCCTGCAGAAGAGAAAGGACATGTTTGAGAAGGGTGAATACAGCAGCAGAGCAGTTCAGCTGAGAAGGATAAATATTTTGTTAGCATCCATGGTTGCTGCTTTTGCTGTTTGCTGGCTACCACTGCATGTTTTCAATACCATTGTGGACTGGAATTACAAAATCATTTCGCCTTGCCACCATAATCTGATTTTCTCATTGTGTCACCTTGTAGCTATGGCTTCTACCTGTGTCAACCCTGTTATCTATGGTTTTCTAAACAGCAACTTCAAAAAAGAAGTTAAGTCACTGATTCTGAGCTGCCAGCATAATTCAGTATCTGCATCAATGGAAGAATATGATCATTTGCCTTTATCCACCATGCAAACTGAGATTTCCAAGGGCTCACTGACATTGAACTGCAGACACAATTCTATCTAGCTAGAAGAAAACATCTCAGAGGGATGTTCTGACACCACACACCATTACCCGTAGGTATAAAAAGCAAGTGGTGATGCCTGAAGGTGAACAGGAATCCATTACTGCCTGAATTTTGGAAGAACAGGTAAAAGGAAGTCATGAACATATGAAGCAGCTCCTACGGTACACAAGTTGTTCAGGTCATTGAGACGGTACAGACACTGAGGCGACTGGGCTGATGCATATATGGCTGCTGTAGCAGAACAGTAACTAATCTGTGGCTGCAGGTAGACTGACACAAGGTTCATCAGCTAAGATCACATCTCTACCATGGCTGTGGTAAGAAACCCAGAGTTCCAATTTCAGCACTACAGGCTGCCAAAATTTGCAAAAGAGAGGACTCTCTCTGTTTTTCAGTATTATTAAGATTTTTATGTATGGCTGACACAGCAGTGCAGCAGAGACCTGTAAATATATGAAATGTGCTTCACCAACTCTCACAGCCCATTAGGTAACAATAAACTTTCAGTAGATAGAATTCACATCAAACAACTGGATGTTTGTGTGAAACCTCTCTCTGTCATACAGGCTTGGGAATAGCCACTTCATCTGCAAATGGGCACACAGAACAACGATCCTGGTATGTGAAGATGACGGTTACTTATTGGGGAATGGTGGCAAATGCAAATGTTACTCAATGGATTAAACTCTTGAAACACATTATGATGACCCAGACTGCTGTTTTTAAGCAAATGAAAAACTGTTGTAGATCTACATGAAAATTAGTCTGGTTGGCTTTGCAATTCCTGCTGCTATCAGTCACAAAGCTCTGCAATGCTAAAGAAGCATACCACAATGATACAAGGCAGCTGGGTTATTGGAGTTGCTACCGAGACCTGGAACAAGATGTCGCTTCTGCTGCAGGAGCTCCTTGGTACTTTATTCATGAAGCATCTCATTGAAAAGATCAGAATGGGCATGAAAACATGCTGGTGACTTTTCCTTCCTACCCTACTCCCCTCCCCCCCTCCCCCCCCCCCCGCCCCCGGCCAAAGAAATAAGCATATACATGGAGAAATTCAGTGTCCTGTTAAAATAAAAACAAATGTCAGATACCAGTCCCACTTCCTGGCATCAGCAACACTGATGGAGCTACAATGCCAGATAATCAGTACAAGGTCAATGAAAATGCACATGTGGCTGAAGCCAACGTACATGTAAATAGTATTATTGTCCATTGCTCTACTAAAGCATTGTACTTTCACATCTGTGGTATTTTGAGTGTATTTCCACAAAACCTACAAACCATAAACTCATTTTAATGCTGGAGCCAGAGATACTGCTCAGTGACTATTGAAAAACCAAGAAGTAGGTATGCCCAAGAAACCTACACTGAAGAATAGATTAAAAAAAAGGCCAGAAGTGTAAAAAAAAAATCAAGCAGATCAATGCTAAAGGAAATACAGAAGCATATTCTGTCCTGAATTGTTTAATCTTAGCACAAGACTGGACTAGGTGACCACCTAAGGTAATCTTCAACCTGAAATATGCTATGATAATCAGTGGTTATTCATTGTAGTCAATGAGCTTGCACTGAGTTGAAGCTATCCAATGCATAGTTATGAAGAAAACTAGGAAACCCTTAACTAGAAGATCTATGATTAAACAAATTGATAAACAACCAAGTGGGGGAAAAATTATTCCTGTGATGTGTGTATCTGAAGACAATACCAAAACCTTATGCTAGAAGGAAATGTGAGCTATCAACAACTACGAGATCATATCCTCAGCTGGCAGAAATGGAAGTTAATTCCTTGCCATGAGCTGCATGTGCAGAAATCAGTGACAAAGCTTTGAGTATGGACTTGAGTTACTGTATACAGAGTCTTCAGGCAGAAGCTGTTTATACACAGCGACCTTTCTAACTCTGGGCAGAACCTGTGTATCTCAGTAAGAGAGCTCATGTGTAATTATCTTTTGTATCTTCCTCAATTATCTGGCATTTTTACTTCTTTTATATGGGCTACTGTTTGCATTTTATCTTTGTTACTTGCCACAGTACAATGAGAAGATGTTTTTCTTTCTTTATTTGTAAGCAATGTAATTTCTCAGCTGGACATTGGATCTATTAAAAACACAGAACAAGAGAACTCTCCTTTTAACTTACATGCAGCTTGAAATTTGCTACTGTAGCTGATACAGCCATGTGATGCTAGGTAGTACAAAATACAATCACTCCTCATTGGCTTGATTTACACCAAAACTCTGTTGCATTATTAGAGGGATCAAACAGTGCTCAAGCTTTGTAGTGTTTTTGTATTTAGGATCAAATGCATCCAATTAATCTTGA
This sequence comes from Melanerpes formicivorus, assembly GCF_026170545.1. Lineage (NCBI taxonomy): Eukaryota > Metazoa > Chordata > Aves > Piciformes > Picidae > Melanerpes > Melanerpes formicivorus. Next base: position 1,603,719 of record NW_027142450.1, on the reverse strand, counting down.
GTAATTCTTCCTGTTTCCTGCACTTGTTATAATTCTAACATTTAGTTAACTAAGATGTGTGTCAAACTATTGTAAGAACACTCTGCTACACATGAACATAGGTTATCTGATTTATAATCTTAATTACTTAACTTTTCAAGCACCTTGGAATGGTACTTAATGGAAACACAATTACCTTTACAATTTGTGTTTCCGTGAAATTGCCTTTGTCAGTAGTTTCAAGGGAAAGCTTCTTGGTAGAGTACTTGCAGTATGTCAGAGGCCTGCCACTGGAGCTATGCGTTGGCATTGTGCATCAGGTTCCAGTTTTTCCAGCAAAGGGTGGAAATATCACTGCAGACATACTCTTTGTTTAACTATAATTCATGTGGCCATTTGTATCCATGATCACAAGTAAACATCCAGTAATCCAGAGAGATACAAATGTATTCTCCTCTAGTGATTAAGGGAAGTCTCAAGTTTGGGGTCAAGTACTGTTTATTGCTAACAAATCTTGGACTAGATAAACTAAAGGATTTCGGCACTGAAGGCCACCAAACTGCACCCATATATCTAACTGCAAAATTGCAGATCCTCAAAACTCCCATCTGCTTACATACCATCCTGAGGTATATGTTTTTCAACCTCTAAAATCTCCTAAGTAGTTAAGTACATATATATATACACACATACATACATGCACTACACACACAGACACAGAGCTTTACTCTAAACTTTATCTAAGTTCCAAAGGACTAAATATCCATGCCACATGTGAGTCCTGTCTTTAGTTACACACTAGTCATCCTGCTGGCACAAATAACCGTCCAGGAAAGGTGCCTTCATCACCATTTCCTCATTCTGTGAGGACATCAAGGCTTATACAGCTGTGCACAAATGCAGTAAAAGATTATATGCTGCCAGTTTTTACGACCTGCTCTAGCAACTGTTCCCTGCAACCTTTGAAGGCAAAGACAAAAGACTGGATTGCAAGTAATCCTGCAGGGTTGAAAGAGCCATTGTATTTGTAATTTTGAGGGTTTAATGCAACCAAGGGGGCCTATGTCTTTTTGGTTCCAGCAGAGAGTAACAAAATAGCTTACATACATCTTACATGATTGTAAATAACAAATAAAGTTTGTATATAAGAAGGATCAGGCATTTTTGTGTTCATTGTATACAGTGATGCTTTTAAGTATGTTTTTGACAAAGTTCTGCTGGTGAGTTACAAAAGCAGTGGGGAAATATGCAGAAGTTGTGTGAAGTCATGATTTGCACAATTCCAAGACTTTACCCTGCTTTTTTTTAATTAAGAAAAAAAAAAAGCTTTTTATAATCCTGCCTCGTGTGACATGCCATAAGAAGATCATAAGGTTTTCAGAGCAAGAAAATAACTTCTTGTTGTGATGTAACTGGCGTACTATGAGGAGTCTAATAATAACAGATACAGTAACATTGTCTGCATTCGCCTCTCTGGGCCTGCTTCTGTAAAATGGCATAGTAGGAGGTATGGAAGATTTAGTTCTCATCTAGTGTGTATCAAGAGAAAACAAGTATATACTCTATGCTGACAGGCATTGATATAAAAAGGATTAACAGCTTGATGCATTATTCCTAAGGATAGACAATGAGGCAGCAGACAGCTGGAGGAGAGCACAGTATCAGAAATTCAACACAGGACATCTTCAAAGACATCCCAGTTTGCACAGGAAACTGGGTCCTACACGGCATGCTGATGAGAACTCCAACCAGAAAGTAAGCAAGACTGCTGAGACATAAATCACTCTGTGGCATTCACCAAAATTTCATTGAACTTCAGAAATGCTCTGACTGGGTTAAAAGAATTAGTAAATTTCACTGACTTGAGTTAGCTGCCCTGACAGAAGGCAAACCAAGGCGGTGATTATAGGCCATGCTGTAACCAAGTTATGTTTGTTACATTTGCACACACAAGGGTAAAGTGAAGCAGCAGTATCTGTTACCTGCCTGGTATATTGTTGTATGTCATTAATATGATGTAATCACCATCAGAGGTCAGTAATGATGTTGTGGCAGCAGCCAGTTAGGGTCTGCACCATACATGTGCTGTTTGAAAAATGCAGTGAACACACTGTATGAAGCATGACAGTGAAAGAGATCTTATTATAAATTAAGACTCATATCCTAAGGACAACTTAAAACATTTACTTTGGCCTGTGTGTCTTCTCAGAAGACTACCTGGCATTTCTTCTACTGGTCATTCCCTTCAAATTTCTAATTCATTAAATACTGGCCTGCTCTTAAGGCCAGTATTGATTTCAATGGAGTTATTGCTTAGCATCATAGGTAATCTGAGTTTACATTTTATGAGCATTGATGCCTGCAGAGCTTTTATGACCTTCCCTCACTTTCTCAGTTTGAGTTACAAAGTCACTTCTTTGAACTCAGGAAGTAGAATAAACCTGAGATTTATACTTTGGTATAATGCTTTTTCCTGACAGATAATTCTCATTAGGCCTTAGTCAGAGTTGTTTTGTTGTTCTTCCACTGAATGTTGGGTAAACATGAAGCCCAGTAGCAGCACAGAAATTATATGATGGAAAGCTGGGATGAAATTGAATTCCAGAGATATATTATTTTAGAACTTAGATTAATGAAACCTCACCACCCATTTATAAAAAAATGCTTGGTTAAATAGTGCTTTATTATTCATTCCACATGATAGAAAATAACAGCAACTATAACACAGATTACTAGTCATAATACTAAAAAAAACAAATTTAGCCATGGTGCACAAAAACTATGATGACCTACAGAATATGAAACTTGCACTTTAACTCTTAAAAATAAGGCTATGTTTTGTCTTTAAAGTCCCAGATTAAAATGTCCATCCTTTGAATGTAACAATTTTAGTTCATAAATTACTAAGTCTCTTATTCAATCTATAGGAATACAAAGTCTCCCTGTTCAAAGCTAGGGGGAAATACTATTTGATGACTAATATTTGTCCTGATTACATTTTATTAAAAGGTGAATGCACGTCAAATGCACTCGTCCTGTGCTATGCTCATACTAAGGTAATAAGCATTTATTGGTTCACCCAGTTGATTGGCTGACTTAACAACTGAAATTAAATGCATGTACCATGTGTTTCTGTAATTTCAAGATTGTAGAAAAGTGCCTGATGTCCTGAAGACCAAAGTGACCAATGTAACCACTTTCTGATACATTCACAGCAGACAGAGAGTTTAAAGATACTGGAAAGTTCTGGTCTCCTTGGCATGCATGTTAAACTCATGGGAATTAATACTGACAAGCAGAGAGTCTTTTTTTAAACTAATAGCAAACACTCAGACTGCTTCAGGAACATCATGTCCACGAATCATGTGCATGTACTATAATGCTACACAAGGCTCACAGGATTTAAAGATACCAGAAGCTGCCTGGCACTGTGGTTAAGTGGTTAAATCATCTAGCACCACCAGTTCCACTCAAAATTCAACACTCAAATCCATCAGGAATTCAGCTATACTGCTGCAAATTGTGAAATGTCCATTCATAACAACACACATTTCCATAAGGCATCACATGGCACATGAAATAATGCACACAGGCAGACACAACATCACACCAAGCTATCTAATCTTCACTAGAATACCAAAAGGTCTGCTATTACACCTACAAACTGGTAATATAGTTCCTTTCCTTCAGCAACAGTGTATGAAACATGGGTATTAATAGGATTAATATATACTCCATCCATTCCAATGGAAAGCTTTATGGCAGAGTAGTTGCATTGTCTCTGAGTTGCTTACTCAGAGACAGTGTAGCAGAGACACTCTAAATAAGGTGTATTTTACTATTTGCAGGAAGGAAGCAGGGAATTATTTAGCTGAAACAAAAGGAAATATTCTACCTGTACCCAGAGCAACAGGAAATATTTGCAAACACACCTCTGATCCAGCACATGATCAATTTTTTGCACAGCAAGATTAATGTGCTACACTGTAGATCTGCAGAGTTTAAGCTTTAAGTGGGGACAATATGAGGCTTTTTGCTTGAAATTTTTTTCAGTGCTCAGTTTTTCACAAACCACAATGGGTTAGATCAACAATACACAACACATTCCAGGGTTAATATATATATGTTGAATCATAAGCCTATAAAATTTTTCTCAGGATCTGAGACATGGGACAAGTATACCCTTAGGAAAAGACCTTCAAGATCATCAAGTCCAACCTATCACCCAACACCATCTAATCAACCTGTTCCTGCACCTTCAAGATTTCTTTCTTAAGTAGGTCCAGCTCTCCTGGGCCCCTTTGTTTTTAAGAGCTGTTTCCCAAGGAACCTTCTGAGTTAGTTCCTTAAGTAACCTGAAGTCTGCCCTCCAGAAGTCCAGCGTGGAGGTTTTGTTGCTGCCTCTCTTAGCCTGAGTGCATATTGAACACTCAATTATCTCATGGTCACTGGACCCCAGACAGCCTCCAACCACATCTCCCACCAGCCCTTCATTAGTGTACATGCACTTCAGCTGGGCTGCTGGTTTCACCCCTGACTCCTGCTTACCACCCCCAGACTCCTGTCTGGGGGGGGGGGGGGGGAATGGTTTCAACCCCTTCCCCCTTCAAATGTAGTTTAAAGCCCTGTCAATGAGTCCTGCCAACTCCCTTCCTAAAACCCTTTTCCCTCCATGGGATAGGGTATTCTCATGTGCTAGGATCTTTCTTCCCCTCTGAGACAGATGTACTCCATCAGTTGCTAGTGGACCCAGAGCCATAGAAAGTTTCCCAAAATCAAAAAACCCAAAATTCTTTTGGTAGCACCAGCCTCTGAGCCACTTGTTAATTACACCTGCTTTCCTGTTCCTTTCAATATTCCTTCCTGCAAATAAGAGTATTGATGTAAAAATTACCTGTGCCCCTGATCCCTCAACCAGTCTTCTCAGATAAATAATTCCTTAAGAAAATCCACGTCTGTATTTCAACAGTTTCCAAGAAACAAGTTACCATGATAAAAAAAAAAAAAAAGAGTCCCTTGTTCTGCAAAGAGGTAGAATGCAGTAAAAAAATCTGTTTGCTTGAAATTGTCAAGAGCAGAAGTAGCTTTGATCTCAGGCTTCCCACTATGCAATACTTAGCATAGCGTAACACATTGGCTTCCCTAGAAGGAACATAAAGAAACAGTATAGCAACGATATGCATTGTAATACACACAGCCATGCACTATTGTGTCTGGACTGTAAGTAAATGGTATGATTTAGTATCTTATAGAACAGCTAAAGTATAAGAAGAAAGAATATGTCTTTATTTCAACCACCTTAACTCAGTATCACTTTTGGCAACTAGAGTTCACATGAAAGAGGTGATAACAGCCACCTGTGCATACGAGAGAGTATTTTGGCATAAGGAACGGATTTAAGACATTAACTTTCACCTAGTTGCATTAACTTCTTATCTCTATAGTCTCTTATTATGCTTAGGGAATTAATTAAAATAATCACTGTGATGCTTACTTTAAGTGTGCTTATCAATGGCAATCTTCCATTTTATACTAAGATCAAATGATGTTTACTATTTCCCTTTATAACTAAATACGTATCAACAAGAGGTATGAAACCAAGAAGTAGTACCAGCTCCCAGGTACATCCATTCCTTATCCAACTTTACTTGAAAACCAAACAAAAACCACCAACCAACAAACAGAAAACCATTCATAACGCCTATTCAGGAAAACACTGGAAAGTGTTTTAATAGATGTTTACAAATCACTGCCCTCTTAGGAAAAAATATCTGTGCTGCATCCTCTGTTAACATGCAGTATTTTTGAATGACTACCATCAGTGTCTCCTACAATGAGTTTCAGGCTGTCTAGTGCCTTCAGGTACATAGAAATTAAGCATAGGCAGCTACAGAGAATGCAATTTCCAGCTACAGGAGCACACTGACTTGGACACCACTGGGTGTTTTCTTCCACACCACAAGCATGTGCACACCCATTTAAGGCTGCAGATAGACAACCGCAGAATACCTTTTGTTTGCACATGAGACAGCAACAATGTGCAGATAGTGAACTCCTGGGAACAGAATGCACTAAGAAATTAAATAGGTTTACAGCTTACCCTTCTCTTTTCAGAGTCCTGAAGACACAAGTAGATAATTTTGATTACCTACCTTACTACAAATACAGATCTCTGTTACTGCAGAAGCTGTGAAGGGAAGTGAAGGATCTCACATCTCACATGCACTTCCTATACATCAGCTACTAAATAGTCATATGAGTGTAGGGGAAGGGTATTACCTTAACCAAGCTGCTGATGCACATCTAATGGAGAAAGCCTTTGGGGAAGCACAGGACGGGCAGCACCTGTTCTGCAGACAGCAGGAAGGGCTGAGAAGTTGAGCAGCTCATCAGTGCTGATGAGAGCAAGGGGGTACTGGGTGTGACCATGGCAGGATTTCAAGTGAACCAAGGAAGTAGCACAAAGTAGAGGTCTAAGGTTAGGAAGAGCTTAGAGGATCCCATTTGGCACTACGGGTGCCTAACTTCCATCTAAATCTAATAGTAAAGTCAGCTCCAATGTGACACGCTGAAGTCATGCATGGAGTTTGTACATGAGCTGGTGTTGAAACCAGTCTAACACCAGCACACTAATCAATAATCAGTTTCTACCTTAATCATATTTGAATCTCTGAAAACTGCAACCCCAGCATCTCCAATCCAGAATAGGCTCAAGAAATAAGAGCACTAAAAAGGAGATGGGGCTGTACAAAGTGACCTGAATAAGGATGGGCAGTCAAACAATTAGAACAATTCCCCTTCTTTGGGAATCACTTGATTTTTATCATTAACTTAGCTTGGATGAATTAATTTATTGCAGGCTCTGTAGTTCTAGTGAGCCAACCAGCCCCTGAGGAATATGTACCTGTGCAGAACTTGCTGGATATGCTCTCAGGCAATTTTAATTCTTATTTGGTTAACCACTAGACCTCCTCAACTGCATCAAAAGGAAGCATGTGTGGTTTTATACATTCTGTCTATCCTCATAAGAACAGTACCCAAGAGGTATAGTTAGCTGAAGACAGAGGCTTCGTTTTTCAAATTAGCATCAGGTAACAAATATTCCTGCTTACAGCAAGGGCCAGTGTAAGACAGTTGGATGCAGGAATCATGCTGGTCTCTTTCCAGCTTTCTCCCTATCCACTAGTTCATCATCCAATGTGCTGTAACAGTACATTCCAGCAGAGCTGGGAACTGGGTACATAAACTGGTGTGCATTTAAAAATAACACTCAAAACTATTCTAAATAAAAGAAAATTTGTTATTTTTAACCTTGTCATTGATCCACTTAATGCCATGGTCCTGTAAATAGTTATATTACCACAAGAAACAGCAACCTGGTAGTATGAAAAAAATAAAAGGAGGAAGAATGTTGGAGCCTGGAGTTTCTTTAATAAGCTTCACAGTCAATATTGCTCCTACCTAAACCCTCAGACTCTGGGTTTCTTCTTTATCCATTCTGGGGAGTGTTGTCAGGCCCTTCATAGAATCATGGAGCAACTGAAGTTGGAGAGGACCTCTTGAGGTCATCTTATCCACCCTCTGAGCTCAAGCAGAGTCACCATGAGCTAGTTAGCCAGGACCATGTCCAGATGGGTTTTTGAATACCTCCATGGCTGTAAATTCTATCACGTCTGGGCAGCCTTTTCCCAGTGCTGCTACTTTCAACAAACAAATGCATCACTTTCTCACCTCACTATCTTAAGCTACAATCGTTATCAACTGAAGACTAGGTATATCTCCACCAGTTGTGATGGAATGTCACTGATTTACATCAATTGGAATTCTGTCTCCTTTTTTTTTTTTTGTTTTCACTAGTATTTGAAGTTGCAAACTCAGCCCTAGTTCAGCTGCAAATTCATACTGCTCATCTGGGGTCATAATAGCTCACAGGCCAAGACAGAGTTTGTTTTGATCACAGAAACAAGTGCCATTGAATTTCCTATTGAAATTTAGGCCTAAATTGCATGATTCTGGTTCCTTACAACAGAAGCTTCTCTTTGGTGGTATCTCACTGAATAATGCTGAAGTGTATAACCACAGTGACATTACCTGCAAAACCTAAGACAGAATAGATATTTATTGGAAAAAAAAAAAAAAAAGAACAAAAGCTCAAACAGTTTCATTGGGAATTTGTTTGAAACTCTCCTTTTAAGAGCTGGTTTTGCTTTCTTTAATAACCTTGCAGATAATTTCATGGTTAGAAGTTGTGATAGTTTCTATTTCACCATTAAACTCTGTCGGAGACTTTTTTGCTGTTGGGTACAACCTGAAGTTCATAGGTCTAATTTGTCAGAGTATTCTGGTGTGAGGACATGGCAGCCAACAACAGGAGTGAAGCTCGTGTCCTTCATGACAGAGGAATCACGCTTGTCTTCTGTTACTTTAAGGAGATGATCCCTGCAAGCTGCTTGAGCAGTGCTGCAATCCAAGCCTTCAGGGAATGGATTGGATGCATCTGATCAGCAAAACATCAGATTAACTTTTTCTCTGCTTGGGTCATATATTTTAAAAGTAAAATTTTTTCCTAAACCGCCCTGATTAGATAGTACTAATAACGTTACGCTAAATTGGTTCCTTGGGAGATGTCCCAATTAAATGGCTATCCTAATTAAGCACATCCTGATTAAGCATAAGATCCTATAATTATAATAATAGCATGTAATAAAAACTGGCCCATAGTTCCGTTCAGACAGAAAGCATTTTGCAAGCCTTGTTTACAGGAATCACTTTATCCTGAGTTGAAACACAACCAGCTCTTGGGTAAACTACTACATCTGTTTAACAACAGTCAGTAGAACTAAACAAACTTTCAGAGGAGGAAATGAAAAATACTGCACCATACCAACAATGCAGACAAGATTGTGATAACACAGAAGGGACTTAGTATGTAATTTGGATTAAATAATTGACGGTCCTTGGCAGAATTGCTGCAGTATTTACAGTTGCTGCAAACAACCAAAAGTGCATTTTACAGAAGCTTTTAATACAAAGCTTTAAGTTACATGACAAAGGCATGAAAAGTACTCTTTGCTGAGCTTTGGCCTTGTAAATTCTGTACTGACACCATGGACTTTTTTCATCTACAATACTGAGGAAAATGCAGCACTAGAAGCCAGGTACATTCTGGTAGAAGTACTAATGAGAGTGAACTAGCATGTCCATTTTTTCTAATGAACTATAAAGCTGAGGTCCTGACCCTCTCTAGTTGTTGCAACGTATGGCATGTTTCTTGAGTGCTACTATGCCAGAGGGAATTCCTACTGTGTGTTTTGGATACTGTTCATCATATTCCAGCTTGCATAATTGTATTTGGCTGGCTCAGTTCCTCTCTGGATCACAGTGGAGTATGACAGCTTCCTTTTTCAGTTTGTCCTACACAACACTGCAGAGAAGATGTTAAGTACCCCTCAGTAAGTAATGAGAGCTGGATAAACAAATCTGTACAAACAAATTGAATTTTTTAAATTACTCTTTGTCTTTTTTATTTCTTTCTCTTAGTGACCAAAGAGTAGAAGGAAGGAGTCAACATTCAGCTCAAATACTCAGAAGTGTCAGCTGATAAAAACTGATTGAACACATATGTAGGCCACCATGAGCTAGTGAGTTGTCATTGAACAGAAAAAGGGTAAAGTCCACCACAAATCATTATTCCAGGGAATAAACAACTCTCTACATCTCTCCTAGTTGTCCTGACATTGTCATGTCTGAGTACTTGAGTGCTATAGAGATATTGTGATTTCTGCTTATTTATCATTGTGTGGATATAGAGTCTTTAAGCTCTGCACTGTAGCCCTGAGGAGTGGAGTCTGATTCCTGCACACTCATGCAATCTCATGCAGACAGGTTCATGGAGACTGAGTGACTGGGTGCTGCTTTAGTTCAACTGTCTTCAACCTGTGTCATCTCCATAGATCATCTTTCCAGGAGTGAGATGGTTTAAGACCCAATCACAGCATGTGCATTACCAGTATCACCAATCTTATTAGAGACAGTCTAAGACATCTTTAATTATTATATTGGTTTAAAAAAAAAAATCATCTCACTGACAACACCAAAATCTCCAGATCACATAGCCTGGGCTGTGCCAGGGGGCAGAAGTAGAAGCAGACTTCATTCTGCATAACTGTCTGGCCTCTGTCCGAAATAACTGCACAGGAGAACCGGAGAACCACAAACAATAGAAGCAGAACTCTCAGAGCACAGTCAAGACTGTGGAGTGGGAAACCACTCTTCCATCTGTGTTCCAGTATTTCCATGCAAATCATTTAGCCTTTTAGAAATTAAAAATAAATGTGTTGCATATGCTTATAGAGGAGGCATATAACATAATCTATAGGAAAAGCAGGACCCAAGTAGTGGTCTGCCAGAGTTTGCACTGGCAAGTCACTCTGGAGGGTCCCTTCACATTGCTATGATTCAGCATCTACTTCTGTCCATTTACTATGACAAGCACTTTATGCACATACATTTATTTATAATTAGAGGTGCTTAGCCTCCACATCTCATGTTAAAGTCAATGGGAAAAGAAAGTTTTGTGCAGATCTCTCCTCTGACCATAGGTCATGATCTTGAGACAACATTAACTGGGCCCCAGCAATCAAAGAGAATGTCAGAAAATCCATGGTGCCCAATCCTAGCACTGAATTTTTCCAGACAAAACAACTCTCAGTATTGAAGATGGGACAAGATGGGATGCTAATAAATCCTTTTGAAGTGTGCTATTTCTGGGGCAAGGTTTCAATTTCCTTTGCACACAACATTGACAGCCACATGCTAAAATTATTAAGAAACGTGTGTGTCCTTAGCTGGCTTACTGTAGAGGAAAATGGGAAGTATTTAAAATCTATGTTTCAAGTTCAGTCTGAATGTCTTGACCTCTAGGGTTATTTAGCCTTAAGCCTGGAGGTAATAACTTCACCTAGCCCTCAAGACAGAAATGTTGTGCTTGCTAGGTAGTTTGTCTCACCACAAACTTTTGAGACTTCATATTATATCACCACTGATTATCAGATGAGGGAAACCTCATAAGAAGTGTTAAGAAACACTTGTTAATAGGACAACCCATCTCATTAAACCAACTCAGCAACAAATATATGTAAATTTTTTTTTACTTCTCTTTGAAAGCCTACTAGATCTTGCAAAGTAGGACCTGTGGTGTCATCAAACTCACTGTTCCTTGGCTGGCAACTCACAAAACCTGCAAGCTGTGTGCAGACATACAGCTATGTAACTGGTGTGTGGGAAGGATGTCTTGCAGGTTATGGCCACCTGTCATGGATTGAATTAAATCTGCTGTTGATATTCAATATCCTGCTGCCACCACGCCAGCTTTGAAATTAAAGTGCTGGGTGGAGCAAAGTATCATGGGGCTTGAAGTTCAGGTTGGACCATGAGAGGCTTCCTGTTTTGGTTGCCGCTTTCTTTTCTGGGTTTGGGGTGTTGGTCTTTTCTGGAGGAGTGGTGCTGCAGGTCATGGGTGGGGTGAGGTCACTGGCTTCTGCTGCTGCTTCTGCTTTTCGCTGTGCTTCTGTGCCAATAGACTAAGGTAAGTGTGCCTTGTATTATTTCATTAAACTCTCTTTAGCTCAACCCAGATGTTTGTTGTGGTGGTTTGTTGTTTGGGGTTTTTTTAGTGGGTTTTTTTTTTTCTGGATGGTTGGTTGGGTTGTTTTGTTTTGGGTTTTGGTGCATCCCAAGACCTTTCCTTCCTATCATCACAAGGAGGAGCTTGTGAGGGCTGGCTGTGCTAAACCACCACACCACCTCATCAGGTAACTTCACCTATTAGGTCCTTACAGGTAATTTTTGCACAGGAGGAAAAATGTAAGCATAACTAACTTCATTTATGCATTATACACATCCTTGAAAGGGGCTGGTTACAAACACAGCTGCTTTGAGAGTTATGTGAGACAGTCTGAACATCAAAACTCAGTTCCCAAGAATCAACAAACCTCAAGAGCCAGTTCCAAGTAAACAGAAAGACAAGTGGTACCACAGTTATATCCATAAGGGTGACAGGTTCCTAAAGGAACCTGTTCAAATTTTGTTGACTGATTCAGGGAGTATCAAAAGCCAGAAAAACTGTACCACATGTTGAATGCTGCCTTGTATATTTTATGAAAATTACTTCCTTTCCAGCAGACTTAGTATCTGTCAAAATCTCCAGTTTTGGGAAGTGAGAATTTCAACTCGCCCAGAGCACAGAGACAGTGACAATACAGATTTCCACTTTCCTGATATTGATTCTGATGAAAGTTGTTCAGATACTGCAAATATTTGCAGATCCACAGTAAAAGAGGAAGATGTAGCTGGCAGAATACCAGCCTTGGAACTGGGAGAATACAGTTTTCTTCCTTGCAGCATCTCAAGTTTCCTGTGTGACAGCAGACAGAGTCAAGACCTGCTGTAGGGAGTAGCAGCAGTCTCCACATTCACAGAGTTCCATATTCTAAACCAGAGGTGAAATGTAACAGGAGTTTACACACACAAGGAAGAATTCAGATACCACAATGAAGGTGTTACATAAATAGCTCTAAGTGACAGAAAGAGACGTTTGCTCTGTATGATTATCATCACAGCATCCAAAACTCACTGCACCAGATTTATTTATCAGCAAGACACAGTCATAAATACATGATGCCTTTCAAGCACTGTGACATTCCCTTCCTGCAGATGGCTGGAAATGTTCTTAGATACAATATTTGCAATTAGCTTTCTGATGAAATTAGTGCTCTGAAATGGTTAGTTTTATAGATGCCTACGTTGCTCCCTCTGTGGATATTACTGCTTTAACCTCCTTGAGACCTTGGCTGAGAGCACTTTCTCAGGATTGCAATATGGAGAGCACAGGTCAGAAAAACGTAGTGCAACACAAGCAGAGAGACAAGAGAGTCCCCAGGTAGGTGATTTGCCTGGGCTTCTGATAAACTGTCTCTTAATCTCTGCTGCACTGCTAACCCTGAACCAGTCACTCACCTCTGTTTCTGCCTCAGTGTCATGAGGACAGTGCCTCTTACTGCCTTCCAGCCCTGGCTGGAGGTCATGCCATGGTAGAGCTCACAGTCTTCAGCATTCCCAGGAGCCAGTTCTGGCGCCTCGTTTTTTACTGAGTAATCACCATTTCTGACATGCTGCCCTGCATTTCTCACTCAGCAGGAGTATTTGGGACATGTGTTCAAATAATTCAGGAAAAATCCTGCCAACTACTGTCACTGAATTCCGCCAGGAGAACCATCCTGATGTTCACACTGCTGAGGACATTACCTACAAACTGGAAGCACGTCAGTGATGAAAAGGATTAATCAGGAATGCAGGGACTTCATAGGTCACATCAGGAATCTTGTCCCATACATCCAGGGCACTGTTGTTTCAACCCACTTTGCACTGTAGCCTGCTTTGTGCCATTGGAATGTCTAAGAGCAGAAACAACCAGGAAACTTAGAATTTGATGGAGCTTGTATTCCTACTCTCTGTGCACTTAAGCCTATCAAAGTCTTGGGATAGTTTTCACCTTTCACTGACAATAAAGTAATTTCTTATAAATAAACAGCTTCTCATCTGAAAGAGGACTGGCATGAATCAGAGTGGAGACATGAATCAAAGAGGACTGGCATGAGCTCATGCTCATTTTTGAACACAGCATTATGCCCTGATAAATTGGCAGTGGCTTATGACTCTATCAACGGGACATGCTTCCTGGAAGAATGACACATTTCTGAGAAATTCTCCACAGATTCAAGCATGTATTATTGATTAGTTGGAAGAAAATCATCTGAGCGTTGTTACAAACACAAGGCTTAAATCAGTTTTGCTGGAAGGTCTGCCAGTTCTTCTGATTAATGGCTTCCTCCTGAAACAAAGTAAATTTCCTCTGAGGCAAATGGTTTAGTTATGGCACTAATTTGCAGCTCAGGAGACCTGTCCTCTTTCCATGGCTCCACTTCAGACACCATGGGTGATCTTGGGCAAGACAACTTGAAAAGTTTTCCTATGCCTGCTGAGCTGGAGTTCCATTGTTTAAGAGCACATATATGGGTACAGTGTTGAAACCTAAGAAAGACAATCCAGTAGGCTGACTGGGAGGACAGTGGAGAGGCTAGGGTCATTCAGCTGTCTGTCTGATGATGTGAGCAAGACAGAGGTCTGAGACAGCAGAAAAGGAAGGACCTGAAGTAAAAGCTCTCTTCCCAGCGAAGGGGATTTCTCCTTTGCCTTGGCTATGAATCAGTCTAAGCTGCTGCAATTCCCCTCCTATGCAAAGAAGTGCTATGCTAATTTTTTGTTCTTCAGGCTGGCAGGTGGGCAGACAGGGCAAGAGTACAGCATAGGGGTCGGGGATGAGGAGCACAACAGCTTGCATTAATCATCAGTGAGCTATTCAGTTAGTTCAGGCAACTTGAAATAAGTTTGCAGCCTCAGGCCACAAATACTGAGATGAATTCTCTGCTCATTTGTCCCCAGAATCATCTCACCATTGAGTCAGGTAAATGGTAAAGGAAGTACATCAAGCCTGCTATAGCAACAGAGAGCTAGCAGAGCAGCTAACCTGTGTCATTAAACCACATTCTAAATCACCTGTTTTCCCCTTGGCTCTGTCTGTTACCTGTCCCACACATTGTGTGATTTTTCTATTGAAACTCAGGCTTGGAACAGGAGTTTCCATTTAACATGCATATGTGCCAAGCCTAGTACCAGGGGAATCCAATCTTAACTGAATGTTTAGAGATCATGTCTACTCTTTAAGTAGTCCAATTAAATAATTAAAAGCATTCACCTGCTGCAAACAATCCTGGCTCTCCAGTAGCACCCCCTCTTCACTGCAGAATCTGCAGACCTACTTTGAAGAACTTTTCCATCGTCTCCTGTTTCCTGCAAGGGTATTATCTGTGCTTGCGAGGATTCAATTAATGCCATTGATGTGGAATGTTGTTCCATTCATCACTGGCCACTGCATCTAATGAATAGGATAATCTAATTCTCCCCAAATAAATATGACACCAAATTAAAAGAGTTCATAAACAGCCTCCAAAACAGAGTGAGTTTGCTTCAATTTATTACCTTTTAAATTGCACTGGATCTCTCAAGTACCAACCTAGCTCTGAACAACTCAGGGAATGAGTTCAAAAGTTTATTATCACTAATGTTTGCCTTTATTTATACTAGAATTATTAGTATTAGCTGGAAGGAACAGCAGAAGGAAGGTTGTCCAAATGCCACAGTATTTAACCACAATTTTCCTACACTAGCGAAAGAGCTTTAAGGCACAATGTATTCTAGACAATTATTTCTGCTGTGTTTACTGTCACTGAAACATTTAACAAAATGTTTATGACCTGTCATAAGAGCCATGCAAAAAGGTCACCAGCAAAGCACAAAAAAGAAGTGATGTCTACTGGTTACTTGACTAGTTTAGGAAGAGACTTCTCTCTCTCTCCGCCACCAAAAATCTGAAGCAACAGTTCTTTCCGATTTTTGCCTGGTACCATTTTATTTGAGAATCAGCTGTTAGGCAAAATATTATGTACGTGAAGACCTATAATCTTGCCAAGCTCTTTGAATTTAGCCTTGTTTTCATTATATTAAGCTGTCTTACCAGCCCTTCCAGAACACTTGGCAGGAAAAGAGGCAATTAGTGTGGATATGGATTTCTTACAGGCGCTTCAGAAGAAAACGATCTTGTTCTTTACTGCTTGAAAATCCTATCTATTTAACAGTTTCTACCATGGAATCTAAACACTTCCCTGAAAGAAATCTATTTAGCCTCATTGTACCATCCCAGGAAATAAAGACCTACCTCTACCTAGATTTTACAGTTAGCACATTACTGAGGGTAGCACTAGCTTAGAAATCCAGAGCTGCAGAGCAGAAAACTGTCTTGCGCAGGAATTTTCTTTCCATTCCAGAAACACGACAAGCAATGAAGAATAAATGGAGTTATCATAGAATCATATAATGGTTTAGGATTGAAGGAACCTTTAAAGGTCAAATCCCCCTGCAATGAGCCCGGACATCTTTAATTAGGTCAGGTTGCTCAGAGCCCCATCCAACCAGACATGGAATATTTCCAGGAATGGGGCATTTACCACCTCCCTGGGCAGAGTATTCCAGTGTTTCACCACCTTCATTCTAAAAAAACCTTCTTCCTTGTACCTAGACTAAATTTATTCTCTTTTAGTTTAAAACCATTGCTCCTTATGTTATCGCAACAGATCCTACTGAAATGTTTGTCCCCCCCTTTTTCTTAAAAGACCCTTTCAAGTACTGAAAGACTGCAATACAGACTCCTCAAAGCCTTCTCATCCATAGTAGGATTTTCAAAGACTGAAGGGCATTTTTAATTTCAGCCCTAGACTCAACCTTCATTACTCCATGTGTATGGCATGAACTCTGAAAACTTTTTCTGCCTTCCCTGCAAAGAGAGAGCTAAGGCTGAGATGGCGACTGCACTGGGATAATCGTGAGATCCTATTATATTTAAGCAGCAATTTCTTTAATTAATATGCATAATTGATACAATCTTAGGGAAAGCAGGAGCTATGTTTATTTAGTAAAGCATCTTTTAAAAAAATCTAGGGTACCTGAGCGTTGAATGAATATATTCTAGTATTTGAGGTGAGGGAAAAAGTATTCTACATAGCTAAAAAACTTTTGACAACAATCTGTGTTTGAACACGTTCAGCACAGAGGGTGAATAACTTTCTGCACCTTCCTTTTGCTACTTTTCTGCTGCACTCTAGGAAATTGACTATGACTTGGCATTTCTTACAAAAATATTTAGTAGTCATGTGTGGTAGTTGCTTCCTAGCAAAGCAATGAATTAAGGTTAAGGTAAACCCTTGGAAAGTGTAGAAAGGAAAGGTTAAATAACTAATACAGAAGGGCAGCAAAGCTGTCAGGCGATTCTCATATGCTTAAAAAGCTTTGAACAGGAGGTTCTGGCAAAGCTAGACGTTGACATCAGCTGTATTGTTCCTTTTTCTTCTTATCTAGACCTCCTGGAATCTGTTTAAACTCAGAATTTACCACCCACAACACTTTCCTTTTGGAGAAGACTGCAAGTGACATTTAAAGGAGAAAGCCTTCCCTCCTTTAAAAGAGCATCAGCTTTTATTGTAGCTAAAATAGCAAGGGATCTTTCAGCTCAGTGGCTAAAGGGGAAGCTGTTGTTCTTTGCCTTAAATTAAAACAGAAATTTAGGAAATGTTTTGGAAAGTAAAAAAAAATAAATAAATATGTGGAGGCAAACAGAAATATTCAACTTTCTCTCCTCCAAATGTCATGTTTCATCTTCAGACTCATGAGACCTTTTAATAATTGTTTTTCAGCTTGTTTTTACACAGTTTATAAAATGAAGTTGCCATTTAAAAATCAATAAATGGAAATGTTGACTTTTTTCCTCGTATTTTTCTGCCTGACTTTCTTTTATACGTTCAGTTATGTTTCATTTATGTCCACCAAATACTATTTTTCAGTAAGTAAACCGCTGTCAATAACATTTTGCCCAGTGCTGACTGTGATTCTATGCTTCCCTAGAACATTGCTACACATGACTCAGTTCCTGCTTGGACTGTAACTCAATTTCAGAGCACTGAACTCCAAAGAGCAACATCTATAACTCCAAATAACAATTTCAGCTGAAATCCTAAATTGAATTACAGATTTGTATTGCATTGCTCACTATTTGTTTATAATATTGTGCCTACAACATATCCTGTTATTCATTACCACAGAGAACACAGTACTGGTTCCTCTGTGTGATCCAGAGCTGTTTATTTCTCCAAATATTAGATCTCTGCAAGTACAGAATCTGCATTTCCTTTGTAATAAGTACTTCTGTCTAGCTAGTAATGCAGAAAAGGTTTCTCAGAGCCTTTTTATAGAGGTTTTATAAAACTACCTGGATGGATCCATCTGATTTATATGTCATAGAAAAATATCACTATATGCATTCTCCTAGTTTCAAAGAAATATTAAGTATTATGGGATAAAGTCCCTGTGAGTTTTGAACTTCCATACTAATGGCACTCTTTAATGTCAGGCATATAAGTTTTGGGTTGCTGTGAGAATTAAGCAATATTATGTGAAGTCAGCTTTCTCTGACACAGGAGTCTTCAGGGGTTAAGCATGATGTATGTTCATTGACATGATCTCTGGAACAGATTTTTGTTAGTTTTCTCAGGTATTGGGAGCAGACATAGTAGCTGAAGTCAACCATTCCTATGTACACCCTGGGTGTGAGCTGAGCAAACAGCTGAAGTACCTACATCCCACCATATTGCAGTATTGTGGACGTGGAGCAGCCACCCAGAGAGAGACAGGAAGGTAGTGTTAGTGTAGTCCCTGGTGACTTACCACGCATTGGTCTTTCTGCAACACAGGAAGCAGAAAAAGGTTGTTACATAGACAGCAGAAGGCCTGCACCACGCCAGTTCTGGCCATTTTCCATGTTGCCTCTGTTACATTTTCCTTACTGAGCTTTTATCTTTATTTTTGTGCAATAAAATCACATTAACTAAACTGTGAATAAATAAAATAGCCTTAAGTCAATATTTGCATTTGGAAAAGACTGGCTTAGGAATTGATTCCACTTTATTAAAGCACCTTTTCAGCCAGGGAACATTTTAGCAGCAATCAATATGTAATTAAATATTTATTGATGTTTTACAATTGTTTTGTTTCCCAGCAATTATAGTCATAGAATCAACTTCCCTCAGTTGTTCCTCCCTCCTAGCTTTATTCTAGTTTACTCTTCAGTGAACCTATTGGCAACTCACTTTGTATCTTCCAAGCTGTTGTTAATAAATTGGGACCACAATCATGCTGGAACAGCTCTAATCCCAACCCACACTGCAACACACAGGCCAATGAAAAAAGCCAGCCTCTGACCTGAATAACCTGATAATAATGACAACAGGAGCTCCAAGATTACCTCAGCATAAAGGTTTCAGAGAAATTGACAGATAACTCCAAACTAAAATATCTTTGAAGACCTGAGTTTTCATTAAGCTTTTCTAGTCAGAGTTCAAGTCCCTCAAAGCTAGGATTACTTTGCACTTACTGCCTGTCCAACTTCAGGAAAAAAAATGTTGCGGGTGCAGCCATGTAAATCACTCATTGCCTCCCTGTTTAGGCAATTACAAATTCCCACTTGGCCTTTCCAAAACAATAACCCAAACATGGTGGGAATGGCTCACATTTTCTCTAAAACCTCATCACAGGGAGATCAGAGGAGAGCATTTCTGCAGAGGCTCTCAGCCATACCAGAGCTAAGGGGCTGCAGGGGGAGAGTCCCTAAAGTGGAGGCACAAAGGGCACAGCAGTTAGCAAACGCACCGCTTCTTTACAGTTTTAAAAAGAGATGGAAGGGAAGGCGCGTGTGGTTTGAAGGGGAGCAAACCTCACTACCCTATGTTTACTCTGCATCTCTCCCTCTGGGGCCCTGCCCTGTGACCAAGGAGTTTGGGCACTGATCGGGGACGAAGGGGATGCTCGCGACGCTCACTCACCTGCCCTCTTCGGCAGCCAGGCCCTGGGGTCCTGTGCGGGTCCATGTGCGAGTGGCTGTCGCAGCCCCTTCGGCCGGGCTGCACACCGGCTATCACCCACAAGGTGGGGGTGTAAGCACGGAGTTGCTCTGCAGCAGCCGTCCCACCGCCGGGGCTCGCACGGCCCTCGCTAGAAATCAGTGACTGAGCTTTCCCTTAAGAGAAATCGGGGAAAGCTGCTCATCAGTCAGTAAGAACAGCAGCTTTCCTCTGGCCAGCAGAAGGGACACGCGATTCCTGTGCTTTGATGGCTGGAGCTGGCACACATTCCCCCAAAAGTGAGTGAAGAACCTCTCCTTGATGCTCAGTCTAGAGATGTGCTTCCAATTCATTTTAGTTCAGGGGAGAAATTGAGATATCACCGAAAACACAAGTATTAACAGAATCGGAACTCTTCATGTTCACCTGAGGAATGCCGATATCCTGGCTCCAGGTCTGGGTTTTGGGTTCCTTAAGACTTTTTGAACTCACCATTCTCACTCACTGGTACCTGTTCTTTTCAGCCGTGCAAGGGCAGAATCACTGCTCTGCCAGAAAATTGTCCCACTTGATCATAAAAACGCCTTCTCAAAATGCAATGGCTTTTGGTAGTTACCCATTTAAATCAGTTGCTTTAGGTGTGGAGAATCATTAGTCAAAGCAGACCCAAGAGCCTCAAAACATTTCATCCTGGTCTCTCTGTATCACTGCCCAAATCTCAGCAAGTGGTGAGTCCAGTCATGGAGATGGGAGAAACTTCCAATGGAGTCCACTGACTTCCGTGAAGTTATTGTGAAACTAGGAGCAGAAACAGGTCTGCTTCCAAGAACAGGTCACCAAAAAGAAATCATCTGCCCCAGTTTTGATTTCCCCACAGTCTGACATTGATAACACACCCTGAAATTCCCAGTCTCCCCCACAGACACTCACACAAGAAAGAAGGAAATCAGGCATACAACTTTCAAACATTCACATTTTTACAGCCAGTTTGGGTCTTCCGTTCCCTGCTCCTTGGAGATACCCCACTGAAGTGGTGCAGGAAATGCTGCTAAACAAGCTGTCCTGGGACTGAATTCTCCTCTCTGACCGTGTCTTAAAGCTTCATTAATATCTGGGACTCCTTCCAGACCCACCCTATTAGTATCAAATGGTCCATGCCATATGAGCTTGTCCTAAATAAGTTAGTAAGGCTTCAGGACAGCCCAAGATTTGTAGGGTTGTTCAGACTTATGAAACACTGACAGCGGGTTTAAAGAGCCTTTAATTTCACATCGAAGTGTTAAAGAGAAGGGGAATTGCACAGAACAAAATGGAAACAAAAAAGAAATGCTCCTATTTGTGTTTGAAAAACTGTTGGAGACGGAATAGCTTTTCATGTGCAGCCACATCCTTCAGAGAGCTTTGGAAATCTTCACTATTAATTTGATTTTCTTTTCCTCCCCTCTTGGATCAACAGAAAGATCTTCTACATATACATTTTCAGCCCCTTGTTCGCTATTGATTTTCTTACTACATCCACAGCAGCAGCTTCCTCCTAGATTTTGTCAGTCACTGCCACAGAGATTCAGCAAGGCTGTCTTGTAATCACCACTGGTGTCATCCTGACAGGAGGAAAATACAAGAAAAGTTGAATGTGGAAGTTCCTCTGCACGCTGTGAATACTGACTTTGTCAGTCCATGGAATATGCCTGCACAGGAAAAGGACTTTGGAGAGAGCAAGCCAGACTTCAGCAGTTACTGCCAGTTGAAACACCATCAAAAGTGAACTGAGAAATGAGGCTTTTAGCTGCCACCTGAAATAACATTTATCAGTCCCGTACTTTTCTTTGGAATCTAGGTGAGCAGTTGATCAGGGCTCCGTTCCACAGAAGAGCACAAAGTCAGCACAAATGGAAGCACCAATGCTTGTTGTGTTCAGAAGTAATGTTCCTAGGAATGTGTGTAGTGTCTCTGCCCTACAGGAGGGGAAACAGCCCTGACACATGACTTTTTTTTTAAAAAAGCTACAAATATGATCATTTTGGTCTAGAGAAGCACTACAGAAAATATCACTAGATAAAAAAATGTTCTCCCTTTGAATTCTTGTGATGTCAGGTGTAAAGGCAGTTCCACTTCTTAGAAGGAATGAATATTCCATACTGATCCTGGAAGACTGATCATTAATCAACATGACAGACACTGACAGTGTCAATTAGAAGAAAGGGCCTTCATTACAAAAACAGACTTCCCATGAGGATTGCTAAGGACAGGGCTTCTGTGCCATTTACACTAAGGGAGAGGAATGTTCCAGAGTCCTTAGGACAAATAGTGAAATCCAGCATTTCAGCCCTCACAGGGGAGAGTCATTCATGCAAATATGAAATTCAAACCTCGAAAGCTACAATACAATACAATAGGAACTGAACTTTATCCAAGCCTATTCCACCTCAGTATAGACTAGGTCTTCATCTGGGACAAATCAGCTGAAAAAAAAAAACCCAAACCAACCAAGAAACCCAAAACAAAACAAAAATAACTCCAAAAAATCCAGTACAATTTTGATTGCCTTGAGGTAGTTAAGGACAGCAGAGAGAAAAGAGAAAATGCAACAGCAGAGTGGGAAAGGTGTAGCAGGGAGGATTAAATGAATCTAGATTAATCTAGGAGATCATGAAGTGCATGAATAGGGAATCTAGTCTATGAAAGTTCTGAAGCAGTCTCTCCTCAGGTTTGGCTTTGCCCAAGTTACCTTTTGGACATGTATGTCTCTCAAGGAGATGACTATTAATAGGCCTAATGTAGGAGAACTAAGACTTTAGTGGAAATTACATTTTTAATGAGATCAAGCATGGAAGCTTCCCACAGTGCTGGACAGGTTAGAAATACATGTGATGGCTAGGAACCATTATATAAAGATGCTGCTTACCATAATCATACTGGAGAGAGTCTTTCCTGCAATACGCTTGAATTCAGGTTTTATAAGATTTAAGTCAACTTCACTTCGAGAAACAATCACCCTTATAAGTGTCCCATCACTGGTGCCAGCCCCCTGAAAAAACAGATCTATCAGTTTGTGGTGTTGGTGAGTGTTCAAGGGATAAGTTGTTGCAAACTGGTCCAGGACCAGAGGAGTTAGCTTTCAAACATTGTTTAGTGCACATTCTGCAGCCCATTTGCTTCTCTTTATGGAGGCTAAACCTCTACTCCCATTCCAGTGACCACTACCACAAGCCCACTATGGAAGTGTGCTAGAAGTCTATGCACATGTCAAACAGCAAATGTGATGCAGAGTTGGAAGTAGATACTGAATATATATTGCCCTTCTACATCATAACCCATGCAACACTTGATTTCAACCAATACTGTTTAATTATTCATGGGAAAATTAAGATCATACTGTTAGTAAAAAAATCATCAGTTATTCTCATCTTTCCACAAAACTGAAGGAGCTGACAACTTTTACTTATTGGTTAAGAATTACCGAGGCATAACCTGCAGATGCCTTACGTGTTTCCTCTTGGAACTCTTTCATTTTATATTGCCATAGAGAGAATTGCTTCCTAAAAAGAAAGTACCAATTATCCAGTCCATTACCTTAGCATCATGGGCAAAACTCCACCATGATCCACCTCCTACAAAAGCGTCTTCCAGAAGTATCGTCCATGTTGCTGAAGGTGGAACTAGATTCCTTGCAGACTCCCAAGTCAGAAAAGCTAGACTTCTTTAACTCAAGCTTAAAGGTGCTTTTCTACCCTTTTCTACTGTTTGAAAGGATTCTGCTATTGCTTGCAACAATAGAACTAAACTTGCTGGATTTTCTCAGCTTTTCTAATTTGAGCTGGTTGAAGCCAGGTTGCAAATGAAGTCCAGTATGGAAACAAGTAAGATAAAATGAAGATTCTTACCTTTAAAGCATGGTACAGTCTCTCTGCAAAGTAGCAACGGATGTTCCTGGTGCATTTCACTAGGCATACAAAAAAGTTCAGTAAGGATTAATGGTATTTCCAGTCCTGGGCAGCCAGTAACAGAGATTCAACATGTGGTTCATTAATTCGATGTGCCCTTGGGATCTGAGTTTATCTTAGCTGAGAAATACCCTTTAGTTACTACCAGATAGCTTTATAAAGCAGATCCATCTCATAATGGTCAACTGCTGAAGGTGAAAACGCAGCAGACTCAAAAACAAAAAAAAGGGGGGGGGGGGGGGGGGGGGGGTGTCAGGGAAGAAAAGAAAACACAGCCACTCTTACCAATAGCCAGCATGGCATCTTCAAGTGAACCATTAGTTTCACTCTTGATAGAGTCTTCTATACTCTTACCAGCCAGTTTCTGGTACTCTTCAAACACTGTTTGAAACACATAAGACTTCAATTTTTGACCAAGCATTTTGTGCCCAGTATTAATAAGTATTGTTTGGTGACAACTCAGAAACTGACATCCCACTAAAGCAATAGCCAAATTTACAACAACTTTAGAAGGCTTGGTTCAAGCCCAGAATTCATCTGCAAAACCAGGCTGCAATGTTCAGAAAAAACCCAGCCCATCCACAGGTCTTAGTTCTCTGCCTTCATTTGGAAAAGCAAGTTCAACCATCTCATATTAATTTGAAATCTGACCCTTCATTGCTGCCTTTAACCACAGAAATGATGGAGACATCATTTGGTCTCATGCTTTTTGATTACCCTAGTTTCAGAAGCCAAAATAAACTTAAATTAAATGCAGGATTATGCTACTTGTGGCCCTTGGACATTTAAATGATCAGTTCAGGAAAACTTATTATTTCAACTACAATTAAAAACAAAACAAATCAGAAAAGATGAACAAAACACAGGTGTAGATTCCAAAAATATCTGAACTATCACATTAACAGAAGCTCAGCAACAGGGCTGTTGTTAACGTTATACACTCTGAATATCCTGAGGTTCAGAATTACAGATCTCAGATTTGGTTCCTTGCTTTCAGATTTATAAAGAAGGAAAACTGCTATGTAATACAATGGACATCATAAAGAAGTTTACTCAGCCTTCAAGATCACATCCCTAAACATTAACACCCATATACTTCAGAGAATAACAATACCACAGGATAAACAGGTGCATACAATAGTCATAATTCAGGTCTAAGGCCTGTTCTCCATATTATTCAAAACAAAACAAACAAACAAACCCCCCAGACCCAACAAACCCAAACAAATGAAAATACACACACACAGAAAAAAAAAACACAGCCAAAACCCCCAACAGCAACAATGATACCCAGGTTTTAAAGACAAGTAGTCACAGGCTGCTATAGCACAGAGTTGATGATATCAAAGATTGGTTGCATCCTGACAACAGCTAGTTGAAATTCAGTTCTTAAAGAGAGACACAGCCAAAGACTAAAGAAAACTGTTTTGTTTGTTTGCTTCAGTGATGCTGGGAGATTAATTTGAGCCACAAGGGGAAGCTGTCCTCAAGGGCCTGAAAAGACCTCATCTTGAAAACCTTAGGCTTACCTAATTTATCACCAGTTATCTGTTTGGGTCCAGCTGATTTACAAACTACTTGATATGCTTAGATTCAGCTGGCATAAAATCTGCTAGTCAGAGACTTGAATTGCCTCAAATGTCTTGAGATTACAAAACTAGCTCTCGACTGCACAGGGTAGCAGGGAGCTGAGGGTTCCCTATGCTGGATCTGGGTCAGTGTCTTCCCTCCCAGCAGTCGCTGATGCCCTCAGAAGAATCTGGGACAGAAATGCAGGGCACACTCCATGATTCTCTGGTGCTAAATATTCACCTACTTTATGGGTGATTGTTTTCCCCAATGGAACCCACATCCAAGGGGTCACAGGTCTATCCACTACGTGCTTGTAACTGGTTAGAAAGGCACTCTCTCTTTGGGTTCATGAAAACACCTATCCCATCCAGCCATCACTACTGTAGAGAGACTTCTAGGTAAGCCACTCAATTTTCAGCAGCACTAAGACATCATAAATTTTCATGAACTCTGCTGGCAGCTTTTTGCCATTGCATGACCAAGAATTAAAACACTTATTTCTGACCACCCACTTCTCTCACCTATAGCCCTGCCTCTTGTTTTAGGCTCATTTTAGAGGTTTGGGAGCATGGGCCTCTCCATACCTTTCAGCAAGTGTGTGGCACTCCTTTTGCACAAGATGGTGATGAACTGTACCTCATCAGTGCCCTTTATCTTCTCCCCAGCAGCATAGAGAGCCTGTAAATTAACACAGAATTGTAAGAGAGATGTTCTGTGCGTGCAGCTAATAAAGGAATAGAGCTTGGCCTAAGACACTGCTAGGGTAAAAGGGTTTGAAGTAATATAAAATTTAACTAGTAACTGTGTTCCCCACTAGTGACCAGAACTAGACTCTCCTAGAATGGTTCATTATGAAAACCCTTCACAGTGTCTTCTAGGCAAATTGGAGCAGCCACTGTCTCCATCCTTTCTATCCCTCCTGCAGCAGCTGGAGCATCCAGCAACACTCTTGAGGTTTCTTCCCTATTCTTTGCTGTCCCACTCCACCATACCCATATACTTTCATGTATCAAAACCAAGTCCAGCTTTCGTCTTCGGGACAGCAAGGGTCAGCAGTATAGGCAAAGTTAAAGAAATTTCTTCTGCCTGAAGATCATCCCTCCACCAAATTACTATGCCTCCAGCCTTCTGCTGACCAAGTTTTTGCTGCCAACTCTAGAACTCTGAAGTTGAAGACCAGTGGGATGCAGGCGTATCTGTATTCATAGGCATTTGAGAGTACCTCTGCATCCTGGCGAGCCAGCGCTGTATCTACATAGAGAGTGGCATTGTCCCTTTCACCCTATGAGAAGAAACAGAAACAAGGATCACAGTGGCAAAGATCTTCAGGTTAAAGATCAACTTTCCTTCTCAGCTGTTTCTGCAGAGTACTCAAGCACAAATACCTTCACTGAGAGGCACTGAAATCAGTCATATGAAGTGGAGTAAAAAAATTGCTAAATTATTCTGTTACTAGGCAGGAAAAATGAGAAAAGGTAATAAGATAAATGTGCTCAGAATTGAGGACAGCCCCTGGAGGAGTGGTGAATCATAGTTGAGAGGCTTTGTGTTCTAAGAGCCTTGTAGATTGCAACGGCTTTAATCCTAGGTAAGTGATACATGCCCCTGCAGCAGAGCTGACTGTAAATTCCCAGCTCTCTTATTTCATCACGTTAAAGCTGAAACACAGATGCAGTCCAAGTGATGTTTGTCTTTGCATTTTATCTGGGGATCATGACTGTATTGCCCCTTCCATTGCATGTCTTCTCCAAAAAGGAAGAGAAAACCATGACAGTCTTCATATCCACACTGCTCTCTAGCATTACCTGAAGAAGACAAACCAGAATCTGTTCCAAGTAGCCACTTGTTTCTGATTTGATGTCTCTTTCCAGATCAGAACCATATTCTATTCAACAGAAAGACAAAGACAAGGGAAGGACTTGTTATATGAGTGATAGGGTCAGGATATTATCAGTCAGCCAAGTACACAACTGCCTGACACTAGTCCAGAAGGTCACTGGGGGTGGTGGGGAAATAGAGCTGAGATCAGTTCGCTCCCTCAGTGATACCCAGGTTGGTATTTACATCTGAGTCACTAGCTCCATTGACATCCACGGCATAAACACAGAGCTAATATTAGAGATGAAGTTAAAAGGTCCAAAGATATATTGGATATTTACAAATAGATATTGGATAAATTAACATCTAGGGTGTATTTAATGGAGGAAAAAAGCCAAGTACGTAACTATGGTTTTGCTTGTGTTCTGACAATGGCCTATGTGGCCAAGTTGAACCAAATTTGTGATTTGCTGACCTATTCCTGTAGTGGTATGGAGACGCAGAAAGTGATTTTCAGACTCTCTCAGCATAGCCATGTTATGTTTGCCAGGCTGAAAACAGAGTTAGGTTGCAACTTCTTGCTTTTTAAAAAAAGAACCAGACATTTTCATGCTGGCAGTGTTAGCTGGCAATACCATTCCTACTGTGCAATCAAGCAGCCACATGTTACTCTATCCCCACAAAGCAGAGTCACAGGCACCTTACCTTCTTTGTATGCCTTGATTATCTCTTTGATCTGCGCTTTTGTCCGGGATGCCAGTATCTCTATAATAACATCTTCACTCGTTCCCACACCCTGTAGTAGAAAACATAGTGGAGAAATAAAGGTGGATAAAGGCTTATAGCAATAGAGTACAATTTATTGCTGGAGAAGCGTGCTTAACTGAGGAGTCAGATGGCAGCTGCACGTTAGGCTGTTGTGCTGAGCTGTGAGAAACTGTCATGATGAAAGCTGGAGACACAAAGCATGTTTGGGCTGAACAAGGTTTGTTTTACTGAGGTGCCCAATTCATAAAGGATCATTTCATGTAACCCTGCACTGCTGCAATGCATTTCTGGATTTGAATCTTTGATGACAGCCAATGCAAAGGGATACAGGGAAACCAGTGCCTTCTGGTCAGTGCATCTTTGTATCATTTTAATAGACCTCTCTGCATCTGAACTTGAAAAAAAAAATACTGCATCAACAGGTAGGACTCTAGCCAACTCCAGCTAACACACGACTCTGTGATTTCTTAAAGGTTTCACATCTCGGGTGGAATGTCAGGGCAGTAGCTTTGTGTCATTGCAAACCATTCAGTAGAGAGCAGAAAGCAGCAAAAAGATGCTTTACAAAACCCCATAATCTGTGGATATTCATTCCTCACCAAAACAGAATTTAATTCTGCTGTGCCTTCCCCAGGCTGCGTGAGAACCAAATGGGAAGAAACTCTTGTAGAGCTCTAAATGTTTAAGTAGGTTTTTCATCCAGAATATGCATTAATAGTGTCATTAACTATTTCTCAAATGTTGTTGCAAATAACAAACTTAATCATCTAATAACCCAGTTATTACCACTTACATTAACAAGCAAGTGTCATTGAGCAATGAATTACAGAAAATCAGCACTGTATCTGTGCTACCACTTGACTAGCAGCACACAATTCAGTTACCTTCATGGCATCATAGAGCTCCTTGGCATCGTACTTGAATGGGGAGTACATGAGAGCTACAATGAGCCTCTCAAAGTTACCACTCAGTTCTGACTTCAGGCTTTCGATCAGATCCTGTTAAACATGCATGACACAGTTAGATAAAAAGCCTTACATGATGTTTTTACTGCCTGGTACTGTTTCCATCCCCATGACCTACAGCAATGAAGCTGAATGACAGCATCGTATTGATAGCTTATTAGAAAAGATCCAGGGACTGTAAAAGGCACCCAACTTCAAAATGGGATTTGTCTAGGTCATTCCATGTTCCCTGTCATCCCAATACTCAAGCTTCTCCTGGGTACTAATTAATTCTGCACCAGAGTCAGGAAGATTGGAATCTTCTGTCACTCTGCTTTACTCAGTGAGCAGAGTCAATGATACAGCTTCAGACAGAGATGATTCCCAAAGCCTGCACAAAAAGACGCACTCAGGACATTTGCAGAACCAGTCATGTAATCTGTTTGATTATTGAATTCAAACTTTCCTTGTACTATTGTGCGGGATCTTGAAGGTATGACTCCCTCTGCTTTAGTGGGATGCAAACACTCTATTTATTATCCAATATTTGGCCACCCCTGCATTTGCTTCCCTTTTTAAGGCACTTGCATGGCAGTCTCCTTTCCAGCAAGGGTCATTGTAGACTCCAGAGTAGGGCTGCTGCCAGTTTTGTGGTGGAAACCATTCCAAATAAAAGTAAGATTTTATCAAAACAGAAAGCCACAGGAAAACATGGTTGTCAAAATTTTCATTGTAGGAATTAAAAACAAAACAAAACAAAACCAAAAAACCAAACACCAAAACCTCATAAAAAAAAATCCACCCCCCACCTCAAAAACAAACAACAAACCAAAACTAACAAAAACGACCCCAACCAACTATTTGAATTTTTCTTGGCATTTTAAATGGTCCCAGAGCAATATTTTACTCAAAATACCACTTAGGTGGCAATTTTTGTTACTGCTTCAAAACCACTAAGAAGATGCACTTTAACTTAAAATAGATTTAAAGAAAAAAAATCTGGTCAAAATGCATTTTAGAAAATAAATTATAATAATTGGAGGAGAAACAGTTTTCCCAGGTAAAAAAACAATTCCACATGTTTACATCAGACCTCACAAGTTATAATCTACTTATTTGCAGAAGACATGCTTATCATTTGCATCATGCATGCAGGAAGAACTATACAACCATTCCAGTGGAAGGTGTCTCTGCCCATGACAAGGGGGCTGTCCCTAGATGATCTTTAAGGTTCCTTCCAACCAATGATTCCATGATTTACTACATCCTGCATGCAGAGAAACAGTGACTGAAAATGGCTTTGTATAGGAAGAACCTTTCCAAACTGTGCTTTGAAGGATTTGGCAATCTGTTGACGCTGCATATTGGTCCTCTTGGTTAGGACGTCAATTATAGCTTGTTCGTCAGTCCCTGTGGAAAGCAACAATAAGCCATAAACACAATGCACAGAATCAGTTGAGACCTGTGCAGCACCCCAATTCAAATATTCAGATCACCTTCTCTAGCTCATTGCCTTCAAGCCAAAGTTTAAACATGTACAGAGGACACTTTCATTTTTAATGTTTCACATGGGGAAAAGAGAGAGGTGAGGGGAGAGGAGAAGAGAAAAAAAAAGAAAAAACAAAGATGAGAGAAGAGTAGAGAAGAAGGGTAGAGAAGAAGGGTAGAGAAGAAGGGTAGAGAAGAAGGGTAGAGAAGAAGGGTAGAGAAGAAGGGTAGAGAAGAAGGGTAGAGAAGAAGGGTAGAGAAGAAGGGTAGAGAAGAAGGGTAGAGAAGAAGGGTAGAGAAGAAGGGTAGAGAAGAAGGGTAGAGAAGAAGGGTAGAGAAGAAGGGTAGAGAAGAAGGGTAGAGAAGAAGGGTAGAGAAGAAGGGTAGAGAAGAAGGGTAGAGAAGAAGGGTAGAGAAGAAGGGTAGAGAAGAAGGGTAGAGAAGAAGGGTAGAGAAGAAGGGTAGAGAAGAAGGGTAGAGAAGAAGGGTAGAGAAGAAGGGTAGAGAAGAAGGGTAGAGAAGAAGGGTAGAGAAGAAGGGTAGAGAAGAAGGGTAGAGAAGAAGGGTAGAGAAGAAGGGTAGAGAAGAAGGGTAGAGAAGAAGGGTAGAGAAGAAGGGTAGAGAAGAAGGGTAGAGAAGAAGGGTAGAGAAGAAGGGTAGAGAAGAAGAGACAAAGAAGGTCATATATCTGGCTGCAATTTTCTTAAGAAATAATTTCAAAGTTGGAAACCATAAGCAGAACTGAATTTACTCATGTGCTTGGAGTCAACTCACCAAGCCCTTTCATGGCCTTGTACAGAGTCTGAGCATCAGGTGTGGGGTCAAAATTTGAAGCACCTATCACAGATACACCCTCTGCTTCACTCTGAAAGAAGAAGAAAAGTACAGGACTTTTCACCATTGCTTTCATCAACTGAAGAAAAAGTATTTTGAAAGAACATTAATACTTCCCACTGCCTACACATGGGGAAGGGAGAGAAAAGTGAAGGGATTGGTTCAAAATCTCCCAGCAGAGCAGAACTCCAAAGATAACATAAATTTCCTGCTTCTACCTCTGTGGACCAATCTTTGGCTCCTGGAATAAGTATGAAGGATAAAGCACAACTGACAATGCTGTAATAGTCATTAGTGCAGGCAGTCTGGCAGAAAAAGCAGAGTGGGCTAGGCTTTCCTATTCATTCCTTAAACATGATGCTTCACAGCATGTATGCTGTCACACTGCATTTCCCAGTTATTTGGTGCAGGGTAGTTTTTCAAAGTAGTTTTTCAATTTCATGGAATACTCATGCTCTTACAGATCACCTGTCTAAGTAGCAGCCTTATTCTGCTGCTGCTGCTGTACTTCTGCACAGCTAGTTTCAAAAATGAAGCATCTCCACTGAAAGGATTTGGGCCCAGGAAATATTTTGAAGGAAAAGACCTGTCTGGAATACAGTTTTGATCTCCACTGAACCAAGGGCCAGCTACACAGGAATGCTTCAGACCCATAAGGCATTGCTAGTGCCAGAGTCCAAGGGCAGAAAGACACGCTGAGACTCATTCCAGTCACTACAAGTTAGCAAGGCCATCAACCGGAACCCAGGCTTAAGAGCTTCAATTTAACAAAAGCTTTTAGTCGAGGCACTGGCTTGACTCACCTCTAACAATAAGGTTCTATCAACAGGGGAGTATACAAGCAGTTAGCAGCAGAGAGATTTAAGTTGCCCTGGGGAATGACAATGATAAATTTACTTGCGGGAATGGAGCTGTCAATATTAATATGTTCTGACGGACTTTCCAGTGGGGGTGGCTTCACAGTCAGATAAAAAGTACCTTCAAATTACAGCTTACAGACCAGAAGGAATCACTATGCTTGTCCTATCTGTCTTAGAGAACATGGATCACCAAGTGTTTCCCAGCAGCCTCCTGCTAGGATGCAAATCCCTTCTGCTCTTATTTCCTGTGTGAAAGAGGGTTCCACTCCTCTTCTAGAGTCCTTCTAGGTCACCAAAGTCCTCCACAGTGAAAAAAGCTTCCTAAGAGGAGTAAGACTTCAAATGATCCTTGCCAGGTAGAAAGAAAAAAGAAAGTAAAATCTTGTAGAAGTTCCTTCTAGAACCTGCATTCCTGGCTTTTGACAAGAGGCCAAGCGCTTAAGAGCATCTGTCAGCAATGTCAGTTCTAGCCTACCACTAGAGCTGAAGCATGCCCACATTGTGCGCACAGATGCTCAGGCTGGCTGTGGGAAAATCCAATCAGGTGTCCCTTTCAAGTGCTTTACCAGTAGGTATAGCTGGCACATGTTTGCATACTGGCCCCTTTGCCAGCCAAGCTCTGGGACCAGTAGAAAGCAACAGAAATGCAATGAGAAGTCCTTTGAGAGGCAGTATGTTCAACCAGCAAGATCTGGAGAATTCTGCTTTACAGCCAGCACAGAGACAGACTCCTGTGCTACCACACCTTGCTCCCTGCAGAAAAAGCATCTATGAAGCAGATGGTATCAACAGGAAACTTCATAACAGATGCAGGTTTCAATCCTAATGATTACTGAGCAGCAAGTTTAAGGCTGTGGTTAAGCTGTCACTGCAGAAAGAGCAGCCTTAGCATTGCCACCCTTAATGGTTTGTCATCAGCCTGGAAAAGTTTGGCTGATCTGGTAGGACTGTTGCAGGTGCTCCTTTTCTGGTGCTCTGAAGTCAGCCAGCACCATCACAAATGCCCTGGAAAGGGGGTTACAATCATCCACCTGACTTTGCTCTGAAGAAGATGAGCAAACCTCTCCAGCTGCACGCTGTGTGAAAGAAACACCCTGGACTCATGCCTGGTGACTCAGTGAAAGAGGGAGTGCAAAGCTGGGCTTTCATTTGGGGGCAATGGAAACAAAGTAAACAGTGGTCTTTTTTGGTATTAATTCCAATAAATATTTACAATGGGTGGCCCAAGTAGCACACTCATGACTCACTCCTACACCTCTTTCTCTGTGTACACGTTTGTTCAAGCACAAGTGCAATCACATCAGGTCTCCAGGGAAGCGCTGCCAGTTTGGTCTTGTTTCCCAGATGAACTGGGAATTACCTAACTGAAACTGCTCAAGTCTAAGTGTCATGTGAATATTAATAATTTGTATGAAAGCAGTGGAATTAATGTGCCTTACAGCTGATGTCTGAAAATTTCACTTACAAATGAAGGGAAAGGGGAATAAAAGTTTCCCTACCAGAAACCTGATTAAAAAACAGGAATTTGGGAACAGAGGGACTTCCTGGCTTTAGTTGGGTTTATTTCCTTCTTTTTTTGCAGTGTAAAGTTTCTTAAAGAGGTTTTATGTGTTTATTTTCATTCTCTTTGCTCTTGAACTACATTTTTTTATGAAGGGTTTTCCAAAGTAAACCAATCTTTTACTATCCTTTCTTCACCCTTTCATCTTCTTCTCATGCCTCCACCCACTACAACACCAACAGGTAAGAGATGCCTGGAGCCTGTCAAGGGCTTTCCCCCTTGTTTTCTCACTCTGAGCTTTCAAAAAAATTTCCATCTTTGAGGGTGATGGGGAAAAGATTAGCAGAAGGCTTTGGAAAACAAAAATCCATTTCAGTATACTAAACTTCCAAAACTGAAACAGGAAGGCAGAGGGAAAGGAAGGAAGATTACCATTTTAAAATTTCTGAGGGGAAAGAAGTAAATCTGAAAATCATGTTGTGAGATCAGGAAGCATACTGAAGGAAGCAGTTATTCTCTTGCTATCTTGGTATTCCCCTTCCCACAAGGTGTTTGGGGTTTATTTGGTTTGGTTTGGTTGGGGTTGGAGTCTTTTTTTGTTGTTGTTTTGTAGCTTCTTTTACTTTTTCTTTGTTTGATTGGATTTTGGGGGGGTTTGTTGTTGTTTTGTTTTTTTTCTTCTCCAGTTCTCACCCCTCAGTTTCAAAATTGTAACCAAGAACCTGAAAATCAATCATGTCCATGTAAAGAGTTTACTTACTCCTTGGTATATTGCAGCTGAGGTGGTGTAATGCGCTGCAACATAACTTTCCTATCTTGCTTGTGTACCTACACTGGCACATTGCAACAGAGGCCCCTTGACCCTACTGAACCATGAGCACCAGGACTATGAATGTCTCAGCTTCAGGAACAGCAGCACTGAAGCCTTGGTGCAGGCTCCCCCCTTGCAGAGGCTGCTGAAACATGAAACCCTCTTCACAAGAAGAACTGAGGGAGATTCCTGGACAAATCTTTCCACAAACAAGGCAAAAGCAGTCCAAAGAAAGCCTGTGTACTACTGAAAGTGGTGCTTGTTTGGGCACATGTCTGGGAAAGATTTCTCTACTGGTAGTCCTCCACTGCATGCCACCAGCATGTCTCTTCAAGGTTTGGCTTATTGTTACCTGGAGGTAAAACTGGAGGGTACACCTCACCTTCAACAGATGCTAGCATGGCAGAGCTGCCATGGATGTCACCAGATCTGTGTATATCACCAGGGCTGCCTGCTGCCTGGCTGAAACCATACCCTGGAGGGTGCCTTAGCACACCCCATGAGCATCACCCCATCCTGCCATATTATTCCCAAACCCACAAGTGTTTAAAAAGAGAACATTCATAGAATTTCTGGCTCCTTGCAGACATTCAAGTCCACACTGTCACTGCAATATTAAAAATCTACTAAAGAAAATTATACTGTGGCTTGCCCACATCTCCCTCTGTGACCACAGTCTGCCAGCACAACTAGGGACCAAAATGGCCAGAGGCCAGTGCCCTGAACTCACTACCACAAAAGAAGAGTGGATAAGGAGCCCACAGCTTGCAGACCTTAGCTGTGTAACTTTGCTGCTAACCAGCACCAATTCCTCATGTACACAGGCACATAAATACCCCACTGCACCACTCTCAGACCAGGGAGTCTGCTTTCCTCCTTAAAGCTGGTAATCATGTTAACACCTTCCTTAATTGACATTTTTGAAGTACTGAATGCCATTTTGTAGTCAGAGAACCAGTAGATAGGTCTTACTAACTTCTAAATGGAAACATTTAATTCTCAGTGCCTGATGCAACTTCTTGGTTACCTTATTATGGTGCCAAAAAAAGCAGGGTGTTTTACTTCAGTATTTCCCCTACTTACCCAAGCCTTCCACCACGCCATTGCAGTCTCAGTAGGGACACTTGGGGTCTGTTGATGAAGAAAACCACACTTATCACACTTCATGGTTACAAAATCTGAGATTTAAAGGGAGTGGAGGGAGAAGAAGGAACAAAAATTCTTTTCAGTAAACTTACCACAAGTAAACTGGAATAACTGTACTCCTCAGGAAGCTTATTCCCTCTGTAAGCCGCAGAACGTAACTAGCCTCTCTGTGCTGAGAACACACAGTTATAAACCATCCTTATCTATAAATTCCATGGGGCAGCGCCCTCAGACGTGGCTCAACCTGTTTTTCGGATATGATCTCACAGTGAGAGATTAAGTTGCTTAATAAATGAGGTTTCCCCTGTGAGGAACCCTGCATTCAACCCTGCTGACTAAAGCTTGTAATTTTTCCACTGCTTCTCCCCACACACACCCTTGCCTGCTAACATTCTGGCCTCTTGCACGGACACCACATGCAAATTGCAGCCAAGTAATTTCTCAGCATAAAACTCCATAGAGGCTTGATGATTTCTGGTACAACAGAAAAAGCTACTTGCTCGTTACTAATCACTCTTTCTATCCCTACCAATCTGGAACACAGTGAAATAGGACACTAGAAACTTAGCAAACCCTCCTCCACCTCCCTTCATTCAAAAAAAGTCTATTAAAAAGAAAAACAAACCCAAACGAAAAACCAGCACAGCCACACTCCACACCATACATGTCCTACACCCTACAGTAAAGCTGAATAAAGCAGCAGACTGTACAGAGTCTTGGGAGGTCTGACCCTTCCCATACCTAGACTTGGAAGGCATGAGTCAAGAAGCATCCCTAGGCTAACACAGGACCAGCACATTTAAGGCTAACAACATTCAGTAGTGGAAATTTCAAAGTTGTCACAGGGCTTGCCCTAGCTGCATGCGACATGTTAAGACTTAGGAGTGGAGTGTGATATTTATTTTTTCCCCTTTTTGTTTGCTTTAGGAAGAGCTGAACAGCTCTTAATGTCTTAATTTGGAGAAATGTTTCTGTAAAATCAGCTGAAATATCTTATGGTAGCAATGTTTTCTGGTCTAGACTTTTGTCAGAATCTACCCATGCCACCATTCATTTTATTTAAATGGAAAGCTGCCCTGATGGAAACATTCCCACCAGCTATACCTTAATCTTTGCTATATAGAAGCTTTGTTCCTTCTCACTTTTACAGACCAACATGGGATGCTGGATAAAACCCAAACTATGGGCCTCCATTATGTCCTTCCCACCCACTGATATTTCATTTAATCCAGCAAGGTCCCTGAAGGCCTGGGAAGCTGACCTGGCTATTCTCAAGAGAATGAGCTGTGCCAGCTGCTCTTGCCTCAAACTCATCCATCAAATGGCAAGGGCAAGTTGTGAAGGAGGAGGCACTGCCCTTGGCATAATAAGCATGCTGCTAGGGCCTGCACTGGCTTGGTTTGTAGCCTTATTTGAGAGGCAGGTTCATCAACAGCATACAAAAAGGAGAGCTCATGAGTGGTCCTTTAGTCCTCCTTCTGGGCGTTGACAAGAATTTGACTCAAACAGTAATCCTATTTCCTTGTGCTGTAGGGTTCTGTGGTACCCTGCAAAATATGGTCATGTCTGACCTATCTCCAGGAGGAATATCTGGGGAGTAGGTCAGTTGTATTGTAGGTAGGGGCACCCATAGAGTGTCTGCACAGCTAATCTTTCTCAAGGCTCATTCCCTAGGCTGTCAGAATCCACTGCTCCTGATGATATGTCCAGCACAGTCATTAGCCAGCAAGAGTGGGCAGAAACCTCCAGCAGCAGCAGAACATGCACCATAAATCAAATTTGGTTTGTGTATTTCTAACCATTTGGTCCAAACAAATTTTC
The DNA here is from genome assembly GCF_026170545.1 of Melanerpes formicivorus. Lineage (NCBI taxonomy): Eukaryota > Metazoa > Chordata > Aves > Piciformes > Picidae > Melanerpes > Melanerpes formicivorus. Next base: position 1,566,668 of record NW_027142450.1, on the reverse strand, counting down.
AGCTGGACAAAAAGAAGAAGCTACCAGTGTATTCAGTTTTTCTTAACTCCATCCTTGGGACTTTCCAAGATTGAGTCAATGACATTGGAGCTGCCTCTGAGACACTCAATCAACCTAAAGAAAGTTATAATAGAAATCACAAGCAGGATTTTGCTCAACCTCTTTCATGCTGTATCAAAAAGATTCTGATTACTGTACATTATTTATGTTACTTCAAGAAGACTTTACCATCCTTTAAGCTCTGGCTGTTCTGCTTTAGGCTGAATGAGAGTAGTCTAGAGGCTATTTTAATTTAGACTTGGAATGACTTAAGGCTTCTAGGGTGCATAAGCAGCCCCTTTACTCCGTTTTCTTCTGTAACTTTGTAAAGTCTGGCCCTACGCCTGGAAAGTTTCAACCCAGAAGCTGACTGCTTTGGAACATGAAGGTTTATGGAAACCAAGTTCCCAACTGCTCAACAATTTCACTTACTCCATGGCTTTTACTTCTGATAATTTTTTTACCAGCCTGACAAGAACAGCACAGAGTTTATATTTGGGGGGTGGGGTGTGTGTTGTTTGTTTGGAGTTAGTTTGTTTTCTGGGGGTTTTGTTTATTTGTTTGGTTTTGCTTTTATTTGTTTTCCCTTTTTTCAGCCAGAAACTTGGAAATCAAGTGGAATCATTGGGGAATCAACAGACCAAACACAGATACTTCTGTTCAAAGCAATAATCTGATCATCATATAACATTAGCTACTTAAATTTCAGGAAATTTGAGCATACTGCTCAGATTGAATGGCAGAGAGGTGTTGTGCTGTCAGGCTGGAAAATGGAAAAGAGGTGTTGTGCTACAAGGCTAAAAAAAAATCACTAACTTTCTTCAATCCAGTCTGTAAGCAACACCATGTAGAACTGTAGCTCTGTTGAGGAAGCAGTTCAGCAAACTGAAATCACCACACTCGTAAGTATTATGCTTTCCAGGTCTGGATATTACCCCCTTGACTTACAAGCCTTTTATTCCTACACCCATTGCTAACAAGTTTCACCTTACCTTCCAGAGACATAAGCCAGTGTGTTACCCCAGCAGCTGCTGTATTTGCAGACAGCCTTGTGCTCTCTCACCATGCAAACCACCAGCTTCATCTTGCATATGATAAAGCACTACATAAACAATCCAGAAACCAGCACTACATAAACAATCCAGAAACCAGCACTACCTTGCTGTTTCTACTGCTGTTCCTCTTTCCCCCTCCCCACCCACCTTTTACTTCCTCTTTATCTCTATGTAAATAGATAAGCAGCTGAATGTCCTCAGAATTCTTAAGAGCAAATGCCCTTACATCTACTAATCAGCTCACCATCATAAGAAATCAGATCATTATCTAGGAGAGCTGTGTAAATTTGCCAGCAAGCCAATTCAAATAAAATGTTGTCTATTTTTGAAAGAGGTGTGAGCTAGGGAAAATGAGCAGCTGGGAAAAGCAGCACTTTTGTGCAAGTAGGCCATCTTTAATGCAAAAATAAAGTCACTAAAGCCTAACAACAACAAACAAAAACCCCCCACCTCATCTACATGGCAGTTCCTTGCTCACTCTGCCCTTTCCTCTTGTACTTTGGATCAATTTTCACAGTAAAAATAATTTGAAAATAGTTATTATTTTAACTTGAAAATAACTAGTGCAACTTAATTTCCCAGGTTTCCTTTATTACCTCAAGCAGCTTTGTGCCAAGTATCATAAGAAAAAAAATCACAGCTATATTTTTTAGGGGATGTTCAACCACAGAAGTGGCAACAGAGTAAAAATTCAGGGCTGGGCTCCCCTCAGCACCTTTGTATCCCAGGAGGATGGTGTTAGTGGGGACAGCCAGTGCTGCAGGGTTTGCAGAGGTTAGTGAAGGATGTGTCACCTTTGCCTTTCCAAAGCACCTTTGTAGCACAGGACCTCTGTGCTGCCTATGGGAGTGCTAGGGTGGGGCACTAACACCAATAGAGCACAGCACGTCCCCTTGGCTCGTTTTGCCTCTGCCTGAGCATTTTTCTGCTCATTCCTTTCTTATCCTAGTGCTGGTGCCAAGGAATTCCTCCCAGTCACCCTAACAACCATACTCTACACAAAGCAGGCAACTGCTGCTCCTATTTAACCCCAAAGGCCAACAAAAGAAGAACCCTCTGAATCAAACTGGGGAAGGGCAACTCACTTGGGTTTGATGGGGACATGAGAGATGCCAGGAGTTCACACGCCAGCAGTGGGTGGTAAGCAGCATTCAGGAAGCTGTGTGTGAAATGGTTTGTGCATGTCCTCACCTACTTCTGTGGGGACTGGGTTTTGTGTAGTCCTTGATGGAGTAAGTACAGGTGTTTGTACACAATTAAAGACAGTCCTGTTGCTTGAAATGATGCTGAGATGGAGGCAGATGTATACAGAGCAACCTAAGGGAGAAGAGACGTCCCTGGATATGCCTGAAGTCCATCTGTAGGAAGGCAGCAACATACCCTTTATTGCTTGCATTGACTGGCATGTTGGACAGTCTTTCTTGGTAAAATATGCTTTTCTACAGATTTGCACAACTTCTGCTAGTGATGGAGACATGAATTACTTCTACTAAGGGTAGAAATTATCAGGTCAGTTACACTGCTAGCATTATTTACAATGTAGCTGTCTGGCCTTCTTGATCAGTCAGGGTATCTACCAATATCATATATGGCCAAGAAACACAGATCACACACTACCTAGCTCATGGAGGAGAGAGAAAACTTTAGTTAGGGACAGTAGACAATAACTGTTCAGAAATAGTGCTGTCCTGATGAGTTCTGGGATAAGCCAGACATGACTGGGACCAGGGACCACCCTGACAAAGGTAAACTAAAGCAAAGAAACATGAAGTACTCCATTCCTCTCTCAAGGACACGGTATTCAGTCTCTGCTCAAGTACCTATGATCTTCATCACTTAGGGAGACCACTGGGGACACTTTACATGAGCACTCCTGCTCACAGGCAGGAGCAAGGCATTGATAAATGTGTCTACCTGTAACAATCTGTCATTTAAGGTATAGACAGTTCATTGAGCCAGATCTCACAACAGTGTGGGCACTTATATGTCTTCCTCCTCATCCAAATACCTCTTCTAAGACACACTGAAGTATTCACAGCTACTAGGAATTTGTGGGGAGGAACCGTTTGGGTTTGGGTTTTATTTATGGTTACACAATAAAATGTGTGCTGTTGTGTGCTGTTGCTTTATAAGAGAAAACAACATGTTGTGCAAATTGTTTTTTGTAGCAACAAGAGCAGAAAACAGGGCAAATAATCTTATAACAGAGAAGACTTTGAATTCAAAGCACTGAAAATAGCAATAGTGTGGCTAGAACAGCCAGCTTTCCTTAAGCTAAGGGCTTTAGTCTAGCTGTATTGAAAATCTTCCAAGTGCTCTATTTTTTTCTTGGAGCCTTCTGCCAGATATAGGTAGGTCTAATGCCAGCTTCTCTGTGATACTGAAGTGATTAGAGTCCACTTGGTTAAACTGAAGATTTGCTGAGGATCATGGAGAGAGCAAGAAATTGAAACAAGCTCTCACAAGAGCCAGACACATAGTCCAGCAGTCTCAGTTGCAGAATCACACAAAGTATCCATTCATGCCCCAACAGACCACCTTGTGTCTCTAGCTGTGTGTTACTTTCAGTGTGCCAATTTTTATCAAAAAGGTGATAAATGAGGGCTGAATGTTTCAGACATGGAATCATTGTCATTGGCTCATAGATCGGGTCAGTTAGGTATCTGCAAGAACAGAAGAGAACTGAATAGTCAGTTCCTGTTTGCCTGAAGGATTTTTTTACTCGGCATGTTTCAGGACTGATCTGTGTTTCTTTGATAGTGATACAGCACCACCAATGAGTATGCCTGTGAGATGTGCAGTGTAGAAGACGCGGCACATCAGCTCACGCACACTGTGGCATTACCAGCTTTGCTATGCATGGAGGCTGCAAGAGGCAGGGGCATGGTCAAGGGAAGAGTGGCTTTGAGGAAGGTAAAGCAAGGAGCCTGGAGAGAGATACTGAACATGGAAGGAGATGATGAGGAGAAGGGACTAGTTGTTATAAAGGTTTGTGAGTGCTAGAAGGAGGAAAGGTCATAGCCCCAAGGCCTGTCCCCATCTTCCTTCATGGGTCAGCCTACAGTGGAAGAAGAGCACTGAGCAGTGGGATTAGCAGGCTACAGCTGTCTGCCTGTTGTTCTGCTATAGGATGGCTTAGAAATGCTGAACCCTTCCCAATCTAAGAACTGAACCTTAGTGGGAGCCTTCAGCCATCAGACCATTTTAAATTTAAACTACTTTGTTACAAGATGCATAACAGCAGATGCTGTTGGTTTAGGAGATAGTCATCTTCCATAATGCTGGACACAGGGCATCACATTGCTGCAGAAGCTGTGTGATGTCTGAAGCATTGCTTTTTGTTAGGTTAGCACATCTGCTTCCGGTCCAGTGAGCTTTTGCGAATCTCAGCAGAGATTCGGGCAATTCTTATATGAGCAACACAAGTAACTGGGAAAGAAATTGAAACTCTTATCTCAGGGTATATTCACACTTCCCATTTCCAGTGGGTATCTATGTGAAGCAATTCAATCACACAGATAGGAGTTTGCTTAAACGCTCTTCTAAGTTGATAGACATGCAGCACCCAATCTGGCAGGGAGAGCAGATATTTCTAGCAGCTAGCTTCTCCCTGTTTAGTTGCACAAGCCCCAGCCTATCATGGGCACCTCATGTTTGCAGTGGTTGACATGGATGCTGGTCAGTTGTGAAGGTGTGGACACCCAGAGAGAATGGCAGTGACTTGTCCTATAGGTTTTACGGGCAGGGAGTTGCTCCTTGGCAGGAGCAGATGAACAGAAAACACCTGAAGAACATGCAGACTGTGGGCGGTAGAGAAGGCTGTTACTGGAGCTGAAACGGCTAGTTTAAGCAGAGTTTCCCCAGCAAAGCAGCTTGAAACACACTAACTTTCTTAAAGCAATGCACTTGCACATGCACTGCCTTGGAGAAGTCCGAGGCAGCTGTTCTGCTGCGGAAAATAGCCTGTCAAGTCCTGCCCTCCAGCGGCAGGCCAGCCAGGCCTAAGCTTAACCCCAGAGAGACCTGCACTGTCCTTGCCAGAGCACTGAGCACTGCCAGGGGACTGCAGCCCAAAGAGCCACACCAGGGTGGTGCCAAGTACCATAATGTCCCAGTGCCTGCGTGTGAAGTCCTCCCTTCCATGGGTGACAGCCTTGCCAAGGAATATTTCCTGGCTGGCACTGATTTGGATCTTACAGCATCTGTGCTGGGAAAGCCTCTGTCAGCTCTCACTGGACAAACCCTACAGTAACAAGGCAACAGGCTCAGGGGACTGACATTTTCCTTCAGCCTGCTGTCTGAGCAGTGCTTCTCCACAGATCATCTTCTGTGTGCAGCTCTCCCAATGCTGGTTAGGAAAGGGGCTGCTGGGGCCAGATCCCAGCAGAGAGATACCATGCAGTTTGCTTGTATGCAAATACACTGATAGGCTACTTTTACACTTATTTCCTGCTGCTGAGTTTGGGATGTTCCTGATCTACCAAAATTACTGGAATGCTGGATGTGGGTCATATGCATGGTCATCACCAGAAGCCTCTCACCTCTTACCTCTGCTCCAGGGGGAGCTGAAAAGATAACCAGAGAAAGAAGCTGGAGACTGCTGACTCCAAGAGGAACCACCTCCCTCTACAGATACGAAATCTGCCTGGCAGGAGTGCTTAGCTGTAGAATTCCAATAGTCAAAGCTGGTCTCTGTCCTTACAGCAAGAGAAATGAAGGGCAGAGAAACAGACAGTAACATCACAGGAAGGAAGAAAGCCTTAACACTGACTATACCATCCTACCCACAAAAATTACTCTGCAGAGTTGGTAAACCCAGAGTTTTCCCGTCAACTCCTTGGAGCCCCTCTTGACACTAGCAGGTTGCAGCTCAGGCTTCTGCTTGTTCCTGGCTCAGGTAAAGGAGAAAAGGATTCATGATAGATGCAGAAAGCTCATGCTCTACATGTGCCACCCAGGATACCTCAGGAGTTTCCGCCTGAGGCCACCTAGAAGTGTCCTGCTTGCTCTTCCCTGGGTGGTGCTGCGTCTGGCTACATTACAGGCAGATCTGCTCCTTCATTTCTGAACATGGCCAGGAGTGAAATAAGCTATTTCCTATTTTGACCCAAAAGTCAGTTCAAGTGATGCAAACTCTAAGTATTGGCAGGGCTAGGAAGCTCTAGATCCTGCAGAGAGATACGATTTCTCCCTGTCCAGTTTTTCTCTTAGAGAAGGACAAGTGCTGCAAAGCATCAGTAGTACCTGGCCATACCTGCTAGCTTGGGAACAAACAGACACAACCCTGGTCTCCGACTGTCCTGGTGGATTGACTGTCACTTGGGGTGTTTGAGACCTGGGCTGTGTGCATTCCTGGAACCTGAAGTTGCCTGTCTGCTCAGGACATTGCAGTATTTCCCAGTTAGAACTAGGCCAAATAGCCTTACTGCTGCATTAGCATCCCTGGTCACCAAAGATTCCAGCAGACCTTACACAGTTGTTTCAGAAATCTAGAAAAGAAAAACCCTAAAATTGACCAGAACTAACCCCTACCTTGAAGCATGTTCACTTTCAACTAAGCTATTCCTGTTGCACAAGGAAAGAGAGGCACAAAGCAGCCACAGTTGTGTTTTTGTAGAGGATGAGCTGCCACACACACTTGCCATATTCTCCTGTTGGTTTTGGTTGGACATTTCATTATGAAGAGGAATCTTGAGACTCCTATTTTCAGTGCAAAAAAAATTCCTATGTACTGAAAAATTGAGACATTTGGGAGCACTCAGTTTTATCTTGAGTCATGATCAATAAGGATAGAGTTGTTTTATTTAGCAACCTGTGTCAAACACGTTTATTATGTGTGAATATATCTGAACTGCTATATTCCCCTGTGCTCTCTGAGAAGACTCATGCTCTAAAATCTACATCCCTCTGCCATCAGAGGAAAAAACATACACCTCCAATTTGAGGTGTTTTGGATCACAGGATCTAGGACATTTCTGTGGGGCCCTCTACTTCTGTCATGAAGAAATAGTCTGTACCTGAAAATCATGGCCCAGAGACTCAGCAGGATGCTGAAAGACACCAGCATAGATGACGGGCTACTACACAGCAGTGATAAGTTAGCATGGGGAGAGCTCATTTCAGTGAATGTTATGGCAGAGATACAGATGGGGTATCTAAGGACATTCCGTAAAGTATCTATCCCTGCACAACAATCCTGCATCTCTGAAAGATTAAAGGGAAACATTTATCAATCTACACCACACAGAAAACCTTTCAGCAGGATGTTCCCCTTCTTTCAGGTAACTCTTTCATCTCATCCCATTTTCTTACCATTTTTTCTGAGCTGCAGTAGTGAGAGTAATACCTGACTAGGACACTTGTCTACACTTTTAGTGTCTACACTCCTGTGTAGTGAAAAAGGGGTCCTCAATGTGCAGGGAGGGGGGAACTTTGCTGCAGAAACTAATAACGCTTGAGAAGTGTCCTAACTCCAAGGGCAAAGCATATTCACAGAGTAGATATTAGACAACTTCCAGCACAGGCAATATGCCATGCCTGTGGTTTCTTAAGAAATGGGAGGATAGGGGGAAAGTTCATTTTTTTCAGTTCCTGGCTCAGATTGCTGAAGCCAGGAAAGTTCTTGCTGCAGACTTCCATGTAGCCAAATGGGATATGCTGGTGTATGTTCATATGTAAATGCCACTCCTGAGACTGTGAAGTATGTTTGAGGAAAGATGCTAAATCAGCACTAGGGGCTATTTATAGTCAAGACCGTAACCAAAGCCCTGGATCTGCACATTCCCCATCCCTGGGGAAGTTCAGGTCAGATCTGAATTTGGTTGTCTCAGGCATGCATAAACCTAACCAGCCACAGCTGCAGCCAGCATTGGGTTTTTGTTAATGGAGAACAAAAATGCCCAGCCCTGGCTCCAGGCTGCTTTTGTTTATCAGATCTCTTTCGAGAGCCCAAGCCTACTTTTTTCATAAGAAGCAGATGGAGGAACAAAAAAGAGTGGAGACCACAAAACCATTCTGGGTGAATATTGTCTTGCAAGCTTGGGGAGCGAGTAAGAGCAAGCCAGGCTCTTTGTCAGAGCCTGTGACTCCTTGAAGGAGGAGCACAGCTCCAGGCAAATGATTTTGGCCCCCATTAGCCTCACAACCAGTTGGAGCTGCCAAGTGGGAGGATGATGCCCACCTGTTTTACTGTGACGTCAAGTGGTTATCAGACCCCTCAAATACCAGTGCTGTTTTTGCAGATGAGGCTCACATGGGCTCAGGGTGCTGCATGTGTGCAAGGACCAGCTTCCTTTCCTATTGCACACAGGACTGTGGCTGCCATGCTGGGCAGACTGAGTGTGCAGCAAAGCTCAGCAGCTTTGCATCAGCTTTGATTACCCATAATTACAGCCTGCTGGGGTTGGAGATTTTTGTGGCCTACCACTACTGACCTTCTTGGCCATCTTGTTTCCATCAGTCCTTCTCCCCCCCAGTTCTCAATGGAGCTTGAAGAGATACAGAGGAAGCATTAGAAGCAGAGAGGGAAGCTTCAGATACAACGAAGATGGGGTCTGAAGATGCAGTCCTGTGTTCTCCAGGCAAGAAGTCCTAAAAATCAGTAGTTGTGTTTGAAGTCTGCTGACTCCAGTGTTCTCATAGGTGTATGGAAGATTTGCTGTAGAATTTCTCTTAGCTAAACTCTTCAGCTTTAGCAGTTTATTTTACATGGCTTTTACTTTGTTTCTTTGCATTAAATTACTTTTCTTAACATAGCAGCAGTATGTTCAGATCCTGCCCCATATGTTAGTGTTTGAGAACTGGCTCCACTGGAATTTACTTAGCATTTCTATCCTGCTACGCGACATCTAAAATCGTTTACAACAAACAATGGCTTACCTTGGAATTACACAAAGACTGAAACACTCAGGATAGACAACAAGAAAGTGAGGCACAGAACATAGCTTTGTCTCTAGTCAAATAATCAGTAGAAACTTGAGGATGGGAATTCTGACAGTCTAACCCCATCTTCTCCTCCTGACCCTTAGATGCTGAGCTGTCTAGAAATCAGGTACAGACAAACTTATCCCCTCTTAAAATGACCCTTCAATGAAATTCTCTGTAGTGTTTAACCAGTAAGCACTTTTATTGTTCATTTTGAATCCATTAAGACTACATTATGTTGGGTTATAAGACTTTGGCTACATCTCCCACATTTGCATGCAGGTGTTACATTTGCAAGGTTTTCCTCAGAAAAAAAATGGAGCAGGCACATAAAATGCATAAAGGTTATATGATTATAACATGGAAGCAGCATGTCAGTTACAGAAACTTGTACCACATGTACCAGTAACAAACCCACACCTCCATGTAAAACTTCTCTGTCCCTCAAAAGTCTGACCGTTTGCCTCTCATCTCCATGCCTTGGCTGCCTATCAGCCCACATCTCCACTGTTTCTGAGAACACATCTTTTCTGGAAAAAAGTTCAGTACAGTACATCTCTTCTCTTAAAAACTACAACTTTTCTCCCTCACTACCGTCTCCCCTGCAAATGAAAAAATCTATTATAATCTAAGCACTGATATATGTTAGGAATCTCCCTTGCATTATTCAAAAGTATCAGATCAGTAACAAACTTCTAGACAAATTAGGATGACCCCAGAATTACCCTTCCCCCCTAAACTACAGAGAACTGAAAACGCTATACTGCATTATCACACTTGCATGCACGTATCCTGAGCCACCTCTATTAATTCACCTTAAGCCCTTTTTAATAAATAACTGTCCAGCAGTAACATCCAGAAGTGTGCTGTCTCCTCCAAATTAAACTCTATATTTACAGAAGTAGGGCTGCTTTCGGAGTGACACGTGTGTTTTAAAAAAACAAACAAACCAACAACAATAAAAATACCCCCCCCCCCCCCAAAAAAAAAGGAAAGAGAGAAAGCATATTATTGATCATGTTGTCTAAAGACCAACAGGAGTAAAAAAGCATTAGGAGCACCAGGTGCAGAAGCATTTGAACTGGTACAGTTCATGAAACAACGTCATTCATTGTTCTGCTTGCTCATTCAGATGAAGAGCTGATTCTTTTCCTTTCTTTGTTTTGTTTTACTTTTACATGTGGGACCGTCTGCTCTGCAGGCTACTCCCACAGATGGCAATACATGCACTGAGGCTGAAAGATAGCCATAAATATGCTTTGATCAATGTGGTTCTGTATCAGCTTCAGACACATGAGGTTTCCTTCCCTGCTGCTTTGCACCTTGTGTCATTTCACATCTGTGCAAAGCACCAGCCAAAGGTCTTCTGAATCCACACTTTTCTCTTGGATTTGGGGAGGAACCAGATTCTTTTTTCAAGTTTCAAATGATATTACATGCTAGAAAATACAGGGAATCATCCCACACGAGAACATTTCTGAGCAGTGTAACTACTCTAAATCGTAACTGACATACAAACATACCAAAACAAACATTGAAATATCAAGGCAGTTCGAGGGATTTTGTCCCTTCATTTATTTTGAGCCATCTCTCAGCTGATAAACACAACCATTACTGCCTTGATTTCAGAAGACTTTTGTGGATTTACACCGGGTAAGGATCAGGCTCAACAGACAGTAAAACAGCAACCAGTTTCTCCTATTGTAATGTTAATAGTGCCTGAGATCACTGCAAACGGATACATTTCTACAAAACCAAAAGCCCTTTCTGTAGCCAGTGCAGCATATTCACTGCTTCTACCTTTGCAAAGGAAATTCAGTTCAGGTTCACTTTCTTTTCTTCCTGTTTTATTGGGAAATGGAATCTGAAGTGCTCTCATCACAGAGGCTGCAGTCAACATTAGAGACACACACCAAATGCTTAGTTTTATATAGTGAAAATGCTGAAAACTCCATTTATACTGAATCTGATTTTCAAATTCATGGTGCTTCTTGCTTTACCATATACAGATCTGATCACCTGGAAGCCCAAACCACTCCTACCCTCACTGCACTTGAAAGTTAAGCAGAAATGGCTAGTATCTGTTCTCTCTTCAAGACTGACTATTCCAGCACACTCCAAACAGCAGGCATGTTGAATGTATGAGCATGAGAAGTCTTTCCAAAGCCAATTCCTTCATTCTCACTGGAAGCAAGTTAAATTCTACCAGCATCAATAGCCATGCAAATATGCAACAAGTCTACTGACCCTTCTCAAGATCTGTACAGGTACAAGACAACAAAATGTGGCTCCTGATCCATCAATTCAACTTTGCTAGCAGATGCTAATTTTGTGAACAAGTTTTCCCTTTTATTGTTGCATCATTTGTAACATCTTTTATTGTTACATCATTGTTTCAATCTCACCACCACTGCTGATAAGAGATTACAGAGCATCTACAGAGCAATGGTCTGCTCCACTCCCATGAGCAGCAGAACCTCAAACACCATGTTTTGTCCTGGCAGACAAATCAGTTTTATTATCCTCTGCCATTTCAGTTCCTGATCGGCATTTGCCTACTAATTATTCTTAAAACAGCCAAACACCAGGCTGTTAGGTTCAACTGTACGTACACATTACAACTGGTTTTAGATCCAGCAAGTTTATTTCACACAGGTTTCCATACAATTAAAAAAATGCCAGCCTGTGATCTCTGCTTGTAAAGCACCTTCCCCCACACCTAGATCCCTTCCCCCACACCTAGGTCCCTGCCCCTCTGCTGCAGTCATCCAGATCATTTCACCGTTGTCTAAAGTGGAGCTTTGCCATAATTGCAGTGGAAAATTGGATGTGTTTTAGTTTCAGCTTTCAGCTGACAGAAATGGAGACGGTGAGTGATGATTAGGTGTCACAGTGGCTGCAAAAAGGCCTTTCCATTCATAGGACTTGTACTCTCAAAGCAACTTTTCTTAAGGGAGAGAAACCAAACAAAAACCTACACAGTTCCCACACAGACACACACACACACTTCTCTCTCCTCCAAAGAGAAATCCATTCTTATAGACCAAATTATGCAGACCCTATTCAAGTGACTAAAAAGGACAAAGCTAGGATTGAGTGCTTTCCAATTCTCCTTTCTGATCACAATGAAGTCACAGGTCAGCAAAGTATTTGGACATAAGGATGCTCTTCTTGACTTGCAAGACATTTTCATGCATGCAGAAGTGTTTTGCTGGCTTAAGCCTGAATCAGGAACAGCTCCAAGGCCAGCTGGCACCCATAACTCTGATTCTACTACCTGCATCAATACACACGAGGTAAGAGCATAACTCAAGAGAGCAGAGCAGTGCAATAGGAGAAAGAGGCTCTGTGGTTCTGAGTTTATCTTTGACAGCCTCAGCTGCATACACACAGCCTATCACAGTGATCAGCACAGACTGATGAGGGCTTGGTATGGTGTTCTGCAAGGGGGACCTCCACTGGAAATAGTAAGTCTGATTTCTATTTGTACCAGTGCAACTTTATGTGCCAGTAACAACTGCATGAAGAGGCCTTAAATGTGGAGTAACTGCATGGCACAGTTAGTGTGTTATCACATTCTTATGTGCCAATAACCACTGTGATGTACTACACACCCACACCTACACACAGGTGGTGAGATAGGGATATGCGGAGTCATAATGCAACATACACATTACTTCTATAACTATCCTAGTAACACAGTGCCAAAGCAAACCAGTACAGGGATTTGCAGCCACCCTCTCCAATACACTATTATAGGTAGCAGAGGAGGAAAAGCAAGCTCGGGTATTATTTGGCTTCACTAGGGAATGAACAGAGCACAACCCACTCAGTATTGCTTAGTGAACACTATTCACGGGCTGTCCCACAGTCCCACGTCATAAATTCTCACCTCTGTGTGGGTGCTCACACCACTTTCTGATGACACACAGAACCGAGGAGTGCAGTGACAATGTTTGGGAAATCCTCTTGCCAAACATTGTATAAAATGGATAAAAGTTCATACTGACCATGGCCTGCCTCTCAACCACAGGTAAACTGCAAGGTTACATATTAGTGGGATCTGGGTTGGCTAGGGAATGAGCCACTTGTAGTGATTCAAACATGAATTCCTCAAGAGGATCTTGTCCTGCTTGGCAGTAACATCAAAAGGAAGTGTATTGAATTGAATAGGAATGGAATCAGTCCCTCAATGCTGCTTGATATAAGTAATACATGCTGTTTGCATATTACAGCATTCATTCTCAAGCTGCAAAAATATTTGTTCTGTTTTGAATCAAGTTTTCTGTAAAAGAAAACAAAACACCTAGCCAAATTTTTCTCAAAATTCCCCTGAACTTTGGACAAATTTGAACCCAGGTCTTGTTAAAGGTTTGCACATCTCTGGCTTTCAATGGCTATCCTATGTAACCAAGTCCAAGCATGCAGAGATGGCAGGCTGAAAACTGACTTCCTCAGGAGTAAAAGATATCCCTCTTCCATGCTAGATGACTATTACTAGATTATTGACACATAGTTTCCATTTAACCTCATTACTGTTACAGCCCTCTTAAAGACTTCTATGGAAATCCCACCTGCAGAACCAAAGTCAGAAAGGTATCTTTGCAATTATTGTTCCCTATTAACATCTGGATGCAGTACTGTTGGGGAAAGGAAAGCAAATTCCTCAATGAACTATGTTTAACCAGCTTGCAGGTGGCAGCTATTAAAACAACCGATGCATGTGTATGAGCTAAAGTTACTAATGAATGATCTGACATACCAAGTCAGACAAATGTCATATGTAAATAGATCCTCAAATGTATACATACAAAAGCTGATACTGTATCTAGATGACCATTTTGGTTTGTTTCTATACCCCATAGCTCTGAATCTATCCACTGAATGCTTACTCAGCACGTGTGGCATAAATATATTCACACACTAAAACTGACACTTTTTTCTTTTTCCTTTTTTTTTTTTTTTTGCTGACCAGCAACAAATTCTGATATCTTTATCTGTAAACCAATACTCAATAAATATGCCGTGTTCAGCAAAGAGACGTGTTCTGTCAATCCGGGTTTTGCTGCACTCTAAACCATGGGCTGTGGTGGTGGGCGTGAAGGAGGAGGCCCAGGAGGGGCTCGGGAAGGGGGTGGTCCAGGAGGGGGCTGCCGGGAAGGAGGCTGCAGAGACACAGGTGGAGAAGGATTCCTTGAAGCATTGTTGAGAGGAACATCGTTGCGCCATGGTAGCTTTGGTGGTGGGCTGTAAGGAGCAGAGGTTCCATCTGATTTCACTCGAGTGAAGTTTATGCATCTTCCCTAGAGGAAAAAGAAAGCAGATGTTTGACTCAGCAGCAGCTAGGTAAAGGGACTGTAAGCAGAGAGGCCAGGCTATGCTTTGAAACCTTCATCCAGTATCATTCACTGGGTCCTAGACGTGACATTCAGACCATGCTGTACAAAAGGTTGGCACTAGAAACCAATGCTTTCCCCAGGTTTCAGAGCTCCTGCCTACAGAGTATAGCCTAGGACTCATTTAAATCAAGAGACTGTGGTGTGACTTTGCTTACATGTGCCCTCTCTTCTGCCACAAGAGCTATGTAGAACTTGCCCAAAGCCACAGCTTCACCCAAGTCGTATTTGCCTTAGTGAGATCTCTGGCTTGACAAAGCAGTGCTTGGAAAAAACCCTCAGAGCAGAGACAAGATTGTATTAGAGGAACAACCTCAGCAAAGCCACTGCCTGTAGCTTTCTTTTTTAAACAGTGGTGTTAGCCTAGCTGGTGCCCATGATTTGATCACTACATTGGGAGAGTACATGTGCCTTCCATACTCCAGTGTAGATGTGGCTTCCCTCACAAACAGCAACAAGCTGTGAGACTTGAACAAAGAGCTCTCCAATGAGTGTGTGTTCAGAATGAATACAGGACGCAGGCAGGACCTGATGGCATGAGATGGAGATGGTAAACAGAGTAGCTTGGGTTTGAAAAAACAGCATGCACTGGGGATGTCTTAATCAACTAGGAGCTAAATGCAAATGTAACAGGGTTTCCTTTAGCCAAAACAAAACTTTTCATAGGTTCCCGCTAACCAAGCTCCAAACTGGAAGAGAGATGGATAGTTTCCTAAAGACCACCCAGCCTCTTCTGTCGGGAGCAGCCAGAGGCCCTCAGGCACTTCAAAATCAACATGACAGCTTGGTCAGACACCAAGATCTCTGCTGCCCGCTGTACTTATTTCTCCCCAAGACCCCTAAGTTCTGTAACAAACTTTCCAACTACTTCCACAAAGGCTTCATGAAATCCTGCAGGCACAACTTTGTGTGAGGAGATGCAACAGTTAGCATCAGACTAACTCCTCACCTAGAAAGGTTGGAGGAGATGCTTATGCAAGAATCCAGCTGACACAAGCTTGCCAGAAGCTTGTGCCTGGAAGTAAAAAAGACTTCTCATTGCCATGACCAAAGCTGGAGATGACATTTGACTGAAAACACAGGAGTGACACCGCCAATAGCTGGGATGTGGTTACCAAATAGGTAATTGTGGGTGTGAAAGTACCCATCCCATCAGAGATTACATCCATTTGCTAGCACCTTTTCCTTTGCACAACAGGCCTGTTTTATTCTACGTAACAATCACTCCAATGAAAATGGCCTCTACTTTAGCAGAATTTAATGTTATCCATTTCTCTCTTTCCAAGGTAAGCATTGCTGGGGGAAAAGGAAAAAAAACCCTGCTTGGTTTGTACAGAAAATATCTGTCCCAGAAGGCATCTTCCCTCCATTGCTCTAAAAGACCCATACAGCCATGGTGCTGATGACAGAGGTTTAGGTTGCACACTGGAATCAACACTAAATTCAGCTCAAGGTTAAGCCAACATCCCCCATGCAAAACTCAAGAGAAGGACATCCAATTTTAAGAAGTTTATCTCAGAGTTAAGCAGCTGTATATCCTGATTCCCACAGCTATGAATTGCTGTGAGGGGGGGTACACAAGAACTCACAGCAGTGACAGATCGCTGCTAGCTTGGTGCTGCCTGGCATGAGGAGACTCTGGAGGTGTTATGGAATACGCCAGGTTTCTTTGGCAAACCCACAAATCAGACAAAAGCAATTACAGCTGAACCACAATTACCTGTTCTGACTTTCAATTCTTGCACTTTTTTTGATGAAAATGAATTATTTTAAAAAGAAGGTAATTACTTAAGCCTATGGCTTATCTGAAGAAAGGCAAGCAGCCTATCAAGAGAAACTTGTGTAAACTACAGAAAGCCCAGAAACTGATTCAACAAATGTGCTAATGCCCTAAGGATGGCTCAGGACTTCTAGAGCTTAGCTGCAGTCAAGAGTTGTTTGAATGGCTGTGGTTTTGCCTGCCCATGAGATGCTCCATAATTCTCAGTCCCAGTTTTCACCACAACAATTCACCAAGAAACTTTAACAATACGTAGGATGAAATCTCCTTTCTAAAAATCTAGGCTTGTTTCAGCAGTTTTTGGCTATGAATGAAGCCTTTGCATGGAGGCAAAGGGCAAAAGCCAAAGTCTTGATTAGTCCTGCAACAAAGAAACTATTGAATCAAAAAGCCCAAGTCGATGCTTTGCTTTACTTCATCACAGAACTCGATGTCCTCACGAGCACTACAGAAGCAGCCATCCTTATCAGCTATTTATCTTCTGCTGCACTCCACTGTATTCAGAACACACTTGGACATTCGGTAATTTTTACTGCTCTGCAATGAACATTTCAGACAGGTTTAACAGCCACACTACAAATACATGTAAAAACCCTAAGCCTTGATATTTATAAAGTTATTAATTTAGAACAGATAAATCATCATCCAATATAAAGAAAAGAAAAAGGGAAACGGAAAAAAGTCAGAGGTATTCAGATGAGAGATACCATATGGGGAAGGAGAAAAATAAAGGACAGAACAACCTCCCTTATAGTAAATTCAAAGCTGTGAACCAAAGACTAGAGCTTTTGCCTACAAGCCTTTCCTGCATCTCTGTTGTGTCTCTCTCCCAAACATCAATTCCAAATATATTCATAGCCTATAATCAAAGGGGATCCCATAAATCTGTTTGCATTACTTTCACTTCAGTTAAAGTGATAGGCGACGTCAAACTGCTGCCAGTTTCTGCCACACTCACTGATTTGTCAGACAGATGGGTAATTTAAAGGCCAAGCGCCGCATTGTGTCATGAAAAATACGGTTGGGTTGGGGGAGTCTGACAGATAAAGGCTTGGATGATCGATGTATGTATTGTGACACTTCCTTACAAAAGAATATCAGTGTTAGCCTACAATCGCATGTATCAGACTTCTGGTGAACAGTGGAGCAAATCCTCCTGAGCACTTCAAGCAGCCATTGATAAAATGACTCTGAACTATTAGCCAGTGTTAGGATTAACAGCTGAAAGGGAAAGGAAAGAACAAATGATAATAAATCATAAGTCATAGTTAGACTTATCAAGCATATTTCACCAAAGGATCTCTAGGCTGAGGAAACGAGACCTTCGCTTACCACACATTTGTAATAAGAGAGTGCCACAGCTACTCTGACTCACATGCACATCCCTGAGGCTAGTTTACTAAAAAATCTGTAACATTTCTCAAACAAACACGCTAACCACAGGATTATGAATATTCTGTGGCTGAAAAAGATTATGTAATTTCCTCTCCAAAGGCATATAAAGGCTTTTAAACCAAAGAGAAAACAGACAGAAATCAGGTATCCTGCACTCTCACCTATGTTCTCACTTCACAGGAGATAAAGAGGCATTAAGAGGCACCACCACTTTGCTAGTGGTAACAGTATTTTCTTTCAGAATCATAGTATACACAAAGTGGTCTAGGGAAGGTGTCAAGAGTTGCAAGGTGCAGTAATACCAAGATGATCTCAGGCACAACAGCTGTCAATAGCTGCTTTATTGTTTCCTGGGAAGCAGATGATCTGTGTAAATCCAGTTCTGTCTGGTTTCAGCCCCGCTCCCAGTGCAGCATCCCTCAGACGGTGCGACCCGCACCGCGTACTGTCATTCAGGCACCAACCGAAGGTCAGCAATGCGCCATATGGAGTTACGCCCTGTTTTCAGTTCACATCTGCACAGTCTTTCTAATGCACAATTATTTTGCTTCTCCATATGTCCATCCACTTGTTAGGCTCTTGTTATGTTGCTTGCCAAATTGGCTTTTCAAAAAGTACAAATACTGAAGCAGCGGGATCTGCCCTGCTCCTGACTCCAGCTTTTATCCCAGTATAACAATCACATGTGCAATTCAGGCACTTTGTACTTCTAGGCAATGCCTCCTTGACCACCTAGGATGCATTTTTGTGTGTGGTTTAAAGTGGGGGAAGGAAGGGAGGAATCTCTTGAAACTCACTGCATCTTGTTTCAAGGCTACTTTCCTCATAGAGCTCAGTTACATGATTCACCAGTGCTTGTTCCCCCAAAATCTTTAGCTACTACTCCGCAAGTCTTCACTGGAAAGGAACAGCTGTTTCATGATCCAGGCGATTCAGAGTGCCATGTGCAAGGCTCTTTGCCCATGATACTCAGGGCACTTCAGTACAAAGATTTTTAAAGTGTTCTCCATCTGCCAGTGGCCATCCCCTTTCTCCATTTGTTTTAATACACACATTGACATTTATTTAAGGAAAATGAAAGCTATTTCCACCTCTGTGCATGCCAGAGCACTTGTGTGCACAAAAATGTTCTTTATTTTTATCTGCATTAGTTGACCTAATAACAGATATCCTTCCTGTTACACATTTTGCTTAAGCTTTCATTCACTCCTGGTTTTGCTTTTTTTGGAGCCTCAGTGCTGTAATTCTGCCTAGAAGAGGGAGTATCTGACTGAGGAAGAGTTGGCTACACTTAAATGTACACTGAAATGTCTTTATCTTTTACTTTGTAAGAATATGGTACTTACTTTTACGTTTTAGAATGGATTAAAGTAAAATTTAAAGGCCGAGGATAGCAATTCAAAACAACGAACCACCAAATCTAAAAAAGAAAGTAGCTCCCAGTCAAAATAATTACATTTAGAATGCTGAAATCTGAAATGAACATAATTTCCTTGGGCTCAAATGAGTAGTCATCTTTCTCCCCAATTTTGTTTATGGATGTCACTGGGATGACTCTGCCAGCTTGCTATGGGCATGGTTCATCAGCACGTAGCTTCAATTCCTAAATATCTGTCAACAGTTTAGTATAAAAGTGGCGCTCTAAATCTTAAAAGATTAGAGAAAGGTTGTTGTGCCACCTACAAACCCACAAGTGTGAGCATCTACAAAAAGAATCACTTTGGCTAAGTGAAAGCTTTGATGCACACATCTGGAAACCAAAAGCATCTATAACTTTAAGATCAGGGACTTTTGCAAAAATGTTCCAGCGGAAATACCTACACAAAGCATCTTACAACAGCAACGGTATGGGAAACTTGTTTATCAAATGTGCTTATGAATGAGGCAAATTAGGGATACAGTAATTTTACAGAGAAAAAGCTGAGATGGCACAGAGTTTCCACTATGAGTTCCATGGGCAAGTGTCAGGATAAGCAGCTGGCTCCTCAGAAGCTAGGATGTCTGTGCACCAGCCCTTGCCAAAAGCTCTCTCACACTGCACTGCTTCGTGCTGACTGTGCGCTGAACATGTCATGGCTCATTAAAACCTTCATGGATTCCCTGGGAATTGCACTGATTACCCTGCAGCATACAGGCTAGAAATTGGTGAACTGCTGGAAGAGTTTGTCACATAAAACCTAAACCTGAATGCTTTTCAGGCATATTCAAGTAACTTTTACTAACTCCTAATCCTGTTTTTGTGTAGAAAAATAAAGTATTGGAAATGCCAGAGATTCCCATATCAACAGTTTGGTTGCTGACATGCTTTCAGGTCAATAAATTTATAATTATTTTCTAATGATATTACTTAACCATTGATTCTTAATCATCACCATTAATTATACTATTGTTATTGCATTAATCATTAACAATTACCTTATTAACTTGCAATTAATTTTTATATGTAGCCATTTGAAGCTATTAGCTCTCAAATCAACACATTAAACATCATCAACATAAAATACTTGTTTGCACGAGCATCTGAGTCTTTAAAACGCTTCCAGTTTAATAAGTCCTCTCTTGTCACTAACAATTTTCCGGAGATCTATTTGGCAGCTCAGCATGGACACCCAAAATGATGGTAATCCAAAACTATGGAGAGGTGACTGAAGAGGATTTCAAAATTACAGTCCAGTAAAGTGGCAGTGCCCAACAATGAGGATATAATTATTATTTTCTTTAGTGCTGCTTTTGAAAAGGGGAATGAGTTCAGACCATTCTTTATCCACTGTATTATCTGGCCTCTTTATAAGTAAACTCATATAATTTTTGCTCCCCCCTTTCTAGAAAGAAGTTACTGGAGGGGAAGGAAGTCACTGCATTGTAAATTGTGAACCATTGATACTGTTACAGTGAGTACCCTATAATGGCCTTAGGTACATCAGAGAAATTAAAATTGAAAACTACAAATTGATGAATGCAAATACACAAGGATGAACCAAGCAGTAGCAGAAAACTGTTAACAGCACAGCATAAGTGAAGGGGTGCTGCCAGGAAATGCAACCCACTGTGCTCACTTGGTGTGCTCCACATCACAGAAGCAATTGGAATGAGCTTGAAGACATACGAGGTAACACAATTTTAAAGAGCACGCACATCCTGATGCAGGAAGGGGCAGTGAGATTTAAAATCACTGAGGCACATGCAGATCTTCCACACAGTCCACAAAGGCATTAATAAGCACATTTTATGCCTTTTCTCTTACTTTTTAGCAACTAAACTGAACCACCTGCAAACCTGTCACTGGCTCACTGGTGTGTAGCACCAGGGAGACACAGTACAGGAAGTTAATCCCTGCTTCAAAAAACTCTGACATAAAAGTCACAAATTAGAAAACAGCCAAATACAGGCTGGGAGGAGAGCATGTGGTGACAGTGAAACAGAGCTAAGCAATGCCTTGGATTACCAACACGCTCAGAGTAACAGCTGTTGGCTTAGTTGAGGTATGGCCCATATTGTTGCCCATAAGGCCCAGATGAAGGCAAAGATGCACGAGCTCATCTTACAAGGCAAAGGGGGACCAGTCTTGTTTTGTAAAGGGGCTGGGAGAAGAAATCCTTCAGAAGCCCAGTGTGTCTTCAGACATCCTGGCTATGAAAGCCAAACAGACATGAAAGTAAGATTTATGATGTGAGGAAGGGAGGAGAGCACAGGAGCTCTTTTTGACATCAAATGTGTGGTAACACTGTCCAGGGGATCCCCCAGGGGCCAAGGGAGGTAGGTTGCCATGGCAAATTCACAAACAGGCCCACGGCATTCACCACACATAACAGTGGGAATGAAAAGTAATCTTTCGGTTCACTTGTTGGCCAAGGGAAAAAAATCAACAACCAAGTGTCTTTATTTTTCAAGTAAAAGAAGTATGTCACAATAAGTTTCATTTGGGCTTGAAAAATATCTGTTATTCAATCCAAAACACCTTTACCTTGAGTTTTGGACAGAAAAGGCATTTCAAAACTAAACCTGAAAATATTGAGACTTTTTCAAGGGTATTTTTCCTATTTCAGCTAATTCCACCAACATGCAAAATACTTACAGACTGTCTAAAGCAGCAGTTTTTAACCAAAACAGAGAGTCATGTAGAAAATGGTGTCCAAATCTGCTGGGGAATTAAGATAGGAACTTTTTTGCAGTAAGATCATCAATAGCTGCAGTGTCCCAGGCTACTGCAGCTTCTTTAACCAGAATACTGGAAGTTGGACACAGTCAGGTACTGATAGGTTCCCAAGACATGCCATGTCTGCAGACACTACTCCCCTGTTCACAGTCCCCACTGTGCATGGAAACCAGGAATGGGTCCACTGGGAGAAGCCTATTCAGTTAGTTTGAGGACCAGTGCAAGAATACCCTGAAGAGAAGTGGGTTACTTCCAATTTACCCCCAGAGCAACTAGCCAATAATGAGGAGTCTGAGGGAGGAATAGCTCAGCCAGGGAAACTGGCCTTTTAAGCTAGGGCCTGGATTCCTCAGCAATATAAATTTTGTGCTGAACACATCCTCACCATCCAGCTCTGACATGCCTGATGGCATTTTTCCAGCTTAGGCACATAAGGAAAGTGACAGTGTAGAGGATATGGACAACCCATCCCAGTACTGAAGACAAGGCTATGCAGGCAATTTGAATCACACTCCATTCAGCAGGGAGCTGCGTGTTGTTTCCAGCCCTGCCTTAGCAAGAAGATGCAGCAATCGGCTATAGACACCTCCTGAAAGAATGGCCAGAGTCACAAGATATCTTGCAGGAATGCACAAAACATCACATGGCTTGGACCTTGATGAGATTGTGGTTCAAGTAAGGCACAGTGCAGACACTTAAAGCCTGTTGATTCTGAGCCCTAAAAGCTAAAATGGTAAAGAGAACAGAAAAGGGCATAATCAAAGTTAAGGTCTATCAGGCATACTTTATATTCAGTACCAGTCTCTAACTACAGCCATGCCAGAGCAAATCCCACCCAAACTTGAGAGAAATATCTTAACCTAAATGTGCACTCACAACCCATGAGTTACTGTCTTCCTCTTTTCTGACAGATTTTATGGATGAGGGTCTCAGAGTGGAGGAAGTGGGGAGAATCACTGCCAGGTCATGTCATCCACCCAAGGTTAAGCACCAGCTTCAGGAAGAAAAAAAAAAAAAAGAGGTTTACAAGTTCAGAACTTGTGACTCACATCCCTTGTTTTAACCACAGCACCACACATTTCCACACTTGAATGCTGACCAGACTAGTATGTGGTTCAAGAAAAAAACAACAGTGGTTGGTTTGTGAAAGGTTTTTCTCTTTCCTTTGGAATTTTCAGGGAAAATGAAACTGCAGTTGTCCAACACCTAGAATAGGAGGGTTTTGGAGCATAGCAACAAGAGCAATAAACATTTGCTGGGTGCCACATGCTCATCCTTGAGGTATTGGTGGCTTGCTGGGAGGAGCAAATTAGGCCACAAAGGATCATAACTAGTCTTGGTCAGGCTGTAATTAAGTGTCATTGTGCTTTTCAGGGTGAATAATTTGACTGCTTCTTCAGGAGCAAGCTGGGGTTATGACATGCACAGAGGAAGAACACAAAGCCCTTTACCCATTTAGGGTATAGGATGATGCTGGAGACTCAAGAGAGATTTCTGGTGAAAACAGTTATTATTTTTTCCCTTGCCTCTAATATCCTGGCCCACCACACAGACAAGCTGCCACTTTGTTTAGTCTGGAAACAGATGCAAGTATTCCCAACTCACCTCTGGGTAACTGGCCCTTAAATGGCTCTGCTGCTACCCAGAGCAAGTAGATGGTAAACCCACTGCTCCCAGGTTACTGTGCATATCTTACAAAGATTCTTCTGTGATGAGACTAATATAGTTCCATCATCAGTGCAGGCATACTTAAGAAGCATAGAAAACCTCTTCTCCCCGAAATGCTTCTATGTTAAGTTGGATAGAAGAACTGCATGGAACATAACTACCTTACTATTTCTAGGAATGAACACACCGTGGAAGCAACTCAAATCCCAAAGTCCTGACATGGAACTCTCCTTCCCATTTCAGAGACCCTAACATTCTATGCAAACATATATCTGCCACATTTCCACCACGCAGCTTGACCAGCCTACCAAATACCAGCTCTTTTCCATGAGCACCCTACTGCCAGCTCTCTCATACAAATTCTGTCATACATGCTGGTGTCAGCTTAGCAAGGACAGCAGCAACAGAAAAAAGCCAGGTACAGCTCTTGATTTTCAAAGTTCTGCTTCACTCAATGCTTGGCCTTTAGCACTGCAAGAAAGGACACAGCTCTGGATAGGCCTCACTGCAAAGTTTCCATATAGCCCACTCCTTATAGTTACTGGCCTGTGAAGACTGAGGTATTTAATTGGGTAATTATATTCTCTGGATGAAAACCCAAAAAGGAGGGGAAAAGAAAAGATATATTCATATGCCTCACCCCCACCAAAAAACAGCATTTTCAGTCTTGCTGTTCCTATCTGAGACTAGAACTGGCATATATAAAACTAGAATATTTTTTTTATTAAGCTGATGTTTATGCTCAAAGCAAGATTAAGTTAAGATTTAATAGACATAGCTCATAAATTCTTCAGGTTGCATAGTATCTTTGTGTTACTCATGCAATGGCAGCCACAGTGATTGTGATTTTCTTCTGGTACCACAACATGAACCACAGGACTTTACAGAAGAGCAAGAGGCATCCAGAACCACAACTCAGCTGCAGAAAGTAGTGATATAATACCTTTTCATTTTAAGTTATCACTCTGTACAATAACTTTAGTATGAATAATAAATTATCTTACACAGTGTATTTTTATTTGCAGTGCTCAAACAGCTTCAGAGGAAGGTTGTGTCATTACTCGTTCTGCATATAGGGAAATAGATTCCAACATTGTTACTAGAAGTCTGTAAGCAGAGAGCTGGGGAAAGCTGGACAGTATTCAGTATTCCTAAGGATGGAAGGGACCTCAAAGATCATCGAGTCCAACCTGTCACCACAGACCTCATGACTAGAGTAGGGAGAACACTACTGCCCACTGCAGGCTTGAACTCACAACCTTCCCATCAAGGGTCTTACGCGCTACCAACTGAGCCACCTGAGCTTTGCAGTTAATTTTTGGACTATTACCCAACCCAGGAGACAATGAGAGACGCACAGCTCCCAGCAATCCAACTGAAACTAACATGGGGTTCAGCACTGATCCGGGGGTTCCACCAAGAAACAAACATAGTGGCTGCAGCATACCTGTTCATTTGGATGTGCAAGTCATGGATTGTACATGCACTCCTAGTAAGCAGCTCCATGTGCATTTCTGCACTTGTCTTCTGGAAAAAGATGTACCTCCACTGTGGGCTTCTTTCTATGCCCCAGGGGAGTCACCTGACTCCAAGACAGGCCTGCATAGCTTAGAGACACTACATGTTAAGTACAATCATGAAGCATTAATGAAGTGCTGCCTGGAAAACTGATAACACACAAGAGACTGTTCCCCCAAGGTAGCAAATGTCAGAGTTGAACCAAACAAGGGACTAAGTCACCAGTTCTTACCCCAAAGTCACATTCCCTATGAAAAACTGAGAATCAGCTCTGATGAACCTGTTCTTTTACCATAAATACCAAATAAATATCAAAGTAGTACACATGCTTTAAGAGCAGAAGTAAAGTCCCTGTCTGCTTAACAGAGCTCATCTATGAAGTGCTCAAAGTGCTCTTAGGAACATGGTCTCAATCTCCTAAGATTTACTGTTCAGCTCTTTTATCACTGTGGAACTACAACACAACAGAAGCGAAATAACTTACATCAGCTACAGACAGAGCCTCAAAAATCACACCTCGGTGTTTCAATCACAAGGCCAATCCTTTTTCACTCTGTTGTGTGCTCAGTGGCACCAGCCCTGGGATTCTTCTCTGCTAGGGTGAGCAGACAGCACCTATCCCCAAAGCATATCTGTGAATTCTTTTTCCACATCAGAAATAACATGAACCTGGCACAAGTGAGAGGTATGCCAGTATGTGGGCTCCTTACAAGACAGGAAATTCACTCCTCAGTGACAACACGTTTCCAATCATGGCGCTCAGCACAGCCTCAGAACTGTGCTTTAGGTCACTGGTACCAGACCAGGGAGCCTTTTTCCCCAAATGTAAGAAGGGGAGCTACATGTGTCACATTTTCATATTTCCTTTGAAATTGATAAAGTGAGGTCATCTACTGTGGCACACAATGTTCTCACCTCTTCAACTTTTCTTAGTAGCTTATGAAGGTAGCCGGCTTCAGAAAGGTTAAGCAGGAGAAAAGCCTTAGAACAAGGCAGTC
Source organism: Melanerpes formicivorus (assembly GCF_026170545.1). Lineage (NCBI taxonomy): Eukaryota > Metazoa > Chordata > Aves > Piciformes > Picidae > Melanerpes > Melanerpes formicivorus. The sequence continues at coordinate 1,540,740 of NW_027142450.1, read as the reverse complement.
ATCACTGATTAATACAGTCTGAAGGAGCTCAGTGCTACTTTTCCAGCACCCCCTATAGTTGTGACAATTACTAAGTGGGGGATTACAACACATCTCTAAGGATGAGGCAGGGAAGCCTATTAAAGGCCATTACTCAGTCTTGAAAAGAAGTAATTAGAATGAGCTTTAAATAGCATTGGTAGGCGGACAGCTAGGGTGGAGTGACAGGTGGGTGCTGCCATCTCCATGGCCTGCATTCAAACTGCTGACCACCTGTAGGTAGCAACCAGAAACTAATTACAAGTCATTAATAATCCATAGGCTTGGTGTCCCACCACTCTTCTGAGGAGTGGCGCCTGTCAGGACTTAGCTATAATTTCACAGCTGTAATGAAGGCAAACACTGAGTTCTTATGATTATTTTACAGTTGGGAAACTAAGGAACATAGATGTTATGGTAAGCATTACAAGGAATCACTCAAAATTTGAGGGTAAACATATCTTCTGATAAAACCTTTCATAGAATCACAGAATCAACTAGGTTGGAAGATACCTCCAAGATTATCAAGTCCAACTGATAACCCAACCTTATCTAATCAACTAGACCACGGCACTAAGTGCCTCATCCAGTCTTTTCTTAAACACCTCTAGGGATGTTGACCCCACAACCTCTAGGGATGTTGACCCCATCACTGGGCAGCTCATTCCAATGGGCAATCACTCTTTCTGTGAGAAACTTCTTCCTAACATCCAGCCTAAACCTCCCCTGGTGCAGCTTGAGACTGTGTCCTTTTGTTCTGTTGCTGGTTGCCTGGGTGAAGAGACCAACCCCCACCTGGCTGCAACCTCCCTTCAGGTAGTTGTAGACAGCAGTAATGTCTCCCCGAGCCCCCTCTTCTCAGCTTAAGAGTGATTATTTTGAAAGGGACACAGAGAAGAAGGAAACAAAATACTCCTAATTTCAGAGGCTGGCGTTTAAAATTCTAATTGCTGTGTCTTATTCAAACTCAACTCAACAGTGAGAGCTTGAAGGACCCAGAAGTCATGGCTTCCAAAATAACCATCAGCTCATACACTGTAGAAGCTGTGGCCTTTTCACCTTCAGTTTAAAGAAACATAGATGAAAAAAAGGCTTTCATATTTTCGTATCACAGCTGCTAGTCCTCTTCCTCAGTAAAGGGTTTTGCACATGCAAAACACTGGGTAGTACTGCTGAAGCACTGCTTTTTTTCCTAAGTAAAGTCCCATGAGCATATGGTGACAGCAAAATCCAGTCTACGCTCTCATTCTCTGTTGCAGGTAATTTTCAGTGACAAAAATGAAATCACTTTCTAAGGCATTAAAGCGAACAAGAGCAATTCTGCCTGGGGGAAAAATGCCTTTTTTTTCCAGTTGAGGTTTTTGGTAAACCAAGCCTCTGAGAATTTCCTGTAACAGTATGTGCTGAAAGGCAAAATGGAGTAGATTTGCTGAAAGCAGCAACTAAGCAGGCCATTTGAAAGAAGTATTCCTCCTTCCTCCTTGTACATATTTGGGATTTTAATGTTTACTTGCTGGCACTGGCAACAGCCTCACTGTTGATCCATAAAGCCAAGAGGAAAAGCTTGAAAGTTGCCTTTTGCAGAGACTACTGACAACCTGCCCTATCAGCTAATGTGGTTACTAAGAGATACTTCAAGCCAGTCAGATATTGGTATTTCTGAAACACCAATCATCACAGCAGTCCCCTGCAAGCTCAGAACACCACCCCCACAGAGATGGGTAAGCCCTCAAGGCAGCCTGAGTATCTTGAGCAACACATAGATCACCAGGCCATGTGGCCACACTGTCATGCTCCCTGTTGCCTGATGAACATTGTCCCTATCTCAGGGCTGTCAATTCCTATCTCTGGTCAAAAGAGGGACTGCTGGTCCTCAAACCTCTAACCCCAGCTTGCTGGGAGAGGAAGGGAAGTATTACTAAAGTATCACAAAAGCCTATACAGTCCTCATCTTTGTACATTACTGTAAGGAAGAAAGCCCAGAAAATTGCAGCAAAGAGCTTTTAGCCCTCTTTAATCTCTTTGCTCCTCTGCTGATGCTGTCTGAGAGCTCAGCAAAAAGCCATCCCGCAAATAGCAGCCTATCTGCTAATGATGGGGTAGAGCTAAGTGCATTTATCCCTTGTGGTTCCATCCTGGTGCAATAGAAGCTTCTGTTAGGGGTGACTTAGAGAACTTCAATAAGCAGTATTCTGTGACCCTTTACTGAGGTACTTGGCAAACTAATAATCAGTTTCAGTGGTGGTGATGTGACACGATCTTGAATGGAAGACAAGAGAAGAAGCTGTCTGCAGAGCCAAGCCAAACACTGTGGGCACATCTCTCAGGAGTAGGGGCATCAGAGCTTGTGCTTGGCTAGTCTTCTTTAAATAGGCAGTTCTGCAAAGTGCCTGTGATTTTTACAGCCAGTCCTATTAATAAAATCCTGCCTAATACTGATGGGTTATCCATCCTGAGATCCTTCTCTTGATAAGTACGTGGAAGACACAAACCAGGGCAGGGGAGTTCTCAGGGGCCTCAGCCAGATCTGCAGTGGGGCCAAAATTCAGGGCATACTGCTACCAGCAGCTCAGTTCCAGTAGTGAGAGAACAAGGGAAAGAGATTGGTCACCAGCCCAGAGGGCAGGACAACAGGGCACCAGTCTGTCTTATCAAGGAGAGGTGCAAGGAAACAAGAACTGATAGCGACAGCAAGGAGAGAAAGAGACCACAAAAGGAATTGAAAGGGAATGCCTAGAGCAGGAGTCCAAAGGGGGCACAGGCAAGGAAGAGAGCAGGTGGTTTGGGAAAGGCAACAGGATGACAATGAAGGAAAAAATGAGAATGGATGGACAGCATCACTGGCTGCCTGGAGCAAAGGACAACAGAAAGTCCCTTGCAGCAACGAGCTCTGTGTTCCTGTATCACAGTATCATCAAGGTTGGGAGAGACCTTGAGGATCATCGAGTCCAACCTGTAACCACAGACCTCATGACTAGACCATGGCACCAGGTACCACAACCAATCTCCTCTTGACCACCTTGAGGGATGGTGTACACATGCTTCACCCTGAATTTCCACTGCAGAGCTCACACACTCTGGAATAGGCTTCACACACATGAAGACTAAAATCCAAATACAAACAGTGCAATTAACTTTGTTTCATGCTGGCAGTGGGGGAGAAGTCATGGTTTGAAAACCTGGGGTAGCAATACTGTTTACTGTATGGTTTGCAAGACCAAAAAGAAGACTGTGTTGTGTGGAAAGATCCTGAACAGCTTAAGACGTTTGCACCTCTGTGACAAAACCAGATACATTGGTCAATGTATCCAAAACATGTTGTTGTCTGCCCAAACTATCATAGAAAGTGTTTTTCTACAAGTATTTTTTAGCTTTTGTTGATAAAAGCTCCCAAACCACAGTACTCATTTTCAAATGATGAAAGAAATTCCATTTTTCCAAAGTTTTACAAGAATTTTAATGCAAAAAAGTCTCATTTGTCATCTTCCCTCTGTCCCAAAAACCTTGTGAAAAATGTTTTGCCCCATGTACTGTGGATGTTCTCTTCTCTATAATTAATAATTTCATTATGCAGGAAAAAAGGTGTTTTGCTATAATGTCTCCCAGTAGTGACAAAAAGTGAACAAAAGACGCAATAACAAGGGAAAATGAAAACTTCCCCCCCGCACCCTCCCCTTCTCCCAACAGAGGTAAACATAAATTTGGAGAATGTAATTTTAATAAGTTATCTTATTCCACTGGGGGGAGAACAAAAAACATGTGTCCCTGGCCATACCTGTAAAAATTATATTTTGACTGATTCTGGGAAATTTAGAGACTGGAATTTTTGGACTTACGAATCCAAAAGACACTCCCAAAACAGAGTTAGACCTTGTTTCTTTTTCCTTCCTGAACAACCAAAACGAGGCAAACTAAAACCCCCAAAGAATACTTCCCTCTTTTCCTCCCAAATCCCTCAGAACACTTCCTCCCAACAAAAGCCTAACTCACAAGGAGCTCATTCTCTACTAAGGGATTGCTACTAGAAAAGTCAACCAAACAATAAATAATGTTGCTCCTTTCTGTGCTAGCTTTCTCCATGAAATACAGGTCTGTGATGTCTTTTACATCTTTATTTATTTATTAACAGCAGAAGGATGTCTAGTCATTTTCTTGTTTCACTTTCAACATTCTTCAGCTTTAGTTAATTTCACAGGCCAGGGAACAGAGATGATCCTATTCTTCCTCTGAATCTGGCTGAATAGGATTCTTTCCACCCTATTTCCCAGATGTTCATTTGATTTTTCTAATTTCTCCCTGATACAATAATCCTTCAGCTCACTCAGTTTTACATTGCCTCTTTTGAGCCTTTTGTCCTCCCCACAGCAGAGCTGGAAGGCAAGGAACTGAGGATCCCTGTTTGAAGCCAGCCTCCTGCATGTTTCTTGACTGCACAGGCTAACAGAGACTCTGTTGTGCCCTGCACTGATAGAAATGTACCAACCAAGGGAGTGAAAGGCAGAGGATAGATTCATGTTATACAGTGTTAGTCCTATCAAAATACAGCTGAGTCTAAAGAGCCTATTCAGAAGCTCTAGATCATGCTTAAAAAGTAAATAAGGTGTTTCAAACACAGCTGCCTTGAAAACACAGCTTAGTTAAACAGTTAAGACCATTTTGCAAAATAGCATAGGAAGCTGAGTTGTTCTCTTTAGTTTCCTTATGTACCAAAAAGAAAAAATGGAAGAGATGAAACTTCAAATAATGAAGGTGCATATTTGGTTAATAACCAAAAAATGCCAGAACAGTGGTTTGCCAGAAGCCAGAAGGATGCAACTTCTTTGTCCTAGATGATGCAAATTACGGCTACTTTTAAAGTCTGTTATTAGGTATGAAGGTCACCCAGGCAAATGAGTCCAGTACAAGAGGCTCTGCACCTTTCCTAGCTCACAAAAGAACTTTATGGCCCTTACTGCTGGAACTCTGTAATTCCTTTCCTTGAAAGCAAAGGGGATAAAATGTATGTACTCTAGCCAGAAAAGCATCAGAAGGAGGAGAAAGATGCTGCCATCTTTGTTCAGTCCTCATGTTTCAAAGCAACACCATAAAAAGTCAGACCTGAAGGTGCAACCATCTAAAGCAGCAGCTCTCACTTTGTGTGGAGTTGTCCCCAACCAAATAACAAGACAGAGACAACCGTAAGAAAGCCAGCTACCTGAACTAAGCTATCACAAGTGACCCAGGGGCAGCGCACAAATACCTTGTGGCTCTGAAAGGCATGAACTTCCTACTTCCTCCCAGGAGGAATCTACTCCTGATCTATCTTTGACAAATACACTTTATCAAGGCAGGTGATGCTCTCTGCCTACATGCAGGAAATGACTGAGAAATGTGTCTCAGCACAGAATTCCACAGAAAACTTTCTCTCCATTAACTTTGCTATACTTGGTTTCTTCATCACCTGTGCAGTTCATAGCTTCTGTTACTAATCAATTACTAAATCTGAGAAGCATTTTTACTAATTAGGATAGGAAGGATAATTACTGTTGTAGAATGACTACTGCATATGAAATTCAAAACCAGCTGTCCCCTAGAATCCACAAAGAACTGATCCAGTGACATCAACACACACAGAGGAGAGGAAAAAAGGCTAAGACCATATACGCCTGCAAAAGGTGTCATACACTACTGTGTCTGGCCAGTTTCCTCCTCAGTCCACTCAAATCATTGCAGCAGAGACGTTGCTGTTGACCTTTTGGGGCAATACTTCTAAATAGATGCCACCACAAACATTTTAGCTCATTTTGAAATCGCTAGTGCTTGTGACAAATTTTTAGCCTCAGGGTAGTGTGAAGAGAACCAAGCTCACAAGAGGAAAAAAAAAAAAAAGATAAAAATGAGATAAAAATGATGAGGTAGTTGGAGCAAAGAGCATTGATGCTTCTAAGGGAGAAGTAACGTGACAGTGTGTTTGTGACACCTTACCTTATCCCCTGGCTGTGGTCTCATAAGAGAGACTTGATCATAGCCTCGTCGAACCAAAGCCCACAGTGCATCAAGTTTGCCCTGGAATAAAAATAAATAAATGAACAAATAAACAAAAGACATGACCAAGAAACTTGGGGATGACTTACAGGTGAATTGATCCAGTCTTTCTGTATGAAACTATCTGCATAAACATTGCTTCTGTGTCCTTGCCCTCCCTATACTGCCTATGCAGACATTCAGAAAACAGACCTCAGTGGAATAACATCTACCTGATATGCAGTGGGCCAAATTTAGCCTGCATGAAATTCACTGAGGATGACTATAGTTTAATGTGAATGACTCCTCTTAGATGCACATTTAAACAGTTGTTAAATTAACAAAAGGCAGAAGAAGAAAAGTACTCTACTGATGGAAGACAAGCTGGAGAACAGATAAATGCCCACAAGGCTACCTGCCTAGACAGGCTTTAAAATTTGCAAGCAAAAATTTCCAGGCAATAAATTCAAGCACTGCTAAACTGATCTCTGAGCATGAGGGATGGAGGACCTGATCCCACAAAGCACTGGACTGGGACATGGCCACAGGTTTCTGGGATGAGCATGATATGCTGTTTCCTCTGCCTGCACTAGCCCTCTAGCTTCCTTCTCCATAAGCAGCAAGGTAACAGCTCTGCACTGCCTCAAGGGTTGTGTGAGGATACATATATTACAGGGAGACACCAGATACTATAATGACACATGAGAAATGGGAATGAAAGTGTGGAGAGACTGAGTGACTTGCCCACAATCAGATGCTACCTCTTGTGGCTGAACTAGAGAAACAGAGCTGAAGTCCAATCCAAGGCCCTAGCCACAGTGCAATCAAAGCAAGGATGGTGCACTGTATCTGATCTTCTTTGTATGCTGCTGGCACAAACCAGCATCTGCTCTTTCTAACAGTTATCTGTTGTTGCAATTCAGACTATGTAAAAGAACCTGAAAAGAAGGTGAGAGCTAAAGGAGGGAAGATCTTTGCTCATAACCCCCCAACATCCTCCACACTTCCTCAAAAAATGATGGCACCACAGTGCCAGGTGAAATGCATGTTCCAAGAAACAGGGAAAGTTGAGGCTTGCTGGCCATTTGTTGAGACAGGCTCTTCCACCTCTGCCGTAGGAAATGGTGTGCTAAGGAAGCAGGATGCAGCAACATGTATGACACAGACTCGGTAAAACTGAGCAGCAGAGGTGTTACCTTGATGGGAGTGTACCATTTCCGCTGGGAAGGAGGTTTTCTCACATGGGGCTTTTTTGGCTTGGGTTCCCATGGCTCATACTCCTGTTCTGGCAACTTAATAATAGCATTTTTGGGCTTCTCCAATTTTGCTCCTTCCTCTGTTGACCCCTTGTCTCCCCACCGCACCTGAAGTCAGGAGAGTACACTGTTAAGCAGAGAACACTTCAGCAGTTCCCACCAGCACTTTCCTTTTCCCAAGGAAAATGGTTAAGGATATTAAGATGCAATACTTCCAGTGCAGACTTGCAAGGACTTGCTGAGAAGCCATTGCTTTCACTGTTAGCCCTAGCTTGGCCCATATCCTTGTCTGGCTTACATTAGCCTACCTTCCTCAGCTACCAATGAAATCTAGTGGAAATTCCTGGCGTAACATGCCTAGAAGTCATCATTAGGCTCTCAGCTGGTACAGGAGAATGAGGATTCTCTGCCTTATATTACCCATGACTAGAAATACTGAATTGATTTCACTAACATGGTTATTTACAGGAGTTAGTAGCTGATCACAGCAATAGCCACTTATTTTCTGAAACATACATAGGAAAGCACATGCCAAATCAGATTTTTCACAGTCACACCTTACTTTAGACACCCAGACTATCTTGTGCATGAATCCCAGGGCAGGTTGTAGTTCATTGGCCAATGTCAACGCAGATGTGGCTTTGTGTATTAGGAATTAATGCTTAACTAGAAACAAATAAGGAAAACAACCAAACCAAAAAACCACCCCCAAACCAACCTCCGCCCTCCCCCAAACTAAATCCAAAATCCCACAAACCCCCAGTGAACCCAGAAGGATAAAACAAGAAAAAGAAAAAACAACCAGAAACATCACTGGTTGAAATTCCTGAAACCAACTGCTTTCAGCCAGCCAGGCATAGGGTAGCTGGTACCCTCAAATATTTGACACCAGTGTAACTGGACTCAACTGCTCTAAAGGGCTTCATTCAGTAAATTACAACGTTCTTTTGGTGCTTATCCCATTTCATAATCTTCACATTTTCTCTGGGTTGTGATGCGACAGTCATTTAATTATTCACATAAATGATGGCAGCTTGATGCCTGTTTCTTGGACAGGAGGTGAAATCAGGTGGACAAGCCCTAATTAAATCCCATTCTCCAGTCCATCAGGGTAGCTTTTGAAAAATCCCATAACAACAATAAAAAACCAAGCCAAATACCTCCATTCTCTTAATCCCACCCACACCTCGACCTCCATAATAAGATGCATCCACAGTTGGCCACTTTTTCTTTGGCAATCCATCTTCATCATCTGATTCCTATGGGAAAGACAAGAAGATATTACTGCTGTTCTCACATGAACAGCACAAAGCATGGAAAACAACTGAACATCCTGTGGTCCAATCCCTGGATATCTGTCACTGTGTGTTATTTGCTGACAAAAACCAAGAGAGTCTTGTCTCCGCAGCTGCAATTTTAACTGGTGAAGCCAAAGAGGGTTGCCTATTCCTCTCTCTGGGCAGCTTTTATTTAGTCAAATATGCATTGAGCTTCAAAATTACAACTGATTTGTCAGGGAAAATGAAGTGGAGATGAATCGTACATTATACTGGCTTGCCACTATTTATGCAGAAAATGCAGCAATCAGCCCAAAGAAATCATTTAGTAACTGTGCTCTTAGAACTTAGTGTCACCTAATGGAAAAAAGCTACCACTGTGAGTTTTCTAACATGTATCAGACCCTTCTCTCATGGCAGCTTTAATCAGTTATTCTATGCTGCTTTGTAGAGTCTGGCTCAAGCTGTACAGTTTGGAACCAGGACTGAAACTGGAGCATCTCCAAGCTGTCAGGAAACTCAGATCCAGAGTTTTTTACCTACAATTATAAAGACTGCAGATTATTTTTCTGGAATGTGGGAGAGTCTAAATCAGGGGTTTACACCAGGTTCACTGTTCTGTTCTTGCTTAACTAAAAGCTGGCAAGTGTTTTTGGTTCAAGAACCCTGAGAACAATTCCCCTGCTCTATCATCTTGAGCTGATAGAAGTCACTGGGATTTCCCAGACTCCTTATCATTATGCTGAGCTGAGGCAAATGAAAATCACACAGCAGTCTCCAAGTATGTAACTGAGGAAAGGACCCAACAAGCCTCCTACAATACCGTTTTACATAAGCAACTGCACTTTATGCTGATACACAGGTGCATATTGCTTTTGGACTAGCCACGCAAAGTGCTCTCTGCTCATTTTCATCAGTAAAAGTATGTTCCTAGAAACACTGCCTGGACTAATTTTTCACTTATAACCCCCAAATAATAAAAATATCTTCATATCTAACAACCCTTATTGCTGGCAAGCCTGACAGTAGCAGGATACAGGTGATAGTGATGGATGGTAATTTTCCAGCTGATAAAGTATTTACACCAAAAAAAAAAATTATATCCCCTACACTAAACACAGAGCAAAGAAACATTCATGGCTAGCACATAAAGTTAAAAAAATAATGGCAATATAATGCTTGCAATTTAAAACAAATTTTAGATAACTATATTCAATTTAAGAGCAGCAACACCAGACTACATCAGCTAAAAGGCAGGTCACCATACCTAGGGAGGCTAGTGGTAAGCCTAACAAAACAACAGTCCTTACTGGATAAAGACAAGGCCAGGTAAAAGGATGGATAACATCTGTATCCTGTATCATTCCAGGAGGCTTACATGAGCTCACAGTCTCTCTGATTGCAGTTAAAATCTCTGCTGATCAGCATAATCACAGAGCAGTTGGGAACTCTGCTGCACAAGTGTGATGCTTGCTGTAACCTTCTTTAAACACAGAATGGCTGCAACTGCATGCTTCATAGCAACCCTAAGCAAAAATCATGCTGGTTTTCAGATGGTGTGTATTCTAAAGTTGAATTGTCACAGGGCTGCTGCCTGGGACAAGCAACAGGATCAAATACACAGCCATGGTGGCCTCCAGCAACTTCAGAACAGCAGCTGTGGTTGCCTGCTGTTATTCATTCCAAATTACAGCAAGTTAGCAGCAAACTGTAAGCTTGTCTTGAGGGTTAGTAAATATTTGTTCCATCATTTAACTGCTTATGCTTAGGAAAAAAAATAAATGCAGGCATGAGCTTTCTCAGAAGGTACTTCAATTTATTATTATTATTTTCATAAAATTCGTACAGTGACTCTACACTGAGTCAGGGTCAGTGTGTGACTGTCCCCAAAAGAGTTAAATACAACCTTTCTTGAAACAGGTCACAGACTAAATGGAGGAAGGCCAAAAGATCTTCCAAAGGTCATTCTGCAGCAGAGCCACAGAGAGAGCAGGCTCTTCTCTCCATCTCCTGTAGGAAAGCCACAAAAATGTGGCCTTTGCTGTCCTTTCTTCCAGTAGCCAGACTTTGCTCCTTACTGTCAATCTGGGCTAAACTCCTGCTGAGAGCAATGGCAGCTTTACTGGTGGAGAAACAGCTTTCAGCACAGCTTGAGAAGCAAAGATTTGCTTACAAGCCTGTTAGAGGCACAGCAGAAGGAACAAAATACCATAGGAACTGTTGGTCTGTGGACTTTAAAGTTATGCAACTTGATTGAAATGAAATATATATATAAAGAGGCCAGAAGACAGAAATAACTGTCTTGATCCAAGAGACTTCCTCCCTCAGCCTTCAAGGTGTCATTAAGACACCTACAGGGCCAAGGTTCCAGGGCAGCACAATACACTACAGTAGCTGCAGACATCCCAAAAATACTTACAGGCTCTGGAGGTGGCGGTGGTGGCGGCTCCTTGATCACCTAGAATGTAAAAACCATGGGAGAAATCAGAAAAAATGGTAGGGCTTTTCCACCTTAATGCTATATTCTCTCTGCTTTCTTGCTCATATCACAGATGGGTTGCCCTGCTTCATTCGCCCACATTCAATCCTCTCATTAGCCCCATTGTTTTTCAGTGGGCATAAAATAAATGCAGATGAGAAGCTAAATCCATCACATTGGACTACCTGATTAGTCAAGAAGTGCCCTGTTAAGTAAATTAGAATACAGCTCCATATTATGCTAGCTCTACCTTAAAAATGTCATACAATTACAAAGTAGTGCAAAATACTCACTCAGAACCTGCAGCTCCTCAGAATAAAAATGCCTAACTTTTGTCTTTTAAAAAGGACTGTAACAGTTTATGCACATATTTGTAAATCAGTTCCATTATGCTTTTTTGCAGCAGGTTTCAAATCTTGTTCTAAGGACAAGCCATGTCCACTAGCTAACTTCTCATTCAGTGTGAAAAACAGGTAGATCTTGCAGCATTCAAAAACCCAGACCAGAGCAAATTTAACAAGCCCTTTAAGCAATTTGTTGAATCAGGGCTTTACAAATCAGGATGTTATTTCTCTTAAACAAATTAACCACCCACTCCAACACTCTTAACTCTGTGCTTTTGCAGAAAAGAGATGAAACCAAGTCAAAAGAATAAAATTCTGTACTTACCACTGTGCAACAAAGGGGCCAGAACCACCACAGAAGAGCCAGAGCCAGCAGCAGAAAGAGAATCAGGAGAGCAATGAAAAGGATGGTCCCAGTCAGCTGCAAACAAGATGATTACTTCTGAGTTATCTGCATGTGTCACAAACAAGGTAGGTTTCCCCTCACTATGAGGTCTCAAGAAGGATGTCCAACCAATCACTATTACCATTAGAGTCAAAACAGTATTTGGTGTGACAAATCTGTGTTTGAAGTCATGACTGTGGGAAGCAGCTCCTGTTTGTGGTATGTAAACATGTGTATTTATGGTATATAATTTATGTGCAAATTTATGGCATATTTGCAAATGCCAGTCTCATGAAGTTCAATCAAAACAAGTGCACCTGGGTTGGGGCAATCTCAAGCACAAATATAGGCTGGGTGGAGAAAGGATAGAGAACACTTATGAGGAGGACTTGGGAATAGTGGTTGAGAAGCTTAAAAGGAGTGAGCCAGCAATGTGTGCGTGCAGCCCAGAAAGCCAACTGTATCTTGGGCTGCATCAAAAGAAGCATGGCCAGCAAGTCAAGGGAGGTGATTCTCCTGCTCTTCTCTGCTCTCCTGAAATTCCACCCAGAGTACTCTGCTCAGCTCTGGAGCCCCCAACAAAAGAAGGACATGTAACTATTAGATCAGGCCCAGAGGAAGGCCATGAAGATGATCAGAATGCTGAAGCAACTCTCCTGTGAAGACAGGCTGGGAGAGCTCGGGTTGTTCATCCTAGAGAAGAGAAGGCTCTGGGGAGACCTTATAGTACCTTTCTAGTATTTGAAGGGGGCCTACCAAACAGCTGGAGAGGGACTTTTTACAAAGGCGTGTAGTGACAGGACGAGGGGTAACGGCTTCAAACTGGAAGAAGTTACATCTAGATTAGACATTAGGAAAAAATTCTTCCTCCCAAAGGTGGTGAGACACTGGAACAGGTTGCCCAGAGAAGTTGTGAGGCTCCAGCCCTGGGTATGTTCAAAGCCAGGTGGATCTTGAGCAACTTAGTCTAGTAAGATGTGTCCCTACCATTGGCAGGAGGGTTGGAATTAGATGATCTTTAAGGAAAAAAGGTACCAGCTGGTAAGAGTTTTGCAAAGCCTGAGTGAGATCCCAAATGGCTGACTTAAGTGGTACCTATTTCTTTTTCATATCAAATCCTAGAGGTGTCAGGACCAACATGTCCAAGATGTGACTAACACAACCACAGTTCCTCCTTCTTGCTTTTAGAGATATGGGATACTGAGCTACCTGCCTGTCATAACATGACCATTCCTCCACTTATCATAGATGCAACAAACTGACATGTTTTGAGATGCAGTATTTAGCTCATCTCCTACTTTTGTTCAGGGAGCAGCTGAAAGGCAAGGTGGAGCACTGTGACATGTGCCACATACCCTGCTCAAAGGAATCCTGTTAGAAGACACACTACCCAGCTGCAGTTCAGTGCTACAGCCCTTCTCTCTAGCCCTCCTATGGCCATATGTGGCACTAATACATCTGGAAAGCAAACACCTGAGAGGTGTGAATTCCCAGTGAGTCTGGTTTGCTGAGAACAGGATGAGCAAGAGTCAAAAAGTAAGAGGTATTGCTGAAAACCAAATCCAAGCACAGCACCAGTGCAGCGTATGAGCCACAGATGCACACACCACTGCCACTGTTACGCCAAACACACATTACCTCCTTGTTTTGTAGCCTTTGTTCCTAGGCTTGCTTTTCCCAGGCTAAGTACTCATACAAATTTCTAAGACATTTGCCAGCAACTGCTCAGGAGCTGCTGACAACAAGAAGCTAAAGAGTTCTCTTTTAATGATTAAATACACAAAGCATCATAGTGAAGCTGGACTTCTAAAAGGAAAGATCAGACAATGCAACTGAACAGAAATAAGCATAGGAATCACACAGAAGCTTTAGGAGTAAAGTGAAGAGAACATACTTACTGTACAGAAAGGACAGAAAGACCAGCTGGGGAGGAGAGCTGAGCAGGCCAGCTGACTGCCGCCCACAAAAAAGGAAACGGGAGAGGAAAGGAAATGGAAGGAGTCTCTAAAATGAGAAGAGTGAAATGCATGAAATTAAGCCAAAGTTGGAAACTGAACTGACAACCTCCCTGCTTACAAGACACAATTGTAGAGAGACTTTTTTTTTTTTACCAGCTGAGAGACAGGCTCCCTGCCTCCTTCACATTCAATCTGCATGAGTCTGGTCAAAAATTGGTAGATTGACAGGACTGGAGATTGGATTCCTTTCTTTATCCTAAGGCTACTTAGAGGAAATCTTCCTCCATCCATGTTCTTGCCTGCAGGAAGCCCCAGCTAGGGCTAAGATTTCAGTCTTCATCAGAAATAAACTACATATGAGTAACTAAATGCACCAGTTAACACTTGTGTTTCAGTGAAGATTCAAAAGGTTCTATTGTATCTGATGTATAAGAAGAATAACATGTGAAAATGTCAATCTTCACTGTAGACAATTTGGAAGAAAGTTTTGGAAAAACAAAAATAATTATGTGAAGCAGCAAACACGTCTGGTATATCCTGAGTTCTGAAGCTTCTCAGCTTCATTGCTGAAAATATAAGAAAATCAGGTTTGCAAGTTCCAGCCACTGCCTCTCTTTTCATTACTGTCCTATTCTGCAGCTGTCAAAAAGGCTAACAATGATTCCAAACCAACGTGACAGCATTTGGTGTGGGCTATAAAAGTCCTTTTGACACCAGCATCAATAAAACACAACTTTCATACAAGGAGTTTGCTATCAGATACTTCAGCAAAGTTTGTTTAGTCCACAGGCATAAGGCTAAACTTAGCTACGGTACTTAATTGCACCAGCTATTGACATTGATTATTTTTACTTCAAGGCAAAGAAGAAAACTGCTTATCTAATTGTCACCTCCTTCATTTTAATTGTTTGATTCTAAAATCAGATTTTGATAAAGTATCACTTCTAGCTGTTGGTCCCTGACATTTCACCTGAGGATCACAGAATCAGCCAGGCTGGAAGATGGGTGGTCTCATACCACAGCTATCGCTGTTTCACAGCAGCACATTTTCCCTTGGCTGGGCTAAGCAGCAGCCTTTCATCAAGAAGCTCATCCCAAGATCTAAGGCTGCTATCTCCTTCTGGTCATCCCCTGTGATGCCAAGAGAAAAGCAACCAGCTCCTGTCATTAAAACTGTAAAAACATCCTGACAAATCCTGAACTAGTAAAGGCTATTTGTGGAGGACAAGGAACCAGTGCTGCAAGCTCCAACCAAAAAACAACCACGCAAATTCAGAAGACCTTCCGTGCTGTGGCCCTTCCAGATTCAAGTCTTGGCAGTTGCAACCTTCACCTCACATCCTATTAGAAATTCCAAAGCTCAACAGAGTGTTGCTTCCTGATGATTCTTCCTCCTAGACAGATCCAAGCTTTGAGGATCTATCTTTCCTGGGATAAAAATGGGCAGGGTGCCTTTTGTGGTAATATTTTACTCAGTAAATCCATAATTATCTATGTGATATCATCAATAACAATTTAATCTTAACTAAATCTGGTTATTTCTCAAAAAAACCTGATGAGATCCAGTCAATAAGCTTAATACAGAAGCTGTAGAGAGCTTATGATCACTCAAGGCTTTGCCCTGGAGAGAGCTGTTTCTCTCCAGGATCTCATGGTTTCTCTGTCAAGCCCCATTGCAATTACTTACACATTGTGTGCTGGTGATGCTGACAGAGCTGGAGATGAATGTTAGCCCGTTGTTCATGCTGACTTGGAGAAAAACCACCCTAAAGCACAAAACAGATACACTTATTTTTAGTGTCATCTTTATACCCATTATTCCTTCTATTCTGGCTGCATTTTAGCCATTGGCTCATGAGCACGCATGGATAGAATGACCTGCTGAGTCAAGGCATTCTCATGGCTTCAGGTGCTTACCTGCATTTGTCTCTGTTTCTTTTGGCTTGAGTTGGGGCATATGCTCTTTATTAAATAACTCCATCCCACCTGGGGCAAAGGGCACTGGGACAGTGAGTATATTTGTAATACTACCCTAGATAGCATGAGAAATTTCAAGGACTTCTTTATTATTTTTCCCCCCTCTCTAAACCTGCAGCTTGAAGAGTCAGAATGTGTTTTCTTTTATAACCCAGTAAATCCAGAACACCTGCGCTGAGGTAAAAGAATAAAAACACTGAAATGACAGTGAAATTAAAGGAGAATCTATCCATAGACATTCTCCAATATCAGAGAAAGAGTTTGAAAAAAAGCCAAACAAACAAAACCAACTTAACCAACCAACCAACACTCCACAATAATCCACCAAACAGCTTTCCTTCACTCACAAACAGGAAAAGGCAAGGAGGCATTCCCCCTCAGCCCCAGTGCAGTATTTATACACCCACAAGATCACCCAGGAGGAAGGTGGACCCTTGTGTCACGTCTCACAGGAGTCTGCATGAAAATCAGCTGAAAAATACTGACACCAGCCTGAGCAGGGCAAAACATGGAGAGCAACAGCTACAACAGCAGCAAAAGAATTAAAATCAAGTAATGCTTTTCAATCAAAATGAAAAGCTTGCCTGGAATTCAATTAACTTTTTGTCTGGAAAAAACAGGATATAGGAACAAAGGAGAAATCACCATGACTCTGTGATATGGAACCATGGTCCAAGAATGCCTTTGGTTAAGCTCTGCTAAAGATCCAACACTGAATAAAACTACACTGGCTCATGCTAGGAGAGGATGTGGCAAAAAGAAGATGGAAGTAATCCCTCCAGATGCACACACAAATGTATTAACTTGGCACTTTAGGCCCTTAGCACAGTAATGACATCCTCATCCAGTAGTCCCCTCTCTCTTGCCATGAGCTGGAAAGCAATACTTACTTTCCAGCGTCTTCGATCACTGGGGCAGGACAAAGTAAGTAAGTGTCATGAACAAAGGTTGGCTTTTCACCTGAAATGAAATGAATACAACTGTTAGGGCTGAAAAAAAAAGAAACTATCCCAAGCAGGCCACCCCCTGGAGAAGTGCTGACACCAGTGACAGCCACAGAGAAATTGAGTATCAAGTACCAGTATTCCCCAAAGGTACTGATTACAAAGCCAAGTATTTGGGTTACTGTTCAGTATAATGTTATCAGGCTAGACATACCACAGCTAAGAACTGAAAGTACATCTCTGCTCCTAACAGCAGCGACCAGCCATTTGGAAGCCAGCTTTGTGCAATACTTGTCTTTATAACAAATGCATGCAAACTCTACCCATACTGAATATTCCCATCCCACAAATCACTCAAGGGGTAAAAAGTACAGGGGTTGATTTTCTCCTACCTAACTTCCCAATACACACAGAAGAGAAGTCAAAGATTCACTTTTTGAGCCCAGAGAAAAGGACTAACAGAGATGGGGTTCAGATGAAGTGGACAGATACCAAATGAAACAAGAACAAAATGAAACACAGCAAACCATGGCTGGTCATATAAGGAGACAGAGAGAGAAGGGTCCTCCCTGATGTTACTGGGAGGACCTGTCCTGCACTAACTGCTACCTTTCCTGTCCCAAACCTCCCCTCTATGGCAGCACTGCATAGAAACAGCCCATGTTTATAGAAGTCTGATGCTGGCAGAGTCAAAAGCAAGGCCATGGGTATTTTCCTGCCTCCTTGCACTCTGCTGCTCCAAGAATCACCAGTGCTAATTTTTTTGCTTTCAAAAGCCACATCCAGAAAACCAAGTCCCAAGAATACAGAGAGAAGGCCCAGCAGTAATCCTGCAATGACACACCAATAAAAGTACATAAGCTGAAGCACAAAAGCAGACAAGTCACTGCTGCAACTGCACCTTAGCTCCAAATGGCCCAAAGTGGCTAAGGTGCTAGTCCAGAGAAAGAGTAGTTTACAAAAGTCAAACCCAAGTGAATTAGGGTGTGGTAAAAATTGCAAGTTTATTTAAACCTCAGAGACTTAATTACTCTTTCTACTTAGGGGAAAAAAAAACAACAAGCAAAACCTCAAGCAACAAGATATGAGAGCTGCTCTTTTATGCTTTATCCAGCCCAAGCACACCTGAAGATGAAACTTATTTCTATGTTTTGGCAGAGTTGAGCCCATGGAAATGATAGTGATATATTTTAGGGCCAGCTTGAGGCTAAAAAAGCCAGCCAGCAGAAATCAAAGTCTCATCACAACATATGTTGCAGACCTAACCCAAAGAGAACACAGAATGAAGGATACATGGAATCAGACAAATTTTCGTTCTGTGTACTTGCAGGTCCTAATCAGAAGTAACTGCGTGAAATCCAGTCAGTGCCAGAGCACTAGGGACAAGGAATTGAAAAACAAAACAGAAATCTGTCTACCTGGTAAACTGCAGGAAATAAAACCTTGGCAAAGGACATCTGTAAGTGGAATGAAAGCAAGACCACCAGAATTTATTTAATGCAGCCTCCATGTAGGCAACCAGGATGGGAAATGAAGGAGTAATTCATGCACTCACTCTTCTAAATGAATTCACTGCTAGGGAAGGCACCAGTCTGACCATGATAGGATATGAAAGCCTCTACTGTGCTCAGCCAACAAGGGTAGCATATACAGAAAAGGGGCAAAGCTCCCCTCCCCACGCAGTGTTTCACCCTGCCAGACATGTGCCTGGGAATAAGAGAGGACTGCTGAGAAACTGGACACTCAGTCTTTTTTGGTCATTCAGTCCTTTGCCCGGCTGCTGGGGCAGCAAACAAAAGATCCCGTTTAACACAGAGATAGCAGGGAGTTTCCTTGTTAAATGCTTGCTACACTGAGACCAGCATCTGGCATCAGAGAGGGATAGAGCAGGCACAGAAAGGCCCTGCTTTACGGTATGTATCCCCTGCGTTGGTGACTAATGTGTCTGAAGGCATCATCAGGGAAACAAGATGGCATTTTTTCTTTTTACTACTGAAATTCATCATGTGGCAGCACAACCCAGGTAAAGCCTCATCACAGGGCACCCACAGATCACGGCATTGATTAAAGATGCATTTCAAGCTTCTGTGAGGTGTAGAACCCTACTCAGCTCCCCCCACATTCACTACAAGGACTCCCCCAACCTAGACGAGAGATAGGCTATGTCACCTGTCACTCATGAGGTGACACAGCCACAGGGGACACTGGAATCCATCAGCCCGCAAACTTACTGATTGTCAGACTGTCATTGAGCTTGAAGCTGCAGAGCACCTGGTCTATGTTTCTTGCATGATAGAAGCCATTGCCTCTTACCACAACTTGAAAGGATTCTGTAAGTGAAAATACAGAACAGTAATGAAAAATAGCTCAAACACAGCATTTCCTTCCAGAGTGATCTGACATGACAATAACTGTTCTCTGCCCTCTGCCTGAAACAAAATATTCACACTGACACTCTGTATTCAGTAGCAAGTCTAGAGCACTATACTGGCACAGGTGCTTCACAGAGCAACACTCATCTCAAGGTTGCAGGCATAGGCATCCTCTTGACTCCCAATGCCTCAATTAAAGGTGCCACAGTAATACTCTATGCCTGACAGGGTTGACGTCATCTCATGGTTCCTCCATGGTTTTTGGGTCAGACAACTTTACTAATCATAAGCACCAGTCCTTCCTTCTATCTCCACAGCAGATGGCCCTTGGCTTTCAGCAGCAGCTCTGTTCAGGCAAACAGAACTTCCCTCATAACCCCACAGTGAATCAGAGAGGAAGCTTTGTATCTGGTGCAAGTCCTGGAAAATGCAAACTCTCAGTTGAAGAACTGACCCTGTGCAGAACCCCATTAACATTTGCTGTGCATGGGAATAACTAAAGATCTAGGTGCTGCAACTTTCTTTGTGCTCTTCTCTGACACCACTGTCCCAGCAGCAGAAATCACCAGTGGCACAAGAAGTGAGCTGCCACATCAGTCACACTGCTGGACATATTCCTCCAACTGTCCTTCATCTGCTATCCGCTTCTGTTGCTTCAGTCCTAATGGGGAGATGGCACATGATTTTTGTTATTACTTACAAGTAACTTTGATTTGTTCATTCAAGCAAGAAAAGTATTTCAATTTTTATCATCCAACCTATCATTTGTCTTTTGACTGATAGAAAAGTTTCACACCTGAGTAAAACCAAGCTAAGAAGGCTTCTGTCAGAAGTGGGATCCTAACTGCCTATGTCCTACATTGTTGGCACCACTGATCATGTTGCAGTGCACTGAGCTTGATCACACACCTGCAAAATAACTGTTGCCAGAAAAATCAGTAAGGTGATCTACCTGGCTGAGCATCTGCTGGGAACAGAAAGGTACAAATGAAGAGAAGACCCAGCGACAAGTCATGGTAACATCAGGTTATTTTATGTCTGCTGTGAAACCCCTTTGAATCAGTGTACCCAGGACAGTTAGAAACAGGAAATGTAACTTGAGGAAGGAGTTAAGAAGATTGGTTTGGTTTCTCAGCATCTCCACAGCAAGCTTTCAAAAGTATTTCTTCATAACCTTCACAGGTGTTTTCAGAGTTTTGATAACAGCAAATCACAACTGCTCACTGCTTTTCTTTCCCTGTTTACCTTACACAAGTGAAGCCAAATAGAACCACAGCATCTGTCCTCTTGGGCCAGCCCAGGAAGCTTAGCCAAGCTGGGCACAGCATGCACCAGGAGGGAAAGCAGCAAGAGAAACTCCCCTTTAGGTCACAAAATGTATATTGTAGCTACTACCTTGATACTGTGTTTAATACCAGCAACTGGGGAGACATGAAAAATCTGTTCTGTGACAAATGCATGCAGTAAGAGAAAGCACAGACATGGCACTTTCACTTTCTCCTGCATCACCTGAATCCTCCACACAGCTCACTTATGCCAGGTACTAAGCAACATTTGAGACCAGTCCAATGCTAAGGGAATACCAGCACAACATAGGACAAATGAATCTTCAAGGTACCCATAGAAAAATGAGAATAAACTGCTTAGAAGTGAATGCTGCATTGCAGCAAGTAAAACCATTAACAAGTCCACACTCTACAACTATATTTTGACCAACATACTAAAAATGAGAGGAAAACAGTGTTGATAGGATGGAAGGGAGCACTACCTAATTTTCAGAGATATGAGATCTGGCTTTTGATAATATTTCACAAGGCACTGCTGTGTTATTTGTGTGCTGTGGAGGAAGGACTTGTTATTGGGTAACACTACATGAGGCCCAAAGGTGCTGATACACACATTGAGATTAGTCTGCCTGCTCTTCACTATCACATTACTACAAGGCAACCCAGCATGAGGATGTGGAGTGCTTTAACTTTTCCATACAAACAGCTTGCTCTTGCCAAAAACATACCCACACTATATTGAAATCTAGTGCAACTCCAGGCAAACTGGGCAAAGGCATGCACAAGTTATGATCAGGCACTGGAAACCCACACTCTTTTTTTCCTCATGGTAACTTTCCCTTAAAGCAATGCTCTGAACTGACACAGGCTGCAAGGAACATGGGCATCTGAGAAGATATTTGGGAGAGGAAAAAGAAAATATCTACTGGAGTGCATATTAAAATGAAACACAGGCTTTGGCACTTAGCTGAAGAAAGATTATTCATTCTGAAACATCATTGAGCACATCAAGAGCCAAATGCACAAAGCTAGCACTGGAATTTGACCTCTATTTTAAGAGAAGGGTCATACCTCCTGATTCACACTGGGAGTCAGGGGCACTTTAAACAAATGAAAATAGACTGTAGGGCAAATTCAACTGCTTGGTACTTCAGTAAGAATCTGGAGTTACTCTAAGTCTGATTCATGCCTTGAGCAATTCAACATTTAACCCATTTCACACACTGAGAATTATTCTTGATGAGCATCCCTTTTTTTGCCAGCAGAATTGAGAGTCATGGCCAAACCTGAGGGCAACTGGGCCTCTGCCCACCTACCAGAACTACCTGCCTGAGACCACACAGCCACACCACTCGACTGTGATGTAAAAACCCAGCTAAGATAATAATTCTTTTTCTCAATTATACATTACTGAAGTGGCTTACTGAAATAAAATCGTACTAAGATTCCCCTGCCTTTTAAAAGGCAGCAGTCACAAAGACTTCACTATTACCTATTTCAGTGGCTTTACAAAGATGCAGCAAGAGACTTTCAACACAAAACATCAAAGGCAAAATCTACATCTACAAGTTTAGTCTTGTCAAGACAGTTTACTGCTTCTGCCCTTCTTTTCCCTGTCACTGCCACTGCACAGTCAGTCATGAACAACTGACTGGGTAGTAACCTGTCCACCAACACAAGCTGACAATACAGTTTCAATATCAGGCTGGCATGGAAATGTAAAGAGCTGGTCCTGGATTTGGTTGCGGATGTTAAGAAGCCTGCCCTTGCAGATGCTTGGGAACATTAGTGTGTTCTGGATGATGGTCTGTTGAAATGGCTAATTCCATTTAATTTTGCGCCCTGGCTCTGGCTGCGTCCTTTTCTTCCTTAGTTACTGTCAGATGGCAGATTGTAGCTTTTGACAAGACAGCGAAGGGAAAAAGGTCAGCACTGAAATAACCGGGCGGTGCTGGCAGCGAGATGGTAGGTTGAAGCTGGTGTGTGGTGGCTGTGCTGTCGGCTTCGCTTCTGTGACTCTGATGAGAAGCTGACGGCTTGCATCCACACCTGGTAGTTGATGTGGCCAGTAGGATGCCACATCCAACAAAACCTTTCAATCACATCTGTGTACCGTAAGCGTAATCAAAGCAATGATGCTGTCAAACAGGATATGAGGCACCTCCGATTCTGCACTGATAGCCTGTTTACAGGCTGCATGTCTTGGTCACTCTAAATCAGAGGGAACAGGAAGGACCCAACCACGTTGCTCCACATTGGGAACAATGAATTTGTAGGGTCAGAAAGCATTAAGCATCAGATAGCTGTCACAACATGACGAGATCAATTTGTAAATGGACTTGCCAGATAGCTTCGTCACAGAGAGCCAGAGCACCAACTGCAGTTGTCACCACATGGAAATAATTTCATCAGTATTTTACTAAACCTCTGGCAAGTCACAAATGAAGCCAAGATCACCAGGAATCACCAAAACAGTTGCAAGAATAGGAGTGGCCCAGACTATTCTAACTCCTGATCATGACCAGCTTCCACTGAGCAAGACAAAGCCCTCATGATCTCATGCCAGATTCTAAAAATTAGTAATAATGTTAAGTAAATCTGAATTGATTATCACCTCCTCACTCAGATAAGTTTCATATAAAAAGCATGGGTAGACCCATCTTTTGAGGCTGTAAACAAGCAATCTTCTTTGCTGAAGAATGTGTTAATATACTGCACTTTCAAGGTGCAGGTGGACAATTTTTTGATCAAAAATTTGAAATGCACACTTCAATTATGTTTTTTTTTTTTTTAATAAATACAACTCAAAATTTCTACCTTGGAAAAAAGGAGGGAGGAATGTTACACTTCCTGAAAATGTTATGTACTAATTATCATCCAGTTCTAAATGCAGCTGCATAGATATTTTTATATAGGATTCAGTGGCTATGTCTTACCTACACATTATCAGTAAGACTGTGTTATTAACTACCCACATTTAAAATGCATTGAGATTCTAAGATGAGTTCATTAGCTTCATTACTTTTTGTGTTAATGTCCAGATAAAGTACATTTTAAAAAAACAAATCACATTACATATAGAGTAGAACTATATATGACTGTCCAGTGAACTGGATTCAGGATCTGCATTCACAGTAACATGAAGAAAGTTCCTTTCAGGAGACAGTAGAGCACACAGCTATAAAAAAGAACCCCTGGTGATGCTGAAGTGGGATAATAAAGCCAAGCACAAATGTACATATTTGTAGCCTGATGGTAAAAAACTTCTTGCAGGAGTTCATTTCAGCTATAACTTGCAGGCCTAGACTCATTATAAAAGCTGTGACAGGCCTCATTCTTGGTGCTAAAACCCATTTAATCCACACTGACAGTACGTACCATTCACAGCCACAGTTTTGGCTTCCTCCTATTTTCAAGCTCCCTGCTGCTACAACCAAAGGTTCAAGTGCATGAGATCCAAGTCTTCATGCCCTGGTGATTCAGTACCACACTTTGTCATGTTCCAGACTTTGCTGGATGGCTTCGTTAACAGGACAGAGCAAACTTCAGAATTTAAGCAAAACAAGGGCTGGTATTTTGCTCACTTGGCAGCGATACATAGAAACTGTGATCAACATGTGGAAATGAAGAGTGAACAATTTCTCTTCTCTGTGATATTTATTAGATTTTTCTTGAGTTTCCTATTTTTATCTGTTTTCAAGGTCAGTTTTCATGCATCATTGCCATTTTATTTTTATGTGTTCATTTTACAATGAACAAGGAAATAAACATAAGACAGTAAACATCAGATCTAAACAATCATGCTGTAAACTCTACCTTCCAGCAAACTTATGGTGTCACTCTTACTCTGCTGCAATAGCCTCTTAAGCAGACAAAAAACTCAGCAAGTGAACTGCTAACATAAGCTAGAACAAATCCAAGTTAAATGTACTAGACATGAAAGGTATGAAATTATCATCAACAGCTACTCTGGAGAGTCATCACATGTACCATATATGCTAATAGTTCTTTCATTATGAATAAGTAAAACATCAGTCTTTCAGAAAATACATCAAGTATCTTGGCCTTATGTAGTTAATTATATCTGATTCAAGAAACCTGAAATTTCTGTGAGTGTTTTGCAAAATCTTCTTCTAACTGCTCCTGGTCCTGGCAGATCTCAGGAATGCAGTTTTACCGGAAATTTCTGAGGTATCACCTCTAGACTCTGAAGTACCTCTGGCAGTCTGGCTTTACAGTGCTTCTGTCTCCTTCTCTCAGGTATTTTAAAAAGCAGTATCTCCAGTTCCCTAAGTGCTATCTCTGTGAACTCTCCAAGCTGGCACTCAGCTGCAGCAGCTACATATTTATCAGCACAATTTTTTTCCTCAAGTAAGAAGGGACACACAGAGCTTTAGCTATGGCCCGAGGGCTTGCTCTAACACATCCACAAGCTTCAGCTCCAATACCACATTAGGCAGTTACTGACATTTCATCATTGTC
The DNA here is from genome assembly GCF_026170545.1 of Melanerpes formicivorus. Classification (NCBI taxonomy): domain Eukaryota; kingdom Metazoa; phylum Chordata; class Aves; order Piciformes; family Picidae; genus Melanerpes; species Melanerpes formicivorus. The sequence continues at coordinate 1,515,959 of NW_027142450.1, read as the reverse complement.
GTTCATTTGCCTTATCACACTGTTCTTGTGGAAACTTACCTCCTGCACAGACACTCGATGGTTCAGCTGCTAGGATCTCAATGCAAGATTTCTTGAGAATCTAAAAGATTCAGATAATGGGTATTTTGGCAATCATTTTCACCTATGCTTTATTAATATGGGAAAGGGTGCCCTTTTCTGAGTTTCAGAATACCAAACTTACAGAATCAATGGTTCCTCTCAGGGCATAAAAGCCTCCCGTAACTGGAAAAACATGGTCGATGCTGTCAGCAATTGTTGACAGCTGCAAAGACAGACAATCATAAATCATAACGAAAACAAAATTACGGTGCGCAAAACTGGCCCCTTCCACACTTGCTAAAAGACATCATACTGACACTAAATTATTTGTGCCTCAAGAAATCAAATAAATGCCTTCATCCGATACTTGTGCACTATTATAACAGAAAAATGACACAAGAAAACCAGCAAAGTTACCTGAGTTTCATTGAAATCTTTAACTCCAACACAATAAACAATAGCTCCCAAGCTTCTGGCTCTGTTGGCCTGAAAAAAAACCAAAGCATAGCCCTCAAGTTCAAAGCCATATAATCTGTGGGGCCAGCAGTAAATATCTATAGGATTGACACAAGCTAGTTAGGGTAAACACAGAGGTGACTTACTTCTTGCTCTGCGTAATAAAACTGAACATCTTGCAACTCTCCATCCGTCAGAGCAATAATCACGCTAGCTGTCCGAACTCCTACATGGAGAACAGGTAACAGATTGCGTAAGTATGACACAAGATTCAAGCAATGAAGAAAACCTTTGAAGATGTGAGGCATTCTTTTTTGCTGACACAAAACTGTAAAATCAGATTCTCAACCTAATCTGTATAGACTTTACTAGAGATACACCAGGTCAAAGTCAGGTGCATAACAGCACGCACTAAGCCAAAACCTGTGGACCTTCACACCACAAGCATCACTGTAGAGGAAGTACTGCTCTAGTCGCACCCACACACAAGCTTCTCTGTTCCAAGAAAATATAGCACCTACTGAGATTACATCTAGACCCTTCCGGTGGAGAAGTGGCAAAAGGGATCTGCAAACAGGGGAGAAGCATCTTCTCTTTTTTTGACCAACCTGTCTCTCTCAAACCTTGCCCAGAGATTGTGGTAGGAGATACCTATGCAAAGAGAGCTTTCATGCTATCCTCCCTTATCCTCCATCAGACTTGCGAGGAACCACCCCACTGAACGCAACACGAAATGAGCTTCCATAAGTGAGTTCAGTCCTACACTTCTTGAGCAACACGAACTGTCAGTGGAGTTCATAGGAATTTTGTGCATGTGAAAACCTTAAGATCAGGTCAGCTGGAGAAAATTAATGTATTGTGGTAAGACATTTCAGATCCCACCTAAGCTTAAGGGAAAAGGTTGCATTGACTTTGGATAGCTACGTATATAACGTAGTATAGAATACAATACTACCTAGAGAAATTAAACATGCTAACAAAATGAAATCAAATTAATATTCTACCTATGGTTCAATCAACCATTCCGCTTCAACAGCTTTTAAGTAAATTAGCTAATACATAAACTTTTTACTTTCAGGAAAGAATTTGTTATTTTTTTCAAAATAATCTGTTACAATTTCAAGTGTTTCTCTCCATACTGTCTGAAATTAAAGGCTGACAAATTTCTTATGCCATGTAGTCCTTCCCATGTCATGTCAGACACAGACATGAATTTTAAAAGAAGGACCTGCAACCTGGGCAGGGGGAAATAGCTTGGATTCTTATATTCCTCTGTTGTGGTTTTATTTGTTTGTTTTGGGTTTTGTTTTCTGCCTGACATGCTTGAAAAAGGCTGAAAAAGTGGAGATCTTTTTTTTTTTTTTTTTCTTTTGAACACTTGTTCCTTCCCTAACAGCTTATAAATCCAGATCTTAACCATTCCTCCTTCCAACCTAATCAGTTATAACTAAGAACTAATCAACTATTTTATATGTTATCAAGAGGTAAAACAGTTGTCAGTTGGACTCCTCAGAATGCTTGATTTCACTGGCAGAAGGGCCTGAGAAGCCAGAGTTGTTGCTGAAGAATCTATATTCATAGCCTAATTCATTAAAAAGTCATTAACATATTTCTCTACCTTTCAGAGACCATCAGCCTACAAATAGGAACAACCTCACACAAGGGTGCAAACCAGGCAAGAAGTTTTCAATTTAATTAATTAAACCTTCTTTTGGCTCAGATAAACACAAATACATTTCTCTTTCAAAATTTAGTGAAAAATTACACTTTAGTAACACTGAATCTGCTCCCAAATCATTCACACTGATGCCAAAATCTCAGCTGATTGCATTCATACCTACAGTACTGAGAACAAGGACTTTGGGCATACAAGGCAGACAGGGATGAGTGTGTCAGGACAGAAGGATGTAGGAAGATCCAGGTATGTCTGTCCCCTAGGTACAGGACAGGCAGTTCTATCTGTAATGCTTTGGTCTGTATTTTGCACTGGGTCAGATCTGTGCTGGTACAGGTCTCCTCTGGTCTCAATAAACCATGAATCAAACATTTAAAAATAGAGCTGCAGTCAAAATGGAATGTAGCAATTGTGTAAGAGCAGTTCCTTCCCTAACACTTCTGTCAATGGGTTTACTGCAGATCATATAAAGAACTATCACTCCTATCAATGCAGATATAGAACATGAGTGATATATAACACATACCTCCATAGGTTTCATGGTAAATCTGCTCATTTGCCTGCAATGGAGTGTAGAACATTATTAGCTCTTAAGTACACTGGCAGCAAGCAAAGCAAACTTTATAAGCACTTATCAAAGAAAGGAGGTACTGTGAGGTGTACCCTTTTAAATCCTTCATGCATGAACGTGTCTCCTCCAGGCACTTCATTCTGAAGAATGTTGAGCCCTCGTCTTATGGCTTCCCTTTGGATAAAAAAACCAAAGAGATAAATGTGCTTTTTTCTGTTGTTGAGATATTTCTGTACCACAGCTAGACTATGCACCCTGTCAATACACTGCACAGACTGCATACACATCAGCTAAAATACTGGCAAAACCGAGACTTTTTTCAAAACCTCCAATTTTTCAAACACCCACAGAAGCACAAAACCAGACATAAGATACAATGTTAGGGTTAACACATTTTAAGGGTGTAATTCTGTTACTGCTCCCTCCCTGACAAACTGCAGATGGAAAGAGAAGTTAGAAGCTTATGGCTGTCATGAAAATTAAACAAATAAAAACACTGTAGTCAATCAAACAGGATGGTTGGGATGAGGACTTTTCTATCCTAAAGACACAGAATAATGGGGATTTCCTATCCTAGACAAGGTACTGATGAAGGAACCTTCCTATGGCACAGATTGCTCCCCAGTAATAAAGGGAATTTGATACTCCCTGTTGCATAGCTTCTTACTCCACAAATCCTGTTAACCAAGAGGATTTCTCAGAGAAATTAGTAATTTAATTGATCACTGATCACTAAAAGCCCCTGATCCTTGTAAAAAATTTCATTAGATTATTAATGGAACACAAATAAGGTACAAATATTCAACAGGCAAGATGGAGGCAGTCCAAACATCAGCTCCAGATGCTATGGAGCATTTTTTCTTTAAAAAGGCAGCAAGAGCCTGTCTAAACTCTGTTCTGCAACAGGGCCTTTTAGATGGCACAACCTCAGTTACAGAGGAAACAGGAATCTGTGTCAGATGAAGGTAAAATCAGGATCTATAACTGGGAAAATTCTTAGGGGAAAATGCATACTTTAACCTTTCAAAGTATAAAATGTGCTCAAAACCCACATATGGTGATATGTATAAAGAACAAGAGTTTAGGAGAGGGAACATTCTAATACAATGCTGCCACAGGGCTCCTGTCTGCTTTCCACTTGGCACCTTACTTCTCCCTACACCTGGGAGAAGCAAGTTTGAGCTCCTTCACCAAAATATAAGTTGGAGACTGGAGTCACATCTCCTGTGGGGTTTCTGGCTTTGGATGAGGCCCTGGAATATGAAATAAAGGGAGTGGTTCTTTCAAGACTACTCCAGAGCTCACTTTACATTGCATTATTGAGACCGTCTCAGGACAGAAGCAGTAACAAAACCAAGGGCTTTAAGACAAAAGAAAATACTTAGAAACACCTACATGACAGGGATTTCAATGGATAAGACATTAAATCCAGAATTATTTGAATTATTTGGAATTTTTACTTGGTGCTTTGTGGGGTTTGGTCATTTAGGGGGCAGAGGAAGGGGGTTGTGGGTATTTTTTGGTGCATTTGGGTTTTTTCATTGTTGGCTTTGGGGTTCTTGTTTTGGGTTGTGTTTGTTTTGTGGTTTGGTTGTGGGTTTTTGCCTTTGTAGGGTTGTTTTGGGTTTGGTTTTTGCTTTGTGTTTTTTGGGTGGTTTTTTGTTTGCTTGTTGGTTTTTCGGAAGGGGGTTGTTTTGTTTTATGGTTTGTTTCTGGAAAAAAGATAATTTGGTTGTGAAGATGACAACAAGAACTTTGCTCCAGCCTCAGACTCTCTCAGGAAGCCTGTCACTTGGGTTTGCAAGCTACCTTTGGCATGGGTGTTCTCTTAAGGCTTCTCAGGAGAGGGATGCAATTGCCTGGGGACACAGTGCTCCAGTACTGGGTATGGCCAGCTGCTGGCATAAAGCTCGAGGCTTTGGGTCACTCTGAAGGCACCGTGGGCCTTTCATACAGTTTTTTGTTCATCAGCTCAAGCTCTGACATTTCTTACACAAAAACCACCCTTATCTGGATAGTTGAGAATAGTGAGAATGTACATGAATCCTTGACTGGAAAGGCAGTTTCTCCCTGAAATACTGTCTATGATAAAGACCAGACAGCCCAGTTCTGCATTTCTCTTACATGGCTGAGAACAGTGGTAATGGGAGACTCAAAGGCCTTGTAAACCCTCTTTCCACTGCTGCCAACTGGGAGGATTTAATTTGGCACTTGAGTTGGTGCCACTCATTGTTTGAGAGGAGGGATGGGGGGGGTATTTCTGCATGAAAGCTATGGGGAGTACTTACCTGTTTTCTGTTAGTTTCATGACTGTAGTTCCTCGTGAAGAAAAAACAATGAAAGACATCCGCAACATTGGACTGAAACCAAAGAACAAGTCAGATCCACATCACACACAGATCACATTCATCAGATTTTAACTTGCTAAGAGGCAGTAAATGAAAATGGAAATTACATATATAACAAATTAGAATATTAAGACTTTACCTTATGAACTTCTCAGCTAGGCTTTCCACAAAAGAGTAAATCTCAGTCCAATGATTCCTGACACTTCCAGACCTGTGTACAAACATAATTGATCACATTTCTCTTATTTCACAGGGAAATTCCTTGTTCCACTCAGAATTTTAAGCCTGGGCTATTTTAAAGATGTTTAGTGACAAAAATTACACAGAAGTGTAGGGAGAGAAGGCAGCTAACTGCTGAGGCTTCTACAGCAGTTGTTTTAAAGATGGAACAGGAAGCATAACAAAACCCACTGCCAGGTCTGAAATGGTTTACCATACAACTTTGAAACAACTTCAGTAACTTTTCTATCTCTAGTTTCTTTTATAACATAAAATACACATATAATGTTCTAGTTTAATTAATTTTATTTTACTCCAATAAATTAACTGCTAGCAGATTATTTACTTTCCCAGAACACAGCTCTGCCCTTGTAGCCACACTGAAAGTCTTGACTGATCTTCTATTCTCTGAGAAAGTGTGGGAGAATATTTGCATGAATCACTGTTTATTCCAAAAGAGAAAGCTTTTGAAGTAATTCAGAAGGGAAAGGCAGTACTAATAGCTAATTCCCTGGACTAGCATTCTGGACAGTCAATTTCTGGCCCCCTTACAGAGTTCTTGTGAAAACTTGGGCAACATAGTTAAATGCACAAACTTACACATTCATGCTGCTGTTACCAATACATAAAATTGCAATCCTGGCACTCCCCAGCTTTCTTCTGCTTAGTCTTACATTCTCAGGAATCCCCACAGTCTGGTGGGACTCAGACCTCACACAGAGCCCTACATGCAGCAATTCTACAGTGTATGCTAAGTGATTTCTACCATGTGGACCTATGCCACACACTTTCAAGCCATTAAAAAAGCTACAAAAATGAGAAATCAATGGCTTTAAAAGCCCTCCCCAGGGCTGTGGTGTTTATGTAAGAATAGCTTGTTTGCTTTCCTAGCTAAGCAGAATCATGTATCAGGTGTCTTAGGCAGAAAGAAGAATAAAAGAACAGAAGGATCACAGGGGCTTAGACACATAACTAAAACTTCTGAAATTTAACTACCATAAAGCAGAAGGTTTCTTCTAACTGCTGTTAGACATTTTTTTCTGTGAAAATGTATTAAAAATATGAAATAAATATCCTGTATTACAATTCACAGTCCTACCACGGGATTTCCAAGCAATCTTATGCCAGTCGTTCCTATCTCTATGTCAGGTACAGATTAGCATACAGAAGGCCACATGTACAATATAATATGGCACTGCCTGACCTGTAACATTACTGGTGGAGTTGAGGAGAAGAGTAAAAATAATAAAGAACAAAGACTGAAAGGAGACCCCTGAAATATGGAAGATAGAATAAGCTTTCTTGTGTAACCCTCTGCTTTCATGCTGCTCTTCATCAGGTCTGATGATTCATTCACAGAACAAACTGGTTATCAAAGAATGAAAAAATTGGCAGGCACTGAGGGAAGGCAGCAAAGCACCAGGACTGCTCAGAACAAAGATCCTTGCAGTCTCCAATTTACACACACCATGCAACAACATGTTTATACACTTGTGAACAGTAGCAACAAAAGGTGTTGGCAGTATTAGCAAATGAGCCCTTTTCTTGTAGTTAAAAAAGTAATCCATGCTGACATGATGCACGTGCTTTAAAGTTCCAAAAGTGATCTGAAGTGGTTCAACATGTATAATTCTTCAGGATTTTCTGAAAGTTTCAAGCTAAACTTCTCATGATCTCAAAGAGATGTTTCTTGAGTCTATGGATGATGCATTTACAGCTCATGATTTTTTTTATTTATTAATTTTTAATTCTTTCCTCCCTGGATTTGACATTTTCAGTTTCATTCTGAACTTGCAATCCCAGCAAAACCAAATTTTCTATGGAGTCGCTTCCCTACACAGAAGAGCCACAGCTTCTTACTTAGAAAAGATTGACCTATTTTGGATGATGCATTAAATTTCTGCTGTCAGCTGCAAGGGCACTCTCGCAATTAAACAAAAACAACAAACAAAACCCAAAGAAAAGTAACAATGAATTTTTGTTGTAACAGCAACAAATCATCATTTCCAGTTACTTCTCAGGACTACATCTTCCCCCTTCACTGGGTTTTGGGGTTTGGGTTTTTTTTTCAGTCTATATTTTAGGCACAGCTCAGTAAAACAACCTAGACATTGAAATTTAAGAGAATCATAAACCACTAATGGTGGAAAAACATTAAGATTTTAAAAGTGAACTTGCACAGATAAACTTAGTACTGTGCAATTCCATGTACTCTTGACTACAACAAAAGACTCATTCTTGGAAGAGGTACAACCAGTGAATGCCCACATCTGAAAAGCTAGGGAGGTCTTAGTCTTGGACTAGTCCTCATAGGAAGTGTACTGCACTGTCAGTGTGCCTGGTTCTACTGAGCTACAATATGGCAGTGGGTCTCCTTCTCACTTAGGAGAAATTCTGCACCTACATGTTGCTTATCAGCTGTTAAGTGTCAAAAGTGAACTAATTACCATAACTGAGACTGACACTGTCAGTCACATCAAACCCCTTATGAACACCTGTGAGGATGGCCTGGCTTCCAAAAGAACCTGATTTTCTTCTGTCCCACCCAAATTTGCTTCTAAATATCCCTGTTTGCAAAATATTTTATTTGCTATTTCACATATATATACACACACACATACATATATATATATATACGTTTTGCTATCTCATATATATGTTTTGGAGGCTTCTGGAGTTTGTCCTGATAGTTCAATCTGTTGCCACAGAAGCCTGTGCTAATAGGAGCCTCAGACAGAGTTCACATGTTGTCCCAAAGTGCTATCAGTAAATAACCACAAACAAATTCTGTGCCTGGATTGTATGTCCACCAAATTATATATTCCTCTAAGACTTCAGAGGAACCATGAAGACTTCTGAACAATGATGAAAAAAATAAATTAAGTATGTAAAACAGCAGAAAAGGTATTGGGCATGTGACACACTCATCCACCTTCACAAGGAACTAGGAGGACCTTGGGGAAGTGATACAGCCATGGAATTCTATGTATCTTGCTGTCAAGGTTTGTGGATCCAAGCACTATGATTGTCTGCAAAGAAGGACTGTGTTACAGCCAGATCTTACCTTGTTTGATCATGCCTTATAGATTTCCTGCTTTCATCAGCCACCTAGTTCAACTCCTCACATCAACCAAAATGGCTGCCCATCACCAGCCAAGCCTTGGGGTTTCTCCCTGCATCATCCCACTGAAGAAGCCCAATGACTCTGACTTTCTCTGCAAAGTACCAAGCCCTACAAGCCAAAGACTTTTCAGAGCCAAAGCAGGCTGGTGGGGGCTCAGCCCTTGGAGGTTACATAAGCAAAATGCAGTGCAATAAACAGCTGCTGTGGACAGCCAGAGTGCCACCAAAAAAAAAAAAAAAAAAAAAAAAAAAAAAAAAAAAAAAAAAAAAAAAAGACAAAAGAAAAAAAAAGAAAGAAAAAAAAAAAGAAAGAAAAAAAAAAAAAGAAAGAAAAAAAAAAAAGAAAAAAAAAAGAAAGAAAAAAAAAGGTATTTCAAGGCCTGTTTCTGCTCCTGATTCCACTGGGGTGAGCCTGGAACCAATCCAGAGAACTGGCATAATTTCCCCAGGCTCATACCATGCAATTGGGATCAGAATTAGGCCCAGGCAAAGTGAAAAAACCCACAGGAGTCATTTACTGTGAGCGTGTTTCTTGCTCCACGAGCTCTGTTCCCATTACACACTAGACAAAGAGAAGAGTCAGCAAACCACAACATAGGAAAGAATGTGCTCCCGGCCTCATTGGGACTCGGCTTGGAAGAGCAGCTGCTGCTACAGCTCCTGCTGCTGCTGTTTTCCTGAATTTCACATTGCTACCACTTGATGGGAGGGGGGGAAAGAGGAGGTCACTGAGTATTTCTGGGGGTGGAAGGAAGTGATGTTATTGCAAGGCTTGACTCTGCTCCTGCTTGCTTTGGAGTGCCTCCTTCTAGCTTAGCAGAGCTTTATGTCAGTATAAAAGCAGTGAGCATGTTAGAGTCATGCCTACCCCAACCTGAGATATTTCACTGCTGTTTGTGACAATGACACTTGAAAAGTTGTGCTGGAAGCCTCCTCTTCTTTCCCAACAGGCTCACAGAGGCAGTGGAAGCTGGAGTGTGGAGAAGTCAAGCAGCACAACCCAGGTACCCAGTTATTTCAGCAGGCAAAAATCTGGAGGGTTAGTTGTAAGGTGTTTGTCTTAGGGCACATGTGATTCGGTTATAGCTAAACTCATTGTCAGGAGCCTACTACAGATCAACCTAGTGCAATAAACATCAGACATGAAGCTTATCAGTGAAAGTTTAAACCCCAGCACTACCCTAACAGTACATACTTACATTATTACACTCTCTGAGAGAAAACTGTGAGACAGTGAAAGCTTTGGAAGATACAGATCTGCCCTTTGTTTTATTCCCTGCGACTATGCACATTTGGCTGTTACAGGCAGCAGCTCTAGAGATCCTGGAGCAAGAAACAGACCCTGTATTATTGATGATGTGTTTGGCTTGACTATGGTGTCGGGGCTGTAAGACACCCATTGAGTTTGCAGGTCCCTGTAAGTCTCCATCCCCTTGAGCTAATGGAGTCCCTTTATAGGCCTATTGCTCAGAAATATGACATTTTGATATTGCTATATGGAGAGCTCTTTGTGGCCACAACCACATGGTAGACAACAGAATTCTTGCATATGGCTACTAACAGCTCTGCAAAAAAACTAAACCCTGGGGCATCTAGTTTGTTGTGGTTTCAGACACAAGCATATTCATCCAACCCTCCGCTCCCTTCTAAGCCAGCACAGCATTTGAAGTGACATGAATCCTCCCCTCCCAAACAATGCTTCTTACAAAGTATGGAAGGGGCCTTGACTGGGTGATTCATCCAGGCAAGGAAGGCCTAGTTTATATTATGTGCTCCAGAGGCAATTAGAAACACTGCAGAGACAGCCATTCTGAGACAAGTCCTAGCCAGACTACTAACATTAATGAACAAGACAAGGGCTCGTATGGAGAGGTGAAGCAGAGAAGTGACTAGAAAATTAATTTTAGTCCTAGGCCAGTACCCTGAGCATATTTGAATCCAAAAAGTTTCATGACCAAAACCATTACAGATAGTTTTTATCCTATAAAACTCCTGACAGAGTCTGCAGCAACTTTACAGCCTTCTGGAAGTCACAACTCAAGACATTATTCTTTACTCCATCTAACCCACAAGTCTTGTCTGCCTGGTACTACAGCTCTTGCTATATCCCCAGCCAACAAAAGAGCACAAAGTAAAATTCAGAAGCCATGCTCAAACTGCACCCAACCACTTCAGATCCCCCTTTAAAGCTCCAGAGCTGCTCTGAGCAGCATCAGGGCTGGAAGATACACACTCAGCATCCCAGTTGTCTTCAACACAACATAAGGAGCAAAGCAGGGTGCTCAATCCCAGTCACACTGCACCACTCTTAAGAAGGTACAAATCCTAGCAAGGAACAGGAAGATATACCTCTGAGCTATGAGTAACTCTCAGGAGTTAATTCATCTTCTCTGCATTTGAGATTAAAAGGTTCAGTCCTACTACACCTCAGAAACTCACAATTCACACCAGCATTTGGCTGGCAAGCTCAGACAAAAGTAATGGAATTCTCAATCACTGAGTGCACACAAACAAAAATCCTAGGTCAATGGCAATCTTACGGTTTACTTCCTTGGCTCAAGCCCCAAATAAATCACATTTAGTTACATGCATAAACAGACTGCAAATGACAAGCTGCCATGGCTTTTTCTTCCTGTTAACTGTACACATTTTATGTCAAATAAACATTCCCCATTAGCTTTGCCTTGTGTTTTATAAATAATTTTTGTTCTTCAGACAAAAGGGAAGAGAATTGGTTTTCCTGAGTATTCTTTTCCCTGCCAAAAGGCAAATCTGGAAGAATAATATCAGGCAAAATACAAACAAATAAAACTTGGTTCCAATAACATAGGTATGCCCGAAGCCAAATTAAAATTTGCTTTGGAACATTCCAAGCAATTATACCTGGTTGTAAGAAAATCACAGCACTGGCTGAAATATAACCACAACAAAGAAAGATGCAAAGGCAAAATACCAACAGATTATGTTTTGAAAACAATAAAGGTTGCTTAAAGGCAGCTGGAGAGTAGGAGAAGTGTCACTGAGATGATGTGGTTACACTATAAAGGGGGGGGTAGAGGGAAGACCACAAAACAGGAAGACAGAGAGACAATAATTTTTAAATACACTCAAATAGTAATCAACACCACGTAAGGAACAAAACTGACACTTTTCAGACAGCAACTCCTCTCAATCAATACAGATGACCTGCATCAGGTCCTAAGTCTTACAATGAACTGGTCTAGCTGCAGCAAGTAGGTATTCTTGCTTACAGAATAGGGTGTCCAGTGGTGGTTTAAAGTAGCCAATACAAGATTTTCAAATGCAATTGACTTAAGTGGCAGAACACATGTTCAGGCACCTATCCTTGCCAGCATTCTGATTTCCAACCACAACAGTGCTGTTAGCTACACTCTTACCGTCCTCATACATGCACAAAACCTCTACATAGAATGGCACTGGACCAAGAGAGTGCAGAGAGAGAAGCTACAGAAGCTCCCACAGGTCCAGCTCTGTCCTGGGACTATGTGTGCACAGGGAGATAGAGGGCCACAGTGAGAGGCACAAAATAGTCCCTAGTATTTGTAACTCACGAATGTTAAATTCATTCAGATCATTGGCAAGGAAATCATTGGGGTGGGGGGTATATAAAAAGCACAAAATACATTTGCCAAACTCTCATACATTGCTTTAAATAAGGCATATTGTGAAAAGACAAGGTATGTGGAGATCAGTAATTCACTACAGATGCCTTAAAATGAGAAAAGGTGGCCCACAACACGAGCTCCTGAGATGTTTCTGTTCTGAGGGCTTGCTTGCTTGAAGTGAATTAAGATGTATGAACTTGTTTTCCTCGAGATGCCTCACTCTTCCACAATATTGGCTTTTCAAGATGAAGTTGTGGAGGGGGACAAAGATCCAAAACCCAAAGTCAGGAAAGAGATGGGACTGAGTAGCTAATCTCCCATCTAATCAGAGGTTGTGCTCTTCCCCATCAACTACCTACCAGTGACATTCACCTCTGGAGTGAAGCTTACCAAGTTTAGAGAAAGGCAGCTGGAAAATAGATTACAAGTAAGAGGATGGCCACATTGTACAGATGTCTTTACCAAAGTTGCTGCTGACAGAGATGCTCTTAGGAACAGAGCAGACAAACCAAAACTGATATTGTTGCGGACCCAAGAGATGGGAGCACCATGAAGTTTGGGGGAAGATGAGGAATGGAGAAAAGGTAGTTAGTCCAGCTTCCTCAAAAAAATACAATACAATAAAAAAAATCACTGTTCTAGAAGAAAATCAGCCAGAGCCTCACTCAAGACACTTGGGCTTCCATGATCTCTGCATTAGAGATAACATTTTCCCAAGGCTACGTGGCCTTTTCCTCAAAATTCAAACTTTCTTAACTAACATCCCAGCAAGAAAAATGAAAAAAAAAATTTTTTACTATCTCACATTCTTCCTTCCCCCCTTTCTGATCCTGTCCTACAGTCTTAAAAGAAATGTCTTTGTATTTGGTAAACAAACTACAGAGAGCTCTGCAGTTCAGCTCTGTCATGTCAAGCATCGCCAGCAGCAGATATTTATGGCAGATGTAAGTCCTTACTTTGAAAGGGTTTCTATTTGTTGCACTAGTAAACAATCATAACGATGCTACCAGGCACTGTTATAATTAGAAAACACTAGAGGTCAGTCACCCTTTCTGCTTTGCAAGTGCATTTCAATATGATTACAAACAGCAGCTGGATATTAACAGTAAGACAGGGATGAAAGTTAGTTACACACTCAAGCACAAGGATGTCACTGCAAGACATGGATTCGTGATTGGACTTAATGTTCTTAAGGTCTTTTCCAACCAAAATAATTCTATGATTTTAAGATTTGATAGTCAAGCAATCAAATCCCTGAGAGGACTTGTCCTCAATATTGGGATGTAACTGAAAAAAGGTTTTCATGCACCTCAACAACCAAAGCAAATGAAGCAACTGAAGTGAGAACTGCTCAGCTTCTCAGCTTCCATTATGTTGGGCTGAAGAGCTATGCTCATTTGAAAGTAAACATGAGATCTTTGATATCACATGTGACTTGATCTTACCACCTGCCATAAGAAAGATATGCCAACTGTGCTGTATACTGCCATACCTCATGCAGACAGAAAGACTTAGCTACAAACAAAAAATTCTGTTGCTTCAGTATGATGTTTTAAAGTATTCCACTACATCTCCCAACAAACTCAAGCTTGCATAATTCATAATGGATGACAGAAGCAGCATGATTGCAGACTCTAGGCGGTTGCCTCTGCAGCCAGCAAATGTCCAGTTTTCCTAGCTTCAAGAGATTTGCTCATTTAAGCAGCCCCATAGACAAGGCAGTCCTAATGCGGCTCTGGCAGGGTCAGACAATCCTAAGGAAGACTGTGGCAATTTTCTCTCCAAATGCTGCTTTTCCCTTTCACCACACCAACTTCTTGGGTGTCTAAGGCTTAGTTCCACTGCTCTGATCTTGCCTATCCCATGGAGTTAACAGAGGGCTGCAATCAACTCCAGGCAGAGAAAAATTACGAAATCAGAGAGGCTTGATTTTTTTGTTCTAATTGGCAGCATATACATTATACCAATAACTTCACCAGCAGATGATCTTTTCCATCTGATGGTTATTGCCTGCAGGACTAAATTCCCACAGACTTTGGCTGGCAGAATGAAAAGGAAAAATCATGCCCCAATAAAGTCATTGCAGTAACACATAGTGCTTACATGCATGAGGAGAAAGGTTTGTTATCTTTCAATTTGCCTCCTACTGATATGAGGATACATCTTTCTATGGGGGAACAAAGAAAAGCAAATTTAAAGTCATTTTGGTTCACTCAGGCTGACTTCAGATACAAGGTCTGTCATTCAGCTAAAGAGTGCACTATAGGGTCACAGGATTAAAGCTCAGAGTTTTCACACAGCCAATGCTTCAGTCCTATTGTTAGACAGCTAATTAAGACTGAATGCATCTAACTCCAGTCTGGCAAGGCACTAATGAAGGGAGGCAATCCCCAGGCCATGTGGGAATACTCTGTGGTGTGTAAGGCTGGGTTTTTCTGGGGATTCTCCCACTAGAAATTAGAACCAAAGTCCTTCCCAGATATGTATCAGCATGGGACCTGTTCAAAAAAAGTGATTACTGCATTTTCAGATTTGGCCAGTTACTGGCGAGTTACTTCTGACTGGCTTCCTGCCTTCTCCTTACCAGGAATACCCTGACCTTCTCAACATTAATGGACTATCTAGCTTCTTCCTGCAAAACTGCCCCAAGATCTATCTGCCCCAGTCTATCCACAGTCAATTCTCCCTGCCTCCATAAAGCTACTTGTGCTGCACCAGATGTTATAGAATACAACTGGCACTAAATACACCCTCAGGCAGGATGGGACCCATGGCTCCAAAGGTCTTGCACTCTAATATTACCCATATGGACTGTAATACAGTCTCATTGAGGCCAAAAGCAGCTTTGCCACCATACCACCACAGACATGGTAGGAGAAGGGATGGCTTCTAAAACTACATAAGGGTAAGGGTCCAAGTAACTTTTACTACTGCTTTTTACCAAAGAGGAACTTACTAATATACCTCTCAAAGGTTACAAACGATCAGTTTGCAACTGAAGCTAAAGAGAATTTTCCCACTGGAACTGACATGCATGACTTTTACTTCAACAATAATCAGGTCCAATCTCCAGAGGACCACTGTACCAAGTGGGTAATGCCTGAGCCAAGATACAAGACCAGTAGCCTCATAAAAGAAAACGTATGATTTCATGTCTACAATACTGAAGAGGATCGTGCTTACACAAACAACTCGCTATTGGTTGACATACCAAGTAACTGACCAAATCACTCTCTTCTCTTCCATGATTTTTCCTAATACGACATGAATGGTAACACAAATCACCACAGTAAAGTGCTTTCTGATCTAAAGATGAAAAGTAGCACAGGAGTGCAGCGTGGTGATTGCTAGGAGTACACAATGCCATTGTAAACAAGGAAACTGCACTGTAACAGATATGTCACAGAGACAACCCATACTGCAATCATCATTTATTGTTAAAAGGAATTTGGTACGGCAAGTGACCGTAACAACAGTATTAGTCCCTCGAAAGCGAGGATTCATCTGAGAACACTAACCCCCTGTAGAGCTCCCTCTAGACACAAAGGTTACTTCAGGAACAAGTTTGTAGTACAAGAAAACAAAACAATGACCACATGGTGTGTTAGCACCTTGTGGAAAGGCAGAACGCCTTTGGTCTTCAGATCACTTTGCTCTAAAATTAGAATCACTACTTAATGATACTTTTTTTATTTCTTCTTGATTATGGGAATATACTGGCTCCTGAGCGGTGGTGGCTTTTTGCCTCGTGCAGAAGGCCTGATACACAGAACAGTTCTCCCAGTCAGGAAACAGCCCAACACAGACTTCATACCTGGCTGGTGGGTAAGAATCACCAAGCAGAGGCTTCAGTCTTTCATAACACCATGCGACTATGGATGTATTAGATAACACAGTCGTCATATTAAGTATACGTGGGAGACTAACAATCCTTGAATTTAACTTTTGGCATCAAGATGGAGCAGTGCACGAGGAGAAACAGCTATTTGTGCCTTCTAAAAAACACCTGTGGGCGTACCAGTTTAGCACTCACTTTGCCAGTGCTTGCTCTAACATGCCTACAAAGGTGAGCTTAACTATACCCTCCGGCCATACTTTAACAAATGTGAGCCTACTTTAGGTATTTGCCAACCTATTTTTATAGATGTACTCAAACACAGGTTTAGACAATTCCAAAAAACTTGAGCAGAAACAAGTTTTACAAAACCTTACAGCATGTCTGTAAAAAAGCAACCACTTAGATACAAACAGTCTAGTCTCAACTTTAACTAGGTTTGGACAGTCCACAGGTGACATCACTGTGCTCAGCCTAAGTCTTGACACCCTGCGTTCTGGGGGCATTGACCATATCCTTTCAAACTCAACACTCACACCCCACAAACCCCATGCTACAACCTGAAGGCGACCTGGTTTTCCGGATTTGTATATGCAACTAACCATATGCACTAACCAGCACAGTGCTCCTCGAAGTGCTCCACTTGGGAAACGTTCAAGTTTTGAGAAGCAAAACTAAGGATCTTGCCCCACAAATCGTATTCAGCACCAAGGGAGGTGGGGGAAGGCACCCGGGAAGGCGGGGGAGACAACGTCCCTGCTGCTACGAGGAGGCACTGAAGGGTGAATAAACGTTTTTAAATGCGACTGTCACTTACTTATCCAGGACGAAGTAGAGATCAAAGGCACCGTGACAAGAGCGCTGCTCTTCTTGCTCTTCCTCCTCCTCCGGCCGGGCACAGAAGTTTAGGCTCCCCATTGCCAGCAAGAAGCAGCACAAAAATGCTGCTTTCTCCACGCTGCTCCTGCAACTCGCCATCTTTTCCTTTCCTTAATTCTTCCTCCTCCCCCAGTTTCTTTCTCTTACTACAGAGCTTCCGGGCTCTCTGGAAGCACCGAGGGCAGATGAGAAAAATAAATAAAATAATAATAATAAAATATTTTTTTAAAAAAACCCACACAAGCCAACTTCAGGATCTCGGCTCAACTCTGCGGGCTCAAGGCAGCCCTGCCCGCCGGGCACCGGACTGCTGACTCAGGGCAGGGGGCTGACCCCAGATGGATGGTCCCCAGAATCCAGTTTCCATGCCCCGCCGCCTCGGCGGCTGCCCCAAGCGCCTAAGCCCCGTCCCGCACGGAGAGAAGCGGCTCCTCTCGTAAGGGCCAGAGGCAGGAAGGGACAGAGGGAGGGGAGCAGGGGGAGGGAGACAGGATCTTATGGGGGAAAGCTGAACTGGGACTTTCCTGTTCCGGGATACCGAGGTGGGAAAGACTGCTGCGAGCAGGGGACCAAGTATAGGGGCCGCTGCGCCCCGGACCTGCCGCCTCTTCGCCGCCCACCGCGGGCACAGGGCGGGTGTCCCTGGCTCTCCTTCCATTCTTCCATCCCTCCCGGACTGCCTGCGGGGCGCCTGGCTGCTCTCCGGGGTATCGCGGCGCGTCCTGTGCTGCCTCTCGCCCGCAGACTCGAGGAGCAGGGCGGGGGATTCCGGTGTGACTGAGGCTGAGGGGCGTAAGCCGCCGAGGCATGAAGAAGTTGATGTAGAAGATGGGCGTAATTGCAAAGTCCTTTGACAAAAGGGGCACGGGAGGACGACGCGAGAGGGCACTTAATGAAAAATTTTGTTGCAGGAGATGAGTGCAATTAAAAAGGTTATTGCCTGGGGGCTGCGGTAAGGGCACGTTTTAACGACCCCCTCTTGCCATAGCAAATTATTTATCTTCCGTAGTAAAAAGCTGAGTTTACTTATGCTGGAGCCTGCACACATTCTGCAGGCAATGAGTAAGGATGAAACGAAATCTTTTAATGGAGAATTTGCACCGTGCCATAATCACTCCCCGCCTGATACACAGGTTACAAAGCAGTGCCCTAAAGAGCTGACCCAGCTCGTCTGGATGCTGTCTCCAAAGTTTGAATAATTAGTGGCTTCCAGCCTCTTTCCCCTCCCCCACACAATTTGCAGCCCCTAATTAATGAAAAGAGCCACAGGGAGGGATGCGAAGGAGAGTCACTTTGCATGACAGAGTTGGGACTAGATGTTTCTCTTTCTTGGGGGAAGGCTTCTGAACGCTAGTCAAGGTCGAGAGAATCCATCCCCTGTGGGGTGCTGGCACGCTGCCCCATCGGGCCTTAATCCCCCAAACATCGCTTCGCTGGGCGCCTCTTCACCCGGGAATCCAAGTGATAACGCCCTGGCCAGGAGCCCCTTCTACGTAACAACAACAAAAAGTGTCAGCTCCTCCTCCCGACAGAGTTGGGATCCGAGGGGCGCAGGGCCCGCCCGGGCAGGGCGTTGCCCTGAGGCAAGGCTCGGGAAAGACCGCGGTGTATGAGCTGTTCGCCGCGGCACATGGCAGCTCTGGCTTGGGCCCTGCCCGCTCCGGGGGAGGTATGCGGAGTGTCCCCACGGAGCCGGCGGGCTCTTTCATTCTTCGCTCGACGAAGACATGCGTGGAGGCGGTGCGTCTGCACTCCCGCGCAGAATTCCTTCCCCGTCGGACCCGGTGCTCTTCTAGCAGCCCTTCGCGTGTTTTGTCACTTGCAAATCTGAAATAAATTTTGCATTGCGGGGTAAACACCTAGGGTTTAGTTTTCCCTGTCGCTATGCTGAACCTCATTCAGACACATTCAACCACAGCGGCGGTCGGGGACTTAATCAAGGAAAGATTAGAGGGGCCACCAACTTTTAGTTGCTCTCACAGTTTTAACCATGCACGGGTCGAAGTTTAATGCCCTACTTGAGCTAACCACTTTAAAGGGTTTTGTGCACTGGCCAGTTGAGTCCCAGCGATTACTTAGATCATGGAGAAATACAAGAAAACCACATCCTCCCTAGTGACATTCACAAAAAATGAGCAAGCAGCGGCTGGGCAGCATCCTCCTCCGCTGCCGGGATTCGGCCTCGACGGTGCCCGCTAGCGTCGGCAGCCTGCATGGTCCCCGGAAGCCGCGACTCTCCATCACAATCCCGGCCGCTCTCGCTCCCCGCGGCTCGAAGGGGAGGCGCGCCCTCGCCGCCTTTCAAAACAAACAACCAAACAAAAAGCACCTAAAGTGCTAATAGAGTCAGATTTCTTTGTGAATATAAGATTGTTTCGTAAAACAACGGGACAGACTTCAAGGGACACTCCAAAGCAGTATTCTGCTACAACGAAAAAGTGGCTTATAAACTGTTTTCTAATCACGTGCATTGCCCTTCTCTGATCATTAATAAATCATATTATTTTGCAAAGAGAGCAGGCTTTCTGACCTGCCTTCTCCAAAGGACACACAGTCCCGGCGTGTAGGGCATGTTTCAAGGCTTTCTGAAGGTACGGAAAAGCCATGACACCCCCGCCATTAGCGCTGGCTAGCGACTGCCACTGTTAGTGTGGAACAGAAGAAAAATATTGGGGAGTGTGGGGCCAGCTCTCTGCTAGCCCCTCCGGATTCGCCCAGCCCCTTCGAGGAGAGTCGAGGCCGGCAAGGGGTTTGCGAGCTGTCTACCTCCGGCACCACAGCCGCTCCTATTCAACAAAACAGGATTTCCGATCCTCGGGAGACCCAGCAGCAGCTGTCACATACACCGGGCAAGCCTGACGGGTCCGAAGTGTTATGTGTGTGGTTAGTGTTCAGGGCAAGCGAGCGAGGAGGCAGGGGGATCTGGACCGGCGAAACCGCCAGAATCCGGGCCGCGATCGGAGCCCGTGGTGTGCCGATGATCTGGATGCCCGGTCTCCTTTGCTTTGGTATTGCTCGAAGGAGAATCAAACCAAGCACCAGCTGATCTGATCGCAAGATGCGGATCTTACCCTGGGACACGGGTTACCTCAGCGCACTGTCTCTCAGTGATTCAAGCTCCGAAAGGCAGGTGACACTGTCTAGATACCCCTTCCTATGCCTTCTGCAGTTATTTGCATAAAAGCTGCCCAAATATAAACCCTTGCGATATGAAGTGCAGTGGGAACTGTTCATCTCCGTTTCCTGACAGCAGCACCTCAAATCAGAAAGTGTTCCCAGAAGAATATTGAGAGATGGCATCGGCACGCAAACCCATCCCTGAGAAGATGGTGGGATAGAGATCTTCCCACAGCGGCGCTTCGGCCACCCACCCCCCGTTATGCTTTGTAGTGTTGTTTGTTCTGCCTGAGCTGAGTTTTAAAAGATACAAACTCTTGACTTCATCCTATTTAATCCCTGTAGCACAGAACACGTAGAGCGTGATTCACGCTATTGGTATAAGATTACTCTTTAATTGCAGCGAAAATCCGTGCTTTCAAAAGCATTAAAGAGTTGACGTTTCTTTTCCCAATACAAGGCAATATTCAGATTACATAGACACTAATCAAATAACCCGGGTTATTTCGTTTGTCAACATGTTCATAAGAATTTTCTACCAGGCGTTAAAGGCATTTATATGGAACGACATCTTTCAAAAGCAATGTCGCTAGTTCAGACTTAGGGAATATTTGATTATGACAAGACGTTTGATGGTTTTGTTTTACATACCAGCTGTGCCACAAATCGTTTCATACTTCAAACAAATTTATAATTTTGTATCCTCCAAGTCCTTTCTTTGAAGCAGTGATTTTCATTTTGAACCATTCTTGTCAATACCTTCAGCTCCTAGAATAGCCTTTTACTTTCTAAAGTGTTTTCAGACAGTTTAAAGGGCAACTAGCAGGAAAACTTTTGAGGTGGTTTTGGTTTGGGGTTTTGCACAACTTTGGAAGAAACTCCCTTTTTGAAAATACCGTTACAAGGGGGAATTCCCTCCACCTTCTGAGCCCCCCATCGCCGCCCTTCGCAGGCACTCCCAGGATGGCTTCTGCCTTGGGAAGGACTTCACAGCTGCCGCGGGCGGGGGTGGTAGCGGGTCCCCAGGGAGGGAAACAAGCCGGTGCCAGGAGGGGGGCCGGCGGGCAGGCCCCGCGGTAGGCGTTTCCCGAGGTCTGCTCTGGGCGGGGAGCCGTGGCTGGGGAGGAGGGTGCTGCCGTGCTGGGGCGGTGCGGCGGCGAGGGGCTGCCGGCGCAGCTCCTGGGGTGCCGGGTGGCCCCGTCGGTGGGGCGAGGGCTCCTTGGGGACGTGGCCTTAGCGGGATCCCAGGAAGGGGGCACGGCGGTGACCTTCGGTGCTGGAGAGCCCCTGTCCGCGGCGAGCCTGCAGCCAGGTGAGTGGGGCCGGGGCCGAGGTGGCTGCGGTGCCCCGCGGGGCGGTCTCGGCGGGGTGGTGCGGGGTGGCCGCTCTGCCGCCGGCAGAAAGCGGGCAGAGCGCGGCGGGGTGGGTAACGCGGTGCTGTCTCTCCCGCCCAGGCTGCGCGGCCGCGGAGCGCGGCGCTGCCCTTCCGCAGCTGGTAAGGATGACGGCGAGGGGCCGCGGTGTTTTCGGCCATGCCGGTGGCCGATGCGCGTCAAGGGGGCGGCGAGGGCGGAGAGGAGGCCGGAAGGGTTCTGAGACCAGTCTGGGCGCTACCGCAGCGGGACCTGCCACGCCAGGGCCGAATTGCCCCCGGGGTTTTGCCGGGGAGCAGGCGAGGGCATCGGGTGCTCCTCTGTGACTTGTGCTTGACTCGGACCTTTGTCACCGCCTGCTTCAATGCTTCTATAACAGCGAGAGGGCCCGAGGAAAGTGCCCTGCAAAGAGGATACTATGCCTGGGATGCCGGGGGGCTATGCAGAGGCGGTGCGGCGGAGAAGGCGGCCTCCCCTCGGTAGTCCCGAAGGCAGTAATGCTTTTCGTCCCTCCCGGCTCCTCTTTCCGACTCCCAGACCTTTCGAGCATCACTCGCCCTTTTGATTTGTTACAGGTCTCCTCATCCTTCCAACTTCGACAGGTGATCAGAGCATCGTGGCGGCTTTAGGTACTTATTTAGGCTCTACTTGCTTTTAAGAAATTGACAAACTTTCTTTGGAATAGCTCACACTGTTCTCTCTTTTTATTTAAGAATATCCACGTTCCTTAGTAGAAAATGTCTACTGCCAAAGTTAAAGGCTGCTATTGTAATTTTAAAATGTCACATCCATCTCCACATTTGCAAACCCTTCAATGGAAAGGTTTCTGTAGGAATTCAGTCTGCTGTAGGAATGTTTGAAGCATTTTAATATTTTTTTTTCTGTGATCTGACAGGTACTGATTTGGAAGAAACATCATTAAAAACTTGATGCAAGACACAATTTAAAAGTGGTTTTATGTTTTTAATATAGGTACTCTCAAATAAAAAGTTGTTATACTCATGCATAAATTTCTGAATTTAATCATAAATTACTGCTCAGGAGCTATCCCTTGCTTTTAGCTTTAAAATGACAAAATTTAGTACTTGGTGGCTCTTGTTATGTTTTATTAAATATAACTGGTACTAGGGAGAGGGATTTCTGTAGGCAACAGACTGGGAGATTAAGGTTTATTTCTTTTAACACGCAAAACTACACCAAAGCATAAGCTGATCTTTGAGAAAACAAAATTGTTTGGTATTTAAATGTTTTCCAGTATGTCAAAACAAAGTAGAGCTGACTTACAGAACTCTACAGAGATACCATCTTACAGGGGAAAAAAAACAAAACAGCTTTATAGCTATAGAAATATTAATGTAAATTCAAAATACTGCTTTAGCTTCTGTTCTCTGAATGCAACATAACCAGATGAAGAAGTACAAATGTAATTTTTGTGTAGAGAATTATTGATTGAATGGAAGATTTTGCAGAAGAAAGTACTTGGCTAAATGCTGGTATGTTGTACGTGGACATTTCCACGTCTGTAATGCTGTGAATCAGGTAATATAATTTTCCTACAGCACAGGCATATATTACTTGCAAATGCTATTAATAAACACCAGGTCAAAGAACAGATTATTTGTTGGGAAACAGATTATTTTAGGTCAGACCTATTTCAATTTAGAAAATTGACTTTCCATTAAAATATTTCTTCATTGCAGTGTAAAATAAGTCATTTATGTTATTCCCCACAATTTCACATTACATAGTGCTCTTCAGCTGAGTTACTTGCTGGTATTGCAATTGGCATAGTGTGGTAAATTTAACATTAATGTAACTTAATGTTGCTTAGTACTGATGAAGAGATTTCAGTATTAACCACATAAAAGTGAGTGAATGCACTCAGTTTAAAATATTTATTTTCAAATATAGATGGTGAACATGCATTATCACAAAAGATTATCTAGCTGTATGTATAGTTGTCCATGCATGTATTTATATATATATGTATACACTTACCTCCCAATACATTAGTTTCCTGTCAAAAAGAAACATTTGAACAGGTATAAGTTTTGTTTTTGTTTTAGTGGAAAGCTATGAAAAATAAGTAGCAAGACTGTTAAAGAAGAATGCACCTTACATATCTTGAACATCACTTAAATAATGTAATTTCTTTTAATGTGGTAAAGAAGACATCAATGTGAACTGTATGAAGACAGAGGAAAAACTATTTGTGACTGTTTTCATAAGTCACGTGTTTTGGTTCAGTCTGTATTTGGTTCAGTCTGGTTGTGTTTGGATTGTGTTGGTTGGTTGACTGGCTGGCTCTCCATTTTCTGTGGCTACACATAAGGAATGGTGGTTTTGTGTGCATGGATGCCTGCTTGAAAGAGCCAAGGTACAAGACTGTGTTAGAACAAATATGTTAGCACAAACTGCCATGGTCAGGGCTCCGCTTTTTGTGTGAATCAAACAAGGATTTTGCTGAAAGTGGATACATGCATCTGAGTGACAAGTAACTTTCTTACACTACATTGACAGATGAATAGTTGCCTTCTCTGTTCCTCCAACTTTGATGGTTTAAAATGTGTTTTTGCTGTATTATCTTTTGTGTGTGAGAATAGTAGAGGCATTTTAATGTCTGCTTTGTCTTCCTTCCTTGTTGTCCCCTGTAAAATTCCTGTGACATTTCCAAGCGTCGCGTCTGTTGCTGAATGGTGAACAATGACAAAGCAGTAGAAGCAGACATAAGACCAAGTCTCTGAGGTGGCCACTAGCACAATTCAGATCTGGATTACGAAATACTGTGGAATATGGACTGAAATATATCCATATAGTGTAGTGCATATACTATGCAGCTAAAATTATAAATATTTACAGAATTCTGTATTTACAGAATATTTAGTCTGATAGTCTACAATCCTGGCTGAAGAGTTAAATCATGCTCCCTTTGTTCTGTAAGAGCCATGGTTTTTGGGCCTTATGCCTTAAAACAACAAGAGCATGGTGCTGGATTAAGGTAATACTTCAATGAGACATAACAGCTGTAGTCCAGTGAAGAGTCATCCCTTCAGTGCTTTGCCCCTGACACAAAAATGTCTTTGAAAGCCAGAAGGCTACAGAGTTGTAGTCAACTCCTCTTTATCCACAGGTGGATTGTCTGACTTATGAATGACTTATACAAGCCAGTACCATCCTCCAGGGTCTAATAGATCATATGCAGACAGAAGCACTAATTCTGCCTCTGGGGCCAACTCAGCTGGAAAGGGGTACTAACTGGGGTACTAACTTTTTATGTGCCATGGAGCCAAACTCCTAGGCCTAGTCTGTCTGAACCACTGGGACAGCAGAAAATAAGCATACTAATTCTTTCTGAGGAGGGCATCATGGCATTACTGTTGCTCATTGTCCAGCTTTAAACATCAATAGCCCTCCCAATGCCTGTGCTGTCCTCCCAATGCCTTGTATTCCAGCACTGGGAGGTGTGGAACAGAGACGTCAGTGATTCTGTTGCTCATGTTGTAGTAGATTGAAAACCTCCAGTTTACTACAAGGTCTCCCAAATCAGAGAAGGCTTCCTGTGGAGCTGTGCAGATACTCTTGCATCACACATCCCAGCAAATCAGTATTAACTATGTTTTTCTGCTATGTGGGATAGTTTATTCCTCTCCTGCCTACTCCATTTCCTGCCATGGAATATGGTGGCAGTAGAAACAAGGACTCACTGTGAAAGGAAATTTGGTGCTGAGCTGTCATTTGAAAGTTAGTGGGGCTAGGGCACATGGTACTTGTTTGAATCTCATTTATTCTCTCATCAGGTTCAATCAATATCAGACATTTTGTTCCTGATCTTTAGGTACAGAGTTGAAATTGCATCCTTATAGTGGTCTTGGAGAAGTGACTCAATCCACATCTACTTGGAGAGGCAGCTGTGAATGACTGTAGGGCAGATACCACGTATGAGGAGAGATCCCACTTCAACTTTCCCTATCCTCAGATAAAATAAGAAGAAGCTTGGAAGTTTTTCTTTTAATCTGCACTTCCAAATGACTCCTGTTTTTCACAAGACTTGCTTAAAGCAAATGTGGAGCTTGAGGTATTTACTCATTTCCAAGCAAGGGTTTTAGCTCTGTCTGCATTATTCCCACTGAAGTTTGAGAGATTGCTCATAATAAAAAGATTTGGCAGCTTCATGATTCACTAGGCTGGGTATCCAGCCAAGATATAATGATGGTTCATCAAGAGCTGTCAGCTTACATTGCATGTACTGGGGATTTCAGGTGATGGAAGACAGTCCATAGACAGATCATAGAACTTTAAAATAGTAAGAATTGGAGAACTGTTCTCTGAAAATAATATGATACAACAACAGAGTATTCAGCACCCCATAAGCTTGGAAGTGTCTGACTGGCAATAAAACTCCCAGACTGAACTCATACTTCTGAAGGGGCCACTTCCTGGGGGATCAAAGTGAACACCAGGGTCTTCACTCTGAGCTGCCTCATGATCTTTTCAGGGGATGCTAGGAAGTGAGTTCTCCTGTTTCTATCCACTATTTTTAGGGACTTGTCAGAGTTGTGCAGCTATTGGATGGTATGAGGAAAGAAAGCCATGGATGCCTGGAATGCCAAGGGAAAACTATTCTTGTGCTTCAGGCCTGTTCAGTCACAATTTTATTCCTCTCTCTCTGTAGATTCAGTTAATCTCTGCAGTCAGAAAATTCCTACTTGGTGCATAGTTGTACTTCCTTCTGCTTCTTCCCAGATGGCTGGGACAGGCATGCTTCAGGAACAGAGTCATCCCTGGAATACAGGGGATATGTTCAGAGGAACACTACCTCAAGGGTTATGAGGACCTGAGAAGAGAGGTACTAACACTATGCTCCAGTTGTAGTTCTGAAAAGCAAAAAAAATTCTGGTCTCCACAGGTTTAATTATTGTTTTGGTAACTTTATCAGTGCTAATGGAGTTGTTCTTAACACATAGATGGGAAGTGGCTCACTGTCAGGAAAGAGCCCTCTTTAGATCAGCTGCCTCCTTGTTTCCATGCAGAATCATTGCTGCAATCCAACTTTCTCTCCAGTGAAAATGGGAGGCTGAAAGAGCATACTCAGAGCTCAGAATTTCAAGGAATATTGTCTGTGGGCTGTTTCTCAAAAATGGATGGGTTGCTCAGAAATTAGTGATGCATGACTAGTTTTCTTAAAGTCAACAGCAACTATTTGTTTTCTAAGGTAATCCAAGACTCCTGTGTAGTTTGCTTGGGATAATGGCAGTCTGAGGGGTAGCAAACCCACAGCTGGTGTTGTTCATCCTGAACAGGCTGGGAATGGCAGCATATAACTATACCTGCCTGTCCTCTCTGTGTACACTTGTACAATTTTCTTTATGTATGCCTGATTTCAGCAGTAAAAATATGAAGGAGCCACTTCAAGCCCCAAAGGAAAGAGCTTCAAGACTCAAGTTGAAGCACAGAAGCTCTGTCTTTAAGTGGCAGTGAGCTAAAAGAAACAACTTCTTTAGACTTTTCATGCTTTAAAAGGACCTGTAGTAGATTTAGGAAACAAGTTGTAGTTGCTTTCAGAATTCATTTTCTGGGTTCTGGAATTGTTTCTTTTATCCTTTAAAAGAAGAATTCTCGATTTCTTTCTTTGATTTCCTGCCAGTTTCCTTCCTTTTTGTTTTGATTCCTCTCCCTTGCAGTTCAAAACTTGAATAAAAAAGGAAAACTGCACAGAAGGAGAGCAAATGTATAAAATGCAAGAACTGGATTTTCTCACTTTCCCATCTCTGATTCACTTGGAATTCCCTTCATGTGTTAAGAATCCTCAGTTCCTTATGACAACAGAGAATAATACGTGCTGCAGATAGAAGCGCTCTGTCTGCATCAGCTCAATTCCTTTAGTATCTGTAGTTTATTGTGTGTGACAGTGCATGTCTGATCATGGATTGCTCAGACCAACAGACCTCCTGTTGAAGTAAAAGGCAGTTTTGGCAGTGGCCATGGGAGTGCATTGGCATGAAGTCACAGGTTATGCGCCTCAGGGAAAATACCATCACACTTTTGAGTAAAGAGGAGTACCTTAAAAGGTGAAGGGAATGCTGGTTCCAGTAGTTTAGTTTGTTGTGTTTTTTGTTTTTTTTTTCTTATTTATTTCCAGTTTTGTAGACATAGCAAATGCAGAACTATACTATTTATGCTAAACCCTGTTCTGGAGGTAGACTGGAGTAGACATAAAAATGTCTGGGGAGGCTATGGGATGATTCTTTCTGTGGTCAAATTCTTTCATTAGTGTTCATGAATAACTGCTGTGGTGTTTTGCTTTTCCAACTATGGTAATTGCTTTGAAGTGATATCACTACATGCAAATTAATCCACAGAAATAGATGTAAATAGAATGTAAAGTTGAAACAGAAGAAACTATTGAAATATTTAAAAATCAAATAATTTCAGAGAAGCAATTTTTATTATCTCCTATTTATGATTGTGAGGAGATGACCTAGATAATTAAGTTCTGGCTGAAAAGATTCCCCTCTTGTAAGGTGATTATTTTGTTTCCTTCACACTTGGAAAGTTGGTGATAATATTAACAAAGGCTACTAGTGCTTTTATAACCACCAAGAAACACCAAGGGAGGCCACAGTTGAATGTTGTCACTGTGTCAAGAAGAATCAGGCCAAGTCCTATGAAAATGGGAAACCACGAGAGGCCTTGGTCAAAATAGTCTTTTAGCCTTTTGACATTTCCAGACATTTCTTAGGAGAGCTTGTAGTGACATCTGAAGGCCATACAGTAGAAAATCAGGAATCTGAAAATTAGCTGAGAACTGTTTCAGTGCCTTTCTCTCACTTCCCCTCTCTCGAAATGTATTTTTCTTATGAGGTGAGAGAGTTACATAAATATTTTTTTCAGGAAGGCAGAAATTGTAACCTTAGTTAGTTAATGGGATGATATATCAGTGCTAGAAATGGGGAGAGAGAGGGAGAAAGCTATCTGCAGGGTTCCAGCTTGGAAGGCCATTCAGGGAGCCAAAAGATGACTAGTGACCGTGTGATACTTCTGGATGCAGGAGGTTGGGAGCAGTTGCTCTGAGCACCATTGTGTGCTTTTTAATGAACATCCACAGCTGCCTAATCCATAGGGAGTTGCCTGCCCATAGGTACTTGTTTGACAGATCTGTCACACTTCTCAGGAATCAATATGCAAAATCCATCACTCAGGGACATGGTATATGTGTATCAGATACTCTCTGGGGGATGAAGAGTCCGTTAAACAGCAAGTCCCTAAACTCATCCATATAAAGAATTTGCATCTGTGACAGATAGAATATGGATTGTACCCATCATCTAACAGGTGATCTGACTCTAATGTGCTATTACAGCTCTATAAATATACATTTTATTTCACCCTTTCAGAGACAAGTGTATGGGTGAGCCCAGAGGTATAGAAACTACTTATGCAGAACGTGAGTGAGAACAGGAAAAGTATGTTGCATGAGGGCAATCATACCTCTGGGAGGCAATGGCACTCTCAATATTAGCAGTTTGAGGCAAGCATATCATTGCCTGCATGATACAGAGCTCAAGAAATGACCTTCACAAAGGTTTATGACAGAGTTCTGTAAACTTTACTGTATGGCAGAAGAGGAGAGAATTAGTGAGATGTATGACATCTGTAAGAAATCTGTAAGAAATGAGAGCTGAGTAGAATTACTGCTTCTTAAAGTAGGTAGCTAAAATGTGGAAATTAATAATACAAGTGAAGAATTCTCTGTTATGAATGTTTTCTCTGTGCTTTCACTATGAAGAATGTGAGCAATTCCTTCAGCCCACTGAAGAAAAATGCTAGGCTTTCTGTTATACCTTCACCATTTCTCATTATGACTCCATTTGTAGTTTCTTAATAAGGATAACTTAGACTATGAAGACTGTTGGTAAAGAAGTGAGATTTTCATTAAGACTGTATTTAGGATTAAACAAGTACTCAAGTACTGGGTTCACAGATTTGTGTAGAATTCCATTCAGGTCCAAGTCTGAAATTCCTGAAAATTAAAGAAAGTTTTGGGAAAGCCAAAACCAAACAAAGTTTGGCTTTGGGAAAGCCAAAACCATGCAGAGATTAATATAGATCCAAATCCAACTTCCATCTAAATTGAGAGGTATCTTAGATTTCTATTCCAGCCTACTTATATCTGGGTTTACTTTGTTTTACCTGATTTCTGTTATTTGTTTCAGCACTACTGGCCATGCTCCCATATTTCAGCACTAGTAATCTGCTCTCAAGATGTGAGGCTGCACTGACTGTTATGCAGCAAGCCGTATGCACCACATGCTGCCATTGTGTAGTCGCACACCTGGTGATCTCTTTGGAGAGCAAAGCAGATGTCCTTCTGGCAGCTGTCGGACCTGACCCTGCACACTGTCAGTCGTTTGCTATCTCTGGGTTTGCAATGAGTGGTGGCAGGCCTGATAAGAGCACAGCTGATTAGGACCCTGGGCAATCTCATGCCCATTTCCTGTTGAGATTTACTCCTGTAAAGTGTCAATGAGTATTTTGCTGGATTTACTTGTCAAGGAGCACTGGACAGATTTAGGCTTGGGGTACTGCTAAACTTTGCTGAGCTGAAAAAGCACTTCAGTGTGCATTTTCCAGACACTACCATCATCAAACTTCTAAGACAAAGGTAAAATCTGTTATTAAGTGTTCTTAAAAAGAGCCATACAATCTGATCTGTTTCTTTAACAGCAATAACTATTAAAAAAGGTGATTTTTGAGAGTCTGCAATGTAAATACACTGCCTGGGCTGTCTGAGAGTGTGTGTGCTGCAGCTGCTGAGTTGTACAATCTAGCCATAATATTGCAGGGCTGCAGCATTTGTACATGCTTAGCTTCCCTTCAAGTCTTGATCTTGCTGTCCATGGTTCTTTTACATGGTTCTTCAGCTCATCTATTGTGTTTCCTTTACTCTACCAGAGTGTTCAGAAAGTAAATCAACCTCTCTGTCTCCTCTCCAACCATGTTTCAAGACTCAGTCTTTACTTTGAGAAGGTTAGTTTTTCAGTTCTCTGATGTAAGGGCTGTGGCTACCAAAGAACCCCTTACCACCCTTCAACTGTGCAGAAGAGAGGGCTTGTTCCAGTACTGTTCTGTGGATGAATCTGCACTTTGCAGTGGAGATCTCTGAGTGAGTGCTGGCCTGGGGATGTATCTCATCCCTTTGCAGAGGTAGAAGCTCATTTTTGAAAGCAGTACAGTCAGCTTGCTCACTGTTATCACTGGGCTGATGAACTTGCATGTTACACAAGCTGAACACTTGTACATGCAGAGGGAAGAGCTTTCTTGTGCTCTTTGTAGAAAAAAGAGTCACTTTTTTTTCTAAAGATGTTGGAGAGCATCACCACTCTTCTAAATGACAACACTGTAAAGTTAAATTACTTTCCCTATCTGACTTAACCCTCACCAAACCTTATAAAGCCTAGTACCTTTGCAGGCAACTAACCTCCTGTTTGGGCAGAGGGTGGCAGAGAGAATGACCTACTCGTGAGAGAAACAATTCCGATTCATGTCTGACAGGGTGCTCAGAAGCTGTGGTCATGCAGCAGGCTAACACCACCAGGGACTTGAGGATGTCCTGTTGTCACTTTGTCTTAGGACACTGTTATACTGAGATGTTACACTAGATGGTGCATTTGACAAATTATTTGCAGAGATTGATCTTACCATGCCCAAAGCTTTTGGTGCAATGCTGACCATATCAAACCTGTTTGCTGTGTACAAACAGTACATCGTTTTCATAACTCTTTGCAAAGTTGACCCTTCTGTGCAAGAGTTGAATGTGATCACAGCTGCAAAGGCAGCACTTTGAGACTTTTGCCTGTAGGTCTGGGGGACTTTTTTACCTATCACAGATCTTTAAGTAATTCACAAGTCACATAGAAACAAGCAAACCATAATGGTATATTGAGTTTGAGGGATGCCTGCGTTTGGACATGGGAAAGATCTGTTAGACAATACCTGATATTATTTATTAACTTATTATTTCACATATGCCATAAATCTAGGCAAATACCCTAGGAACTGAGCATGTAAGGTGTGCACATATTGATTTATTTGCCAGAGAATAAATACTGATTTATTTGCCAAGTGTAGCCAGATACCTTTGTCATAGGGCAGTGCTTCTAATGAGGAGCATTTGTTTGCCTTTTCCTGCCCAGAAGAGAGAATTGTCCTGCAGGCAGCACTGTGGGATAGTGAACATAGGCAGAGACTCCTATGTCCAGGGGATTAGGTCCTGCCCTTCCCTTTGGGCATGTGAAAGCCCTTCAGTAATCAGGACTTAGAGCTGGGCAGTAGGCAGTGTAGCAAGCAGCATGTGTTGCTGGGAAGTGTTGACACCTTCACCAAGCTCAGAGGAGCTGTCCAGGTTGGAGGTATGGGATGTGGGTGTGCTCTGGGAGCCGTCAGCTGCAGGCCCTTCTTGCAGGTAATTGTGCTAAAGTGTGCCCTGCACCTTTGTGAACCTTTTCTTTGGGACGTCTGTCGCGGCAGAAATCACTAGGTGGTGCTGTTACACGAAAAGCTGACATGTTTTCATGGGATCCACACCCTTTCAGTCTTTGAAGAAACATTTCTCATTAGGGTTGGGTCTACCATACCTCTTCAAAAAGCCACTGAAATAGGCAAAAGTGGCAAGCAGCAGAAGGTAGATGAAAATGAGTGTAACTGCTTCAGACTATTTTATCTGCACTTAGACTGAGATTTCTAGACAAAGAGACTGACTGCACACAGCTACCACCCACCCTCTTCTGATGAGTAGTGTGTGTTCCTTCCCCATTGAAAACTCAGCTTTGAGAGACCTAGATTCCTGTTTCCTCTGGAGTGACAGCACTGTGCCAAGGCAAAGCAACCCTTTTACTTTGCATGGAGAAATTCAGATGAATTTGAGAGAAAGGGAAATCTTAGTAAGGGGATTTGCCTTATAGTGTCATAAGTGGATATGTAAAATACTGTCAGAAGAGATTAGCAATTTCCTGAATATGAATTCTTTAGGAAAAACAAATAACCAAACAAGCAACTGCCTCAGGTTATAATTTATTTCTAAACTTCATTGAGATATTTTCCAACCTTGTTGATTCTATAATTCTATGATTCTATTCTTATTTAGAGAGACTTCTAAGCATTTTTAGATCTCAATGTGTTGTTTGCTTTGGAACTTTTATTTTTGGTACCATTAAAATAAATACAGTTTGACTATTTTCATATATTAAAAACTGGTATACTTTAAATGGCAACAGACACATACATATCAATATGTTGTATTTATTTAGGAAGATTTTATATATTATACATATGTACACATAGATCTCATCATTCTATTCTTACAGTAGTAGGAACCTTTGTAATTATTGAAAAACCAGACAGTGAAACTTGTCATTAACAGAAAGCAGAAATTCAGTCTATTCTTCTTTTAGCAACTAATCTCTGGCAAGACATCTGACATTTCTTACTTTTTACATACCACTCTTTGCCATGATTGTCTGGTTTAGGCTTTCATCCTTCAGACTTTTGCTACTTTTTTTTTGCATATGTAACCTCGTATTTCAATATTTTCAGGGTAGGGCATTAGACCTTGCATACCAGGAGGGAATTATAGCAAATTAACTATACTGATTTCAAAATTGATTTAGTTGAATCAGTGCAACTCTCCTGAGCACTTTATATCACTTCAGTTTAAGTCATGAGTCAGTAAGTAACAAATCAATTCTGTTGGTAGAGAGTGAGAAAGATTAGACTGGATCTTCGGTCCTCCTATCTCACTATTTATTAGGCTAAGTCCTCTTCAGGGCTTGCCTCTGTTCTCTTTAATTTTTCTATGCCTAATGGACCTGATCTAGCTCTTGATGGCATAAATGAGGGTTTTTCCATGACCTCCATCTGGGAACTGGAGATGGCAATATCTTTATTAAAAACCTAGAGAAGCTTAGAATGACAAATAACTCAAGTCTGGCTCCTCAACACACAGAGAGTTCTCAGATTGTGGCTTGTATTGCAGAAATTGCCTTTGCTTAAGAAATGTG
Organism: Melanerpes formicivorus; assembly: GCF_026170545.1. Classification (NCBI taxonomy): domain Eukaryota; kingdom Metazoa; phylum Chordata; class Aves; order Piciformes; family Picidae; genus Melanerpes; species Melanerpes formicivorus. The sequence goes on along the minus strand of NW_027142450.1, from coordinate 1,482,621 downwards.
ATATCCTATATTCAGTGCAGGAAATTCAGCCTCTAAAGAGAGCAATCTCTACTAACATTATGCTAAGATTATCACCATGCAAAGGGTCATAATCTGATTTGATTTTCCCAACAACAGCAGATAGGTAAGATCTCACATATCTTTTCACAATTTTACACATTCTATTAAGAAATAAGAAGGGTATCTGAGAACATGCTGAACAAGAATATGGTAAGTTCCACTCCCTGAAAATTTTGCTTGTTGTTTCCAATGCATCTTCGCAGAGAGGAGTAGTGTAGCAGGAGTTGAACTATAGGAGTGTCTGTGTATTTCAGAAAAGAGTAATTCACTTGTTTACGAATCTAAGGTTTTCTGTAATCAGCAATTTCCTGGCATGCTCTTAAAATTCACCTACAGCTCCTGGAAGTCTTTACATTTTAAGCAGTGATGCCCCCTTCCATTTCCATCTCTATTGTAAATGCCATTTCTTTTATTTTACAGATATATGATGGAGCTTACCTCTTTGCCTAAATTCCTTTGGACAAGTGACAACAAAGTTCTCCATCACCATTTTCCGGACATATTTGCTACTGTTCATACCACACAAGACATTCCCAAAGAAGTGGTTTTTGGACCATGCATGCTCCAGAACACTCTGCTGGACACTGTTGCTTTTATTGCTCTCAAGTGTTCTGATAGACGTAACATCCACTATGTATTTAAGGTAGGGGAAAGCAGCATTTAATGTTAGTCATAATAAGAAGGGTTACATCATCCCTCCAAAGGTAACTTTGCCAATGAGCAGGGTTTTTTTTGTTTTGTTCAGCACAACTAACAGCTCCTTCAAATAGGAGAAATATCCAGCACATTTCTGATTGTAGACTGGAGGGATCTCAGTGAAAACTGTTTTCATTGCAAGAAAAACTTCTATGTTGATAATTGATGACCTGCTTCAGGAATAGGAGGAAAGAGGGACAAATATGTTTAAAAACTTCACACTGTTTTCATCCTTGCAAAGGAGGCTTGTCAGGAGGTGTGAGAGCCCTGTGAGAGCAGAGGGAAAGATGTAGCACTGCACTGATTCAACTGCATCATTCATTGACAGGTCTGAGCAAGCATTATCCCAGTGCTCAGTTATCCATAAAAGTAAAATCACAATGATGGTGATCTCAGCACAAAAGATAGAAGCTATCAGTCAGTCTGCACAATCTTCGGGCAGCCACAACTGATTGCTATTAGTGTGTGGGTCTCCTAAAGTTAACCTAGGAGTAGTATCTGTCTGTGTTACAGCTGCACTTTTCAATCACTGTGTGAAAAAAAAGGAACTGCCTTGTAGGGAAAGTCAGAAACTCCCAAACTGTGATGGAGTGTCAACTCTCCATCTCTTAATTCCCAGGTTTTTTTGTTCCCTAACCACTGTTTATTACAACATTTTTATTTGGACAATGCATACTTTTCATGCTGGCCTCTTACCTTGGCTTTCTGGGTCTCGGAGTGTATTTCAGTTACCACTGGGCTAGACGAAGACAGGGAGTAGTGTTTTATAATGTGCAGCAAGCAAATTTCCCACGGTATGGCATGGATGAATCTGGGAGATATCCAGGTTCTCCTGAGGTTTCTATACTCTGGAGAAGCCTACAGGAAAGATGAAGAGGGATTGTCTGCCAGAGAATGTAGTGCTAGGATGAGGGATACCATTTCAAAAGGAAAGAACATAGATTTAGATTAGATGTAAGGAAGAAATTAATTACTGTGAGGGTGATGAGACCTGGAACAAATTTGCCATATAAATTGTGGACATCCTCTCCCTTGAAGTGATCAAGGTAATCTGATGTTGTGGAAGGTGTCTCTTGCCACAGCAGGAGGGTTGGAGGTTTCTTCCAAGCCATTCTATGATTCTGTAATTCTAATGTGGAAGATACAGCCATTGGGAGGTACCTGCTTGACACTTTTGATTAAAACAAATTAAGAAAGAATAGAAGAGGCTTCGGGGTATTTTTGACTATTAGAGTGTCTGGCACAGGCTTGCTTGCTTGGATGGTGGTATTAGTACTTCAGGAGAGCTACTAGATGTTTGGAGAAATATCTCTCCTGGAACAAGGCTTTATTTATGGAATATTTCTGTATTTCTCCTGGGAGTTTTGGAATGACTTTATACTCAAGAAAGAGCCTTAAAGGGTTTTTACATTGGAAGAGGCCTCCAGAGGGATGGCTTTGGTGTTTTGCTACATTTGAGCTAAGTAATTTTTATGCAGCCATGAAATTGGATGCTTGAGTTGGCTCAGGTCTCTGTCTTTTGGCAGCAAATAAATCAAATGCTGTGCAAGTAGCTATTTCAGATGCAATCGGTGGTCCCATATCCTGTTAGCTCCTCATAATTAAAAATAAACCTTCCAGAACTCAGGAACTATTGTTAAGCTCCTAACTCTGTAGGCAGTTAATTAACCATTCAGTCATGACACCATTTTGGGTTTTTTTGTCATGGCACTGAGGTGTAAAACAAGAAATACATTTTGATATGCTGACTATGGTATGAGCAGAATTCAGTCAGGAATAATTTGTCAGGCTGGATTCTTTTCAGTTGAGGTTCATGTTTATCACAGCTCAGCAGCACTCCTGCTGAATTTTGGGGAATTTTATTTCTAATAAAGGTTTCTCCATCTTTGGCTTTTATGTTTAGTCCAAAAGGTAAATCTATGGGGTTTTTTTGTCTCTTGGAGACCCTAATTTGTACTTCTTGGCCCAATTTTTATGCTTGAGTAAAGAAAATGCCTCAGCAATCTTTGGCACAGGTGATTTTTTCCAGCCAATCATTTACCCTAGGACACCAACTGTCCTCTTAAAAATCTATCCTCTTAAAAATCTGTCTGTCTGACTGAGTTCCTCTGAGCCTTACAGATTCCTGTAGGTTCTAAATAAGAGTCTTACTCCCTTACTTCTCCTCCCGTCTCTGTCAAGGAAGCCACATTATGTCCATTGCTCAGCTGTGATCCAGCCTGTTGGGCTGTGAAGCCTTTACCATGTATATGGGTGCAAAAGATTAATTTGAGTGATTGTCACCTCCAGAAAATGGTGGACTTGAGGTGTTTGTGGTGTCTCTAAACACATGGAGAAAATAAAGCTCCCCACCTTCTTGAAGGTCTCTCAACTCTCCCTGAAGTTCTGGTTCCTGGAGAAGCTGTCTTCCCTTTGACTTTGCTTAGAGCACTCAGGAGATGCTCAGGCTATCTGAAGCACAGAAACTAATAAATGACAGCCTCTGTCACAGCTATTAGTTACAACCACTGTGTGTGGGTAGGTGTGCTTGTGTCGTTCTCAGGCTTTCATATTTCTCAATCTTTGCTAATTGTTATGTCATATAGAGACAAAGAGTTGCAGGGCATGCTGATTTATTTTCTCCCTTACACTAATTAACTCTTATCCAGTGGTACCTTAATGTGTTGTTCTTGTATCCAAGCTGCCAATCTAGTCTTACTTTTTATGCTAGGCAACAGCTAGAGAGAGTTAAAAACCAAGATGGCCAAATGACTGTTTCTGATACCAAACACCAATGAATGGCTGCCCTGTAATTAGTGGAAAACAAAGAGCTATATGTTGCTTGGGGTGAAATGTGGATCATACTTGTCATTAGATATTTTTCATTTCCAAACTTCTCCCTTTCTAAACAATGACTTAGTGCTTCAAGAATTAGCTGGGGCTTCTTATGCATGTAAATATTGCTCTTGATCACGCTATGTTTCAGCCTCCAAGCTATGGAAATCTTTCCTCATCTTTCAAATACTACAGAAAACACAGATTTGCTGTGGTAAATACCAAGGAAAAACCTATAAAGAAACAAATCATTCTCTATTCAGAGCAAATGCAATAAAGTAAGATGGGAACCACACACTGAATGAGAAAAACAAAGCAAAATGTTTTATAGATGTATTATTTCCAGAGCACGGTCAACCTGTGACTAAATGACTTGTGCGTCCTGTGGAGAAAGGAGGGCTGAGGACTATGTTGTAACATACACACAGAAGGGAAATTTAATTTGAGCAGTAGACTTGATACTATTTATTTTTTTTTTTCACTTCTGAGTGTCTGACCTTGCAACCTAAGCAACAATTTTTGACTTAAAGTGTTTGGTATTTCTGAGTACACATATACTGAAAGTAAATCAACCCCTCACAACTCTCCAAAATAATTTAATGAAGAAGAATAATCTGATGATTTTTTTTTTTTTTCTGTTTAGAAATGTTGAAATGAGTTTAATAAATTTATGAAAGGCAGGAGCAAGAATGTATGTTTCTATTGCTGAAAAAGGAAAGAGATTATGGAAGTGCTTAGTTGCATTTCCTAAAATCTACTTTTAATGTAATTTAGTTAGGTAAGCAGATGTTGTCTTCTCGGGGTGTTGAATCAAATAACCAAGATTATTCTTATGTCTCCTGATCCATGTCCTCTTATGTCAGAGAAAAACTCCACATGCAACTGCCAGTGTGTATACATTTTTGAGCTCACAGCGGGTGTGCACACCTCACACTCCTCAGACTACAGTGCTTACTCCTCTCCTGACTTATATCCCATTTTCCCATGGGCGTGAGACCTCTGCTTACAAAAGAGCATATCTTCTGTATCTCTGTGATCCACATCTGATGTAGTCCCATAGGACAGCCTGCTCTGGACAGAGGACATCAACATTGTCATAAGTGGGCTAGAAATTGACCAATGTACCAACTTTGGTATTGCCATGAGAGGATACACACGAGCACTGGTGTCTCCTTCTCCCTCCCATGCAGCTGTATTACCAGAGCTCTCAGCACTGCACTCACACTGGGCAAACCTCCCTATGATGACTTTGGTTTTGGTGACACTGGCTTATGGACCATACTCAGACCTTTGGCATACTGGCTCTCTGTGAGGCAGAAAATGGGCACTGTTCTTGAAGTTGATGGAAATCTACTTTGGATCCCAAGAAACAAAACTTCCCTTTTTTCATGTCCTGTCTCACAGGTAGATGTCACATCTGTGCACAGTCCCACAGGACTACCTTGGATGAGACTTGTACAAGCAGCTGCCAATAGCAAGGAGCAGAACTTGGAAGCTTACTTAGAAAACAGTCAGTTATATTATCGCTCTACCAGGAAAATAAAAAAAAATGAGGAGCTGCTTGTCTGGTATGATGAGGAACTGTCCAGCCTCTTGGGTTTCAATGAGATAAAAGCTCAGAGTCCCCAGAATGGTAAGTACCAAACTGCTGACTGCGGTCAGGGGTCCCTGAGGACTGAAGTGAGCCTACAGCTTCTTTAGTATGTGATGATCTTTTAATACAATAAATAAAATCTTTCTAAATCCTTAGCCAGTCAGCTAAGAAAAAACACCTTCTGCTTTGGGAATTCTGTTGGAGGCATAATTCAAGAACAAATGCGTGTTGCTTATCATCATTTTCGCTGCTACTTTCCAGCAGAGAATGGTGCACTGGTGATTAATGCTGGCATTTTTGAGCTGTGTAATAGAGGTATATTCACCTGTCTACCTTGGAATCCTGGAAGGCTAAAATATAGTTGGAAATATGCCTTTCTTTTTTAGCTCATTGAGGAATTAAGCATAGGCTAGTGTTCAGCTTTAATGTTGTAAATGAGCAGGGCTATACAAGTACGTAGCAATCTAAACAGTGCTGTGTACAGCACAGTCTGCATGTTTAGAGTGGGACACCATGAAAATAAGTAAAAGGACATGATTTTCATTCTGAGATGTTGCTAGAAATCTCTTGCTCTGAAAAAAAAAAATGACTTGGCAATTTTTGAAAAAAGTAGCAATCTAGATTACAGAGAAACCCAAACAATCACTGTCAGGTCCATGCCAGGGTTGATTCCAGCTGTCATTTACTTCAAACTTCAGTCTAAGTAGACTGGGACAAAACCCTTTCTACATTGCCTTTGTTTGATTTAAATACAGGTTATATATAGGTTGGTTACAAAGGCATAGGCTGGTAAAGGTATAAGTTGGTAAATTTATATGGTGATGTACTTGTCTGTAAATTAATGTTAAATCAATATAGACACATTCATAGCAGGAACCCTCTAAATCATTTTAACTGATATCAATGTATTCTGTTAGATTGTATGTAGGCACGTACTGCCAGCCCTTTGAATTTACCAGGGCAAAGTGTTATCTACACAAGAAACACTGTATCTACACTCAAGACTTCCAAGTAGCAGATACAATGTTTCCACCCAAATAATTGGACTTACTTTCTTACAAAAAGTTAAGCTTCTTTAGTTTGGGAAGCAATTGAGATTCAGTGATTCACGAACCCCTACACGTTGTGGTTCTACCCAACCAGTGTATGATCTTTCCTATGCAACCCAGAGCTAAGGGGCTTTTTGGCACCATTTACATTTGAAAACTACTGTGTGTTGTGAAATAGCATAGCATGAATACTGTTTACAAAAGTTAAGATGCACCATACACATCCTGGACACTGAATTATGTACCATCTATTCAGGAGCAATCAATTGTCTCAATGAATCAGAGATGCAGTACATCCGAGGGCCAGGTGGAAACAGCATTCCCCACTCCTCCAGCCAATCACTGAGATTGTTTCATTTTGAACATTATTTTCTGAGCCATAGGCATTTGATCCTTAAGGCACATAGCAGTTTGCCAACGGAGCATGAATAAGGGCTTCAGGCACTATTGTCAGATGATTTGTGAAAAGTGTTAAAGTTTCAGAGTATTCTGTGCAGAAAATAGAGGCTTATGCCAAAATCTTTGAGTCCAAGTTTAAAACACATTATTACTTGGATATAGGGAATAAAACTTCTAGCCTGTATTAAAACTGCCTAGGAAGGTAGACCCAAATCTGGGTTCAGACTTCAGATTGTCAGAAAGCCCATTTTGATTTTATATAGACCATCTTGTACCAGCCATTTTGCATAATACAAACTGAACTTAAGAGTAAATTACAGCATTTCCACAAGTAGCACATGGAGGTAAATATGAGTGGAGGTGCAAGGGACCTGGTTCTACACTGCTGTTAACTTTACCATGTGTAATTTTGCATGATATGAGATGTTTCTGGGTTTTTTGTTTCTATTAGTGACAGGGCCAGGATCTGCACCCATCCATGATTCTACCTTTGCAAAACTCATCATCTGTTGTCTGTTTCTGCAGAGTTGAGATGCCAAGAATGCAACCGAGTTTTTAAATGTGAGCATTCCTATCTCTCCCATGTCCGCTTCCTATGTGTCTCAGAGAAGAGTGCCCTGCTATGGAGAAACTTCCAGAACCCTAAGACTGAAAAGATCAATTTGACTGAACAGGCCACGAATTTCCACAGCCTGGCAAGGGATCTAGAGGTCAAAATGGCAGCTTGCAAAGATGATGCCAATGGTCTCACGGGAGAAAGGAGAGCAAAATCTGAAGAAGCTGAGAACAAGAGCAGGAAAACTGTGTTGTTGGAAAAAACAAATAATCTGAGTGAGGAACATAATTGTGGGGGCAAGGAAAAAGTTGGAGGAGAGCATGCATTAGCTGGTTCTTTCTGGAAGCTTAGTTCAGGAAGGCAGACAGCTAGGATAGATGATTTAGAGCAAAAGCAGAGTGCTTTCACTGAGGTCAGAAGGATGAAGGAGAAGCTGAGGAATGAGAGACCGAAGGACCCAGAACAGGAGGATAGCATTGTCCCACTTGGCAAAGAGCAGGTATCAAAGGAAGTGTTGCTGAACTCTGCTGGTAGTGCATTCTCCTTTGTGTGGCCCACCAGAACCCGAGGAGAACAGAAAAGTGCTTTCAGCAAACCCAGTAAGTGTCTAACAGAAAGAGCTGCAATAAATTCTTCTCATCCCATGAGTGAGTCACCAAAGAGCCTGGGGGAGCTGTCTGGCTTCATTGCCACAACAGACATCATGTGCTGCAGCACTCTTCTCAATTCTAAGTTCTTTGTCAGTGATTTGTGTAATGCTCAGATGTTACAGACAAGCATTACTCGAAGCAATGTTTTCCCATATACCTCAGAACCATGGCTCAAGCAAGCAGGAGGACAATTACAAAACACAACCAGCACTTCTTCCTCCTCTTCCTCTTCTTTGACTCTTCTTCCTCCCACCTTCACATCCTTTGGAGTGGCTGCCCAGAACTGGTGTGCCAAATGCAACCTGTCTTTTCGCATGACATCTGATCTAGTCTTCCACATGCGGTCACATCACAAAAAGGAGCACTCCTCCAGTGAGTCCCAGTGCAAGCGGCGACGAGAGGAGAAGCTGACGTGTCCCATTTGCCACGAGTACTTCCGAGAACGCCATCATCTCTCCCGCCACATGACTTCTCACAATTAGAGCTGTGCAGACAGATCTCACCAAGGGACTGGGCAGGCTGGGTAAAGAAAGGGAACGTCGTTCACCTGTATCAATTCCTCTTTGAGTTTACATCAATTTCTTACAGGAAATCACTGTTCAAAATAATTTATAATAGAGACTTTGAAAAAAAAAAAAACCAACCTAATATAAAATGTTTACAAGAGTCTGAGTGGGTTGTAACTCAGCCTAGCCCTTGCCAATCTATTTTTGAGGAAATAAAACAGTGAAATGAATGCCCATGCAGTATTAATTTACAAAGAGTTGGAATTTTTTAATTATTTTTTTTTTTCAGACAGGGTTTTTTTTTCTTTGCCTGTATTCAGTTGACTGGTGTCTGTGTAAATACAGAAGTAACAACCACCTCAGTGAGTGAGGAATATTTAAGCATTAAAAGAAAAAAAGCGTAGCTCACATGCTAAAAGAAAAAAATTACTGTTCCTGGCACCACTGGTGGACTCTTACTGCTTTATGTCAGCTAAATCAACTCTTAGCAGGTTTGTGAGTCTGAGTAAAAAGCTTGTATCACTGTCTTTGGATTTGGAAGGGACTTGAAGTGAAGCCTCTGTTTGAAGTTTGTAATCATCACCAACTGGCCAACAGACTGCCAAAGAGAATGTGACTCGTAAATCAGCGTGTCTGAATTCTGTTCTCGGCTCTGTCACTTTTGAAGTATCTTTCACAAAGGTCAAATCAGCCTGGATCTGTACCAAACTATGACCTATTGTCAGTGTTGTGTAGACAGGGAGCACAAATTCTCCCCTACCGTGTGCTTGAAGAGCTGTAAGTGTACAGGTCTTTTGGGGGTAACGTTTGGCCCGTGGTTTTCAGGTTTTGAATACACTAAAGGAAGCAGCAAGGGTATTGGAGGTACTATTAGCTACTGACAAATAGAATCTGCACACTTTGGTAGGGGATGATAGGCTCTGTGCTGCTAACAGCTAGAAGAGGAATGTCCTTTCCAAACTGACAGAGGCATACATGAACTACATTGCATTAGACCAGCTTGTCTGTCTGGTTTCTGCAAGGGCCAGTTTCAGGGGTTTAAAAAGAAAGTGCCATATTCTCTCTATAGCCTGCCCGTTTGAGGCATTTTTGTCTTGCTTACTTTGGTTTGGGCTCTGCTTCGTCTCAGAAGTAGATGAGTTTATACTGTTCAGGGCAGGGTGAGGGAAAGCAACAATTCTGTCCATTGTTACTGAAGCTTATCTAATTAACCTCTTATTACTTTTAAAATCCATTTAGAGTCTTGCTTTTGATAGCTTATGACAACATGTTCTTCAGGTGAGCATTTATAGTACTTTTTCAAGCTGTCTGATGTTTTTGTGGCCTTTCTCTGAGCCTCATCTGCTATTATTCTCTTTAAGATAGAGAATGATCAGAAACCACTCATTTCCCAGACAAGACTAAAGGACATTACAATATGCTTCTTATATTTTCCACCATGCTGATGATATAGTCCAGTGTTTGTCTTCTGCAGGCCGGACAGAAGTTTTCTTTGAGTTCCCATGATGATGCCTAGGCTGATAATGCAGGTATTCGCAAGTAAACACATCTGAGTGATAAAAGAGAGCCTAAGAGTCTTAGGCTGTCAGTTGAGATAATTTTACATTCGTTGTCATCTCCTGGGAGACTCCTATAAGACAGGAGACTGTATTCTCAATATATTGCTGTTGAACACTAATACATGGCTCTTTTAATTTTAACATAAACATTTGTCCTATTGAATGCCAACTACTGTCTGTGGGCCTCAGCTTTATTTTCCCAACACAAAATGATTAAACTGTTATATTATATCTTTGGGTTCAGAAGATATAAATTGAGACTGGAGATCTGGTTGGATTGTAACACTGACCTTTCCAAGGTCAGTAGTGGAAGCTTTTTCACTGGAGTCATTAAAAACCAAAATGAACAAAAGCTTTGAAACATGGAGCACAGGGAACAACCTTGCATTGAGAAAAGGATGATGTGGTTTCCTTCTAATCTTTCCATCTCTATTTTGTGCCCAATAACATTTACTGTGTAAGGAATATATTTATGGCAAGATTTAATAGGCCAAATTTCACTTCATCTGGTTTTATCTGGGTGCCAGCCAGTTTAGTGTGAAATCAGTGTCCATAAAGTCTACTGAAGGACTCCATGGTGTAACTGCTTTCATATGTGGTTAGGATTATAGTTCCCCATTAGTAGTTTAGGCCAGATTGTGATCTCATTTATTCCAGTGCAAATCCACAATAATTCCATGTTGCTACTCCTGATTTACATCAATTACTTTAAGATTAGCGTGGCCCAGTATAAATAAAACTAAGATTTTTTTTGTACCATTGCTGCAAAATGTTCTCTTCTCTGCTTACTAAAATGTGCCATGTTGTCTTAATAGGTTTATGGGTAGAAACCTAGCTTCAGATTTCTTCCAGAAAAAGACAAGACCAGCTGTATAATTCCCCCCAGTATTATGTTGGTGCAAAGCTTCATTACCGTGCTCCAACAGTCTGTTTTTCCAGTGCACCACACCTGGAATGTCATTTAGATCAGACTGAAGCAGTCCCAAATATAACCAGTTACTATTGCACTTATTTTTTGTTGGTGTAACTTGAGAAAGTGTGGAAAATCAGCCACTAGTAGACAGCTGCTGAGTCTCAAAATCTCTTCCAGTGCTGTCTTAGATCTACAATCTTAGAGGTCTAATCTGTTATCAAGCATCTTCATTCTTCTTAGGGTATGAGGCTTAAGGAAGCAGCAACGCTACTGGGAGAAATAGCTTTCCCTTATGTCATGAAATTATTTTATTGGGGGAAAAAAAAGGTAAGAATTTTTAATCAGCAACTTAAATACTGTGATGGCAATCAATGCATAAGCACCAAAAGGCAAGAGAACAACTTATGCAAAGTGGAAGAGCTGATTTAAAATGCAAAAATGAAGAGGAGAGGATTTAACTGTCTTATTTCTGGTGCTGTCCTCACCTTCTCAAGATGCAGGGGCAGCACACCTTGGTCCTAGCATGTAAGAATTAGGGCAAATGCTGCCCTTGCTCCTTTACAGGAGGCCACTGACTTCAAAACTGTGTGAACAAATTCCTTCTTATACTTGGCTAAAGTGTTCTGTGGATTAAGACTTGTTTACACACACAACTGGCCAATACAATATCTTATTGCCCGCTACACCTGTGCTGACGTCAGAGCAAAACAGCCTAGATGCCAACAGAACCAGAGCTAGATTGTCTATGTGTAAAGCCCGTGTGCAGGCAGAGGGAATGCCTTCCTTGTGTCTGAAGTTTGAGTGAATGTCACATCTGAGTTGGGTTGCATAAAGCAGATAGCTTAGTCAACTTTTTTTTAAGATTTCATTTCTTTAAATGAAACTATTGGTATTAAAGCTGAGTGAACTGAATATTGCACAAGCAGAAGAAAGCCTAACAAGACAAAGAAAAAAAAGCTTCCTACAACTGAGTAATGCTGGAAGCATTTTTTTCCCTTATGTGTAGAAGTCTGAACATTGATACTGATGCAGATAAAACGAACTCCTGGTGGAGGAATGGCTATCCACTAGAGTAGGAGGTGCATGAAGAAATGAAGGAACTGAAATAATTCATGAAGAACTGCATTCTGTCCCAGTTTAATATTGGGATTTCACAGCAGGGATATGTATCTTTTCTACAAATAGAAATGCTTGGAACTTTAAAAAATAGGATTTTTTTGTTTTATTAGTAAACAGGAGAAGACAATTTGAAGTCAACTGACTGATGCTTTTCCCATCTGATGAAGCCACTCTTTCTCAAGACATCTGCTTCTGCATCAGTGAAAAAGGACATAGCACAAACTTATCAAGCTTAGCTGTTCAGGCCATTTTTCTGTAGTGGGTTGTGAGTTTAGTGATAGGGAATGCCAGATCAGTATATTTGTTGATTCAGTGATGCAACAAAGGTGCATTTCTCTATTGAAATGGCGCTCAGATATGTTTTTGAATAATATGTTTTTACTTGATTTTTTTGAGGGTAAATTTTTGCTAACTGATGCAGCCTCTGGGCTCCCACTGGTCTATAAAGTGCTTTGAAAAACTACTGGACTCAGGCAGCTTTTGATCAGGGAAGACTACATTAGAAACACTCTTCAGAGAGCAAGAATGCATCATTTTGCAGAAAAAAAAAAAAAAAGAGAATGAAAAAGAAGTGAATAAACTGGCTGCCAATTCTTAGAGTTCTGTGAATGGTAAAAGGAGGATGATCATAGCGCTAGGAGGCCTAATACACCAGTTCCTTTCTTCCTGGCTTTAAATGCAACATGATTAGGATTAAAATTCAGGAAGCTCTTCTAGGTGGGATGGTAAGGAAATAGTGCTACAAACTGCTGAATGTTCTTGTGAGCTCTGGAATGAAGAGAAGGGTGACAGTTTCAGCCTATGTCCTGTTTTGTGGAAGGACAGTTCTGAAATTGTTTCTGCTCCTCCCTAAGAAAACTACTGTTTGACTTTCTCATGTAAATCATAAACCATGGATTTTTCCTAACTAACTTCCATTCATGGTTTTGTGATGTTCAAACCCTTCAATGCAATGAGTGTCTATAGTTTTGTGAGGTCTGTTGATCACACTGTGCTGTCATCGTGGTTTGGTTTGAGCTCACAATTTTAATGGTCACTAGGGAAAAAAAAAATAAATCCAGGTGGAGCCAAACCTCAGGGACCTACATACAAAGTGGGACACAGAGCTCAGGATCCATGTCTTCTGTGACACTATAGAAGAAGGTGGAAGATCCATGCAGAAAGCAGCTGTGGGAAAGCAAGAAAGTTCTTGACCACATAGATGATACAGATCTGCTGTAGTTCTGAAAGTGCAAATTTAGGTTTCAGGGAAAGTTCTGTTATTTATCCTAATTCCAGGTGTTCCAGAGATATTTGATACCTCTGAACAGTACAATCTCAGTAGATTCAGTGCCACATGCCTGAGTGAGCCCTGCAGACTTTGTCTTTATGCATACATTTTTTTAGCCAGTTCTGAATTTATCTCCTTTCAGTTTCACTCCATTGAAGCGAGAAAGGGCATAGTTCATCTATCCTGTTCATTATGTCTCCACTCTGAAGTGACAAAGACAGTTTTTTCAGTGTCTTTGAAGATGTTTCCAGTGATCCTACCTTGAGTAAAAAGTACATTCTAACACAATTTATACTCACTACACTGTGTCCAGGTTCTAATCTCATTGAGATGGGAATAAAGGTGACAGTAGTTTGTGTAGGCAGGACAATTTTGGTTTTGAACATACTGGCCTTTGTTAAGCCTGATAGATTTAATTTCAATTAACCAGTAGATGATGTATGGAATACTAAATAATGTTTTGTCAATTCATAACATTTTTCAGAGTTGCACATTATTTTTGCAGTGAAATTGATCACTTCAGTGAACTAACAGCATTATTGCTTTCAAATGGACTCACCAGCAAATGTGTCTTCATTTTTTGTTTTCTCAAGTGGATTCCACTTTCTAGATGTATTTTTTTTTTTTTGTATGTACTTACCATATTAGTACTGGAAGAAATTATTTGCTCTTTGTACCCATGTGGTATAGCTTTTGGTCCGTGAATGGATGCCTAAAGTTTTTAAATGTTGGATTTAACTACTATTGTTTGTACAAGACAGCACAACTGATTGTGTTTAGGAGAACAAAACAGTATATCTGGATCATTGAGATATTAAAGAGGCTTTAAAGACATTAGAAGAAATACATTAGTGTTTACTCATTCATTGAATACTCCAGTCTTTTCCATATTTTCCAAGAATCTTTAATATTCTTCATACATCTATCACCTTACACACAATTCTGTGAAAGGTTGAATTCATTGAGATATTTTCCACAACACTGAGAAGTTTAACAACTAGCTACTGCATAAAAACCAGAACATGAAAATGACTCAAGAGTCCAGGCTGGTGATCGCACTGATTGTGGATGGTAAGACAAACAAGCAGTAAAAAAGATGGAAAGTCTAGTTGGTTGTTAAAATTATTTTCTTCTAAATACTGAAAGAGATTCTCTGCAGTCAGATGTTTAAACATGATTTATGAAAAAATGTCAGTAACTTAGAAATGAGTAAGCAAACAGCAATGTGTAACTAGTACAGCTCTTAACTGGCTACATTTCAGGGCACCATTTTCCTACCTTAAGTACCTTACAGATGGCATTTTGTAGAGATGAGAAGCGTTGAGATCCAGATTGCATGCATTCCTAAATAACTATGCAGACAGATGGTGAGATAAGAATTGTAAGAAAGACAAGGAACATTGTACACTGATTAAGCTCATCTCAATAACTCTGTTAGTTGCCCTGGAATAAACCATTACTTAATATGTTCTCATCAGGTTGAGCAGGGTATTTCTCTGCTTTCCTCTTGTATTCAGGGCAGGAATCTGTTTTCACCTTTAAGTAAAACCATGTGATTCTTTTCCCTGAATCAGTTGATCTGAGCCCTGGGTGAAAGAGTTAAATACTGGCTTTATCCTGCTCATTCTTCCTTCCTCTACCAGAAATGAGGGGAGAAGCAGGCATGCACTAAGAAACACCAGGACTCTGAGCAAGCCTGAGAGACTTGCCCAGGACTTTGGGTACATCTAAATCATTAAATTGAGAAGAGACTTAATTTGGGTCTTGCAGTTTGGAAAACAGAGTCCAGACTACTGTAAGTCATCTTTCACATGTACAAATAGGAACATACACAGTTCTCAAAGTGCCTTTTCTGTCTTTGCATAGATGCTTGGAGGTGGTTCACATGCTTTTACTACTGACAGATGAGATTTTCTAAGGGACTGAAGGAAATCTGTGATTTGGAGTTAAATCTTAAAAAACCACACAATACAACATGTAACTTTTACATCTGACCACTGGAGAGGAATCCAGAAATCCCAGCAAATTGTCCAAGTATCCAAACCATACCCAGAAAGAGATGGGTTCTAGAGAACTGGGTGAAAAAGAGGGCATGCTGAAAGGGGATTCACTTTGAGCTACATACGAGGAACCATCACTGACTATAGAGATTGAAATGAAGCTTCCACTCATTTCTAAGGTTTACATTTGGACAGGTAGCTTTCTTTCCCTAAGAACTAGGGCCACATTCCACCACTGGGCTATCTAGAGCTGTGCAGGTGAGCACTGAACATCTCCTTTGCCTTGATGAGTGCTGCTGCAGCTGGTGTTTCCATGTGAGGAGGCACCCCTTTCCCTTCCCAAGAAGTGCTTTCTGCAGAAGTGACTGATCTGGAGGTTGGGATGATGATGTAGAAGTTGGTATCATCTACTTGATATGTCTGTGGGGAATGACAGCCACCACTGGTCTGTTCCCCAATGATGAGAGCTCTGCCTAGTCTCTTCATTATGTACACAAACTCTTCAGCAGCCCCAGCTGTCACAGCACTGGTCAGGATTATTAGACCCTTCTGAGAGCCATACCTCTCCCCTGCCAGATAGGACAAAAAGCATCAGAAATGCATCAATTTTCAGACACTTACATGGGAGAGCAAGAGAGGCCAAGACACAGCACATTTTACATAGCATTAACAACAAAAGTTTTGAAATTTACTTTGTACTTTTGATGGTCCAGCTTTTATATTGTTAACTCTGTCACCCTATGTGGAGCTCTTGTGCCATGAATCTCTAGTCATGAACTCCAGCAGCTGGGAGACCAACTCATGGTTACTACTGCTGCCTTTTCTGTGCCTTTGTCTTTTATAGGAGCTCTGGATCCCAGCAGAGGTGTGGTGTAGGCAGGTGAGGATGGTAATTTTTTCCCTATTGCTCCAGCAGGAATACTCAAAGCTCTGCCAGCACCATCTTCAGTTTCACTTTCATTCCTGCCCCAGAAACATGGCTGTCATAGAGCTTGGTCTGCAAACTATGCAGGCAGCCTTTTGTGAAATTTTAATTATAGTGGTTTCCCCTCAGGCTTTTTGTAGTCTGTAAATGGAAGCTGTTGCATGGCCTTTGTCCCGAACCTTTTAACAATTACTCCTTTATTATTAGGATATGAACCAAGTTATCTCATTCTCTTTACATAAATAGCTGACAGGAGTAGGGAGGTTTTTTTGCACTTGATTTTCAATGTATCTGAACACACTAGCTTTTTGAGAGCTTAGTTCCCATGTAAAAGTGGCCAGTGTTTCATAACTGGGATTTGATAATTTGAAAACTACTCTAAACTGCTCTAAAAAATGTAATTCTTTAAGTAAGTTACAATATGACATACAATTTTCAAGCTTAACTGTAGGAGAGGGACCAATAACATGGTAATTAATTTTCACACCATCTTTGCTCTTCTCATTTCACTGTAGATGTAATATCCATTAGAAGATCCTTGTCACAGTATGCATATATATATATGTGTGTTTTTATAAAAATACAGGACCAGATCCAGCTCCTTTGAAGTTAATATGAGTCTGCCTGTTCTCTTTGATGGGAATTGGAATGTGTCCATAGTAATCATATCTCTTAGCACAGCCCACCTCTGACTTCCTGGAAAAATAGATGGACCCTGCTGCCTTTGACAAAGTTTAACTATTTCAGCATGTTCCCAGCCAATAATTGCAGACACCATTGTGACACTTTTCTTTGGTACTGTCTTAGCTTTAAAGGGCAAAATAATTGAACCCAGTGTTTAAGGCTTCTTAGCACTCTAATTGTACTTTATGTGCTGAAGAAGTCTATTTCTCCATGTTGCAGCATCCTTGCAACTTTCATGAACAGCAAGGCAGGGTGTGTGGGAGACAGAGTGTGTGTAATACCTTGCCAAATGCTTCAAACCCACTCAGATATGCAAAATTTAGTGTTTTTCTTCCTCTCTTGTGTTCTCTGGACAAACTGGGACATTGTGGGTGCTTTCATCTACTGAAATAGTGGATTCCACAGATAGAAGTGAGGAACAACATATAAAACAATGAGTGAGTATTAGAAGAGATATTACTATAGGTCTAGGCAGCACAGGACTTATTTTTAATTTTGGCAACTTTCAACAGCAACAAATCACAACCGCTGTGCAGAGCCAAACTTCTGGGAACCACTTTGCAAACTTCTGTGCCTAACATAACTCCAGTCCTAGGAGTGATAAACCGTAGTTTATAGATGGCATTGAGGGATGTGGCTGAAATGCAGATTTTATTTTTCACACTCTCTGAACAGTTTGAGCTAATTGTAGCCGGTACTTTCACTAAATGCACTATGGTTTCTGACAGCTTACTTTAAAATATGCAAGGAGGGATGTCTGAAATGAAAAGCTACTCTAAAAAGAAATCAGCATTTTACCTTTGAGCTCTGGCTGGGTCCATATTTCCTTTACTGAGTCACTGGGTCTGTCATAAACTTTGTCCAAGAGAATTTGGTGTCCTTCATCAAAGAAGTATGAACATAGGATTGCTACGGAAGTGGTGGAGCCTCCAATATTGTACCTTTTCAAAAATTAAATATATTAAGGAAACGATTGAAAATTTGTGGCAGACAGTAAATCTCCCTCCCAAGTATTGTCCTGTAACGTCTGTACTGCACAGGCTTATGGCAATATATTGATATATTTACATTAATTCTCCCCTATCAGCGTTTGCACATTTATTAGAGAAAGAATATCCTGTCTAAGGGCCTTGAACTGTTATTGCCCACAGGTGACTTCAAAACCAAACACAAAACTGAATGGTTGATTTTGTTTCTTGATTGCACCTGGAAAAAATTCAGAAAGAAAGCAAAAGCTGTTAATCTAAAAGAAACATTAGATTCTTGTTATTCTTCTAGCCTTAATAATCTGTGCTATTACTAAGACAGCATGAGTAAATACCTGAAGTCTAGCACTGAAATGTAGTTTACAATTTAATCAACATGTATTTGCAGAACTGTCATGTTCTTATTTCCTGTGGCACATAATGAAAATACTTGGTGTTTGGCACCACACAAGATCAGGCCATTTCTTTTTGTGCCTAAAGATTGTGTTAGCTGCTCCATTTAGGACAGTCATGTTTGAAAACTTTGGTTGTAGTTTCATTTCATACCAGCCTCTGAAGATTAAATTCATTGAGCAGCCTAAGAACCCCTGCTATGAATACACACAATGCAATGTGAAATTATTTTTGATCTGTCATCTTTAACTAATACTAGAGCATATGCAGCACTGCAAATGCTTGTGCTTTGCTGACTCATAGGAGATATATATGGTGCTTTCCTGTACATGACATTAGGAATGCTTGGCAGAGACATTCCAGAAAAGAACTGCTAGAAAGTGAAGTTTGATCATTCCAGTCCATAATGGTTTTGTTTGCTCGTTTTTAAATTTGTTTAGTTTGTTTTGTTTCATTGTTGTTCACCCCCCCACCTCCAGAAAAGGATTACACAACCCATGAGACCTCTGTTCCAAAGAGTGAAGCTGCCTCTTCGTTCTGAAGCATTTGGGAGCTGATTTCTGGATTCACACTGTGAATGGCTACAACTAAAATAAGCTCTTTTAGTGTGTCTCAGACGGTGATGTGCTGCCAGGAGGTCCTGCTGCTGCTGCACATACCAGGAGGCAGCTAGACTCAGCAGACTCCGGTTTCATGCAGCTGCCATCCCTGCTGAAGTGAGTGGCAAGCAGGCAGCTAGAGTAATACTGGAGAACTCTTCCTGGACTTTCTTGCAGAGAGTGAAACTGCAGCAACTTTGGTCAGTAATAATGACAGAGCAGATGCTAGAATTTTAGTTTAACCTCTGGAGACAAGTACTTAATTACAGAATTCTTGTGTGACATTAAGGAATCTGTTTCGTTTATCAGTGTCTCTTCTCAGTGCTGTGAAGGTAAAAAAATATGAAGTTGATGAGTGGCACAGCTGTTCCACAGAGGGGAACTATTAAGATGACAGACATTTTGCATTATGGATAATCCCATGCAAAAATGAAAATATAAAAAGATGACGTTCATGAGTGGCCCAGCTGTTCCAGGGAGTGAAACTTGTAAAATGAGAAACATTATCCATTATGCTTAATCCCATGCAAAATTGAAATTATCAGCCTTACCATAAAATACTAAGACTGATTTAGGGAAAATTTCAAAAGGTAAAATGTTTGGGGTTCTTTTTTATATGTCTTCAAAGACTGGGACTTATGTGTGCACTCAAAGGGCTAGAACTACATTAAATATATATAAAAAAATATAAAAATCCCAAAGCAACACAAGAGAACTATAACGAGGCCATTTGGTACTTGGGGCATGATTTCACCTTTGCTGTTTTATTGCTCCTGGATCTAATATGCTCCAGGGAGAAAACTGGGGCAAGAAAGAATCATAGAATCAATAAGGTTGGAAAAGACCTCAGAGATCATCAAGTCCAACCTATCACCCAACACCTCATGACTAACTAAACCATGGCTTCAAGTGCCACGCCCAATCCTTTTTTGAACACCACCAGGGATGGGGACTCCACCACCTCCCTGGGCAGCACATTCCAATGGCTAATAACTCTTTCTGGGAAGAACTTTTTCATGCTTTTGCTGAATTTGAATTCAGTCATGGGAATGTTTTCTTGGTGGCTGCCCTGGCTTCTCTGTGCTCACATTGTGAGATCTCTCTTTCTGCTTTCATTGCCATGCTCATCTGTTCCTGTACATGATGCCCCTGCTCATTGCCTGAGGGTTAGACTAGATGACCATTGGAGATCCCCTCTAAACCCAAACCATTCTATGATTCTGTGCTGCAAATCCCAGAGGAATACTGAGATTACCAGATATTGAGAACCCCATGATGGCAATGGACATAAACGCTTCCAGCACTAAGAAAAAGTTCTTACAAAGGCTTTCTTATCTTTAGCTGATATTTGTAACATTTTGGCCTCACAGACCAAAAACTGGACTAAGCCAAGGGAATGATTAACTGAATATTGCATGGGAAATATGTATTTTTGATATTCATCTGCTTTGATAGCTGGCAGCAAATGGATGTCATCTTCTGCCTCATAAGATTTGGAGCATTGTTGACACATTGGAATGTCCAACAGAATCCCAAGCTGAGTGTAGGCATATGATGCTGTAGCTGGCTGCAGCAGGATCTAGTACCTTTAAGCCACCTTTCTGTGCCTGTGTACAGGAGGGCTCATAATAACTATCTTACTAATTGGCACTGCAGATATGGCATATCAGGTGCTGTAGCACAGCTTGTTATAGCCTGTTTTTTTTGACTGTTAAATCACTTGATTTAATAGTAGAAGATTTAATTAAGCCATTTATATGATCAATAAATACATGGCAAATGCAGAGTTAGAATAGAAAGTAATCAGAGAAAGAAAACAGATGTGACATTGAGGATTGTGCTCTGCAAAATATGCCTATTTGGTTCTAAACATCTCAAGTGATGGTACAATTTATCTTGGGATATACTTCTAGACTGTTACTGTTTTCCTTGGCTGTTTTCCTTTACTCATTTAATCCCAGCAACTTTAGCCTGTAAACAAGACTGTAATCCATGTAAAGCTAATTCACTGTTACAAATAAAATGCTGTTTCAAAAGAGCTTTGGTTATTTGCCATTCAAAGGTTTACCTCATGTCTATGATTAATGCATCTGTGTGAACAATTTTCTTCCAAACATGCTCTAGCAGTAGGTCGGACACCTGGGTTAGAAGTTCACAGTCTCCAAACATATCAAATCTCAGATAGCCGACGTTGTTTTCAAATACATTTGTATGGAATGAAAATTTAATCAGATCTTCAAATACTTCTGGGGAAGGCATCTGAAAGAGTTTGGAAAAAACAAAATAAATAATTTGCTGGCATCGATAGCTTGGCACAGGATTTAAAAGGAATGATGTGGGTCAAGTTTCGTCCACACATGTGATGAATATAACCAAGATTGAAGATCAAAATGAAAGATATTAAAATTTTTGTAGATTAAACATAGGTTAGAAATGGCTGCTACATTGTTTGCCCAGTATAGGGTGCATTCACAGAATCTGGATGAGGCACCTATTTGTCAGGGTTCAGTTTATTTTTCAAAAAAACAGGAATTTCACTGGACAAAAGAAGCTAAGAAGACTACAAGGGCCATTCCTATGCCTGCAGTATAGGCCACTGTCCTATGCCTGCTACCCAAGCCCACCTGTTTCCTCTAGAAGTTCTTGCTAAATAAGTCACTTGAGATTTTATAATCTCTTGATTGGCCTCACCTGATAGACAGCCGCTGGCTTCAGGTGAGGAAGGCCCCAGCCCTTCTTACTGAGCCGGTTCCTGTGACAGTAAGAAACCTGATGTATTGGGCATGTGCTAGGATACTCATGAGGTAGACATGTTAAATCTCTTCTATAGTGGCATGTGCCTTGAGTCTCACGTGTTAGGCTGTGATTAATTTCATTTTGTTTGGCTGATGTTATTTTTTTTTGTAATAGCAATGTGTAGCAAACTAAAAAAAAATATGCTAGTAACCCTTGTATGCATTGAGCCACACCCTACTCCTGTTGCTAACTTCTGTTTTCCTTGCATGTGTTGGAAAATGGAATGTTCTCCTTCAGCTTAAAGAGATAAGGCTTTGGGATATATATGATTTCCATGACCTTCAGCAATTTGTCCTTTTCTCTTCAGGGTTGCTGTGAAAATGATTTTATACTTGCTTTTTAATGATTTATCCTTTGCTATAGCTCAGCCCCAGACATCTCTACTTTTGCAGCCAAAAGAATGAGTCGGCAGTCAGCTGTATTCTAAATGGTACTCTCCCAACCTGCAATGTGCCACAGAAACTGGGATCCATAGGGGCTTTCTGTGGCTGTACAGAAGCCAGGCAATCTTCTGCCCTACATGCAGTACTCTGGCCTGGGGTTGCATTTCTATCAAAAGTAGATTTGCCACAGCAGAAAGTGCCTTTCCAAGGTGTATGAGTGCAGCAATATTTGACAGAGCCCAAGCACTAAAGTACTTTTCCTCATCTACCTGGGGGAAGATTGCCCACCACATCACATTTCTGTCTATTCTGGGCTTCTTCATCATTTAGTGCCAAAATTTCAAACATTAATTTAAAAGCCCTGTCAGCCAGTAGTTGTTAATCTGATGGTAAGAGCAAGCTGTGCTGTGTGCTCTCCTGTACCCTTCCTTCTCACTGTACCTTGTGAAATAACCATTCTATCTGCAAAGTAAACCTATCAATCCAGCATTACTGAGTTTGTCATTTCCAATCCACTTCCCAGTGACAGCAATGCTACTTGTCTGCACACTGTACTTTGATTGTCAAACCACAGTTTTGAAGACTATACCCAGCATGCATTGCATTGTTCTGACAGAGATTGCGTCTAGTTCAGAGGTGCTGGTACCTCCAGGAGAAAAAAAGTCAGCACTTATTGGAAACATCTACAAATAAAATTGATGTGTTACTCACAGCCACTTGCTAATGATATTTTAAGGGAATACACAGATTTCTTAGCTCTCTCTCTAGCAGTAATTGTTACATGCACACCCACAATAATTAAGAATAACTTCTCTATGTCTGGAAACTCTTCTTTTTTCTACCTGTTTTACTGTGTATTTGTACCTTGAGGAGTTCAGTACTTGCTAGCAGTGTTGCTAATGACTGCAAATTCATTACAGATTTTAAGGTGGGCAAACTGTTCCTTAAGTCTTAGATGCCATAGGGTAAAATGAATATGTAGGAATCTCAAAGAAACTCTTCTTCATCTTCATGGCTGCAGGAAAAGGTATGAAAATATGTATATTCTAAAGGTGCTAATATCAGAAGTCAGATGAAAAGCACTCCAAATGTAATTTGCAGGGAGTGGGGAAAGCCTCCTAATTATTGAGCAAAAAGGGAAGGAGGTTGGGACTGACAGTAGGGAGGTGTTGTCCTGGAAGACTGCAGCTTCATGACACTGGCATATAGGCCATGTGCTGCTGTTACCTAAGGAGGTAAGTCTAGCTTCAGGGAACAACAGAGTGCTCTTGTTTGGAAGGCAGACCTCTGTTTGCAGGCCAAGGACAAGCTGGGACAGGATGCAGCTGAAGATTCTGCTGCTCAGCCAGGCAATGTTTACATACAAATGATTTGATGTTAAATATAAACCCTCAGGTGCCTTAGAAAGAACACTATAAGCAACATGGCTAGACTAAAGAATGTCCTAGTTAACAGCACTTAAGCCAAAGAAGAATATTTTTTTCATTAACTATATATGGTCTCCAGTCCTATTCTGTGGTCTCCTTCCACAAATGAGTGGCCTAATTGGAACAAGTGATGTGACATAAAATAGAACCCAGAATGCTGCCCTAGGACTCATGCATGGAGTTTCATCCCTGGTTTTGCTACTGACACAGTCCCAACACAGGCAAACTACTTTCCCAACTGTGCTTCTGTTCCCTCTTTTCTTTCCTTTCACCTGTCTCCTAAGTTGTTTTGTCTATTTAGATGGAAACTGTATTTTCACAGTTAATTTTGTGCTGAGCATTGCAATGCAACTCTGATTTCCACCAAGACTGCTAGTGCTGTCGTCTGCCAGCTGTTAAAATATTATCAGCCAGCACCCTTGTAACACTGCAAATCTAGAGATTGGTTTAAGAGGCATGAGATCTTGGGGGTTGGGTGGTAGGGTTGTGTCTTTCTTAGAATAACAGTTGGGTTCATGGGGTGGAATGGAATCATTTATCCTAGTAGGTCTTCCAGCTCAAGGACTGAGCAGGATCAGCTATATCCCTGACAGCTGATTCTCACTTAAAGTACCCATATTACTGAGTGATTTCCAGGCAATCCAGTCTAGTACGTCACTAGACTTACTACTACAAAGATGTTTTTAGAGTCTAGTGTAAACAGTCTGAGTTCACTACTTTCTGCAAATTAAGTGCATTGGACTATTTACCACAGACGAGGGAACAGATTATTCCCTTCCTATTTGAAACAGCCTCTTACGTATCTGAAGACTCTTTCCATGTCTCCTCAGTTTTCTGCTCTCTGGAATAAACAACTCAAATTTTTAAAACTTTTTCAAGATGACTCTTATTCAATCTACCTCTATTCCTCTCTTCTGCTGTCTCCCTACTTGATCCATGTCTTTCCAGAAACACATTGCTCAAGACTGCACATAGTATACTCTAGCTGATCTTTCTTTAGAGCTGAATGTATCACAAGACTTCACATTTCTTACTGATTGTATTCCTTCTTATCCATTCCAGTTTAATGACTATTATTTTTAGCTGCAACAGCTTGACTGTAGTGACTTGTGTTCATCTTATGAACTCCAAAGAGCGCATATATTTTTTCACAGGACTTGCCCAAAACAAGCTGTTTTACATCTAAAGTTGTGCAGTCACCCTAGAAACTGTAAGAACCCTGCATATGTTCTTATTTAACCTTATCTGGCTTTTTACTGATTATTTATACACATTTTTTTTCCCCAGAACTGTAGCTTTGAATCCTAATACTGTCCTTCAATGCACCAAGAGAGCCAGGATGGGGAGTTTACCAAAAGGAGCTGAAAACCTCCAGGATGGTACTCCAAACTGAATTAAAAGAGGTTATTTAAGGATCTCAGTCCCCATTGAGAATATACAGGACAGAGTGAGAAGCTGTATTTTCACCTTGCAAAGGGCACTACTGCACAGCAGTGAGTAAGCCTGCTCTGACACTACACAGCTTGTAACATACTCATTGCAAGCCAGGGACCAGTTATTTTCTAGTCAATGCCCTGGAAGATTACATGTGAAAGCAAAATTTGGAAACATAATTCATGGCTAAATTTTTATCTTCACCCAAACCCCATTGAAAAGCCTTAAAATCAGTGGCCAAATCTACTGTAGTATTAATGACAATGGGGAAAAATACCAGCATAAATGACTCTCTTCAATGGGGTTTTAACTGCAAATGTAGCTGCATTGAGTTTGAGTATCAGGATCAGAAGATTAAAGGTGCTAGAAAAAGAGAAAAAGTTATTAACCAAGTGTCTTATTCTCTTCTCCACCAAATACAAGAAGCAAGCATGAATTGCAAAAGGTCATGAGTCAATGGGAGTTAAACGTGAGCCTTTTTTTTTGCTTGCATATACCTGTATAATTCCATACTGACTTTACTGTGGTTATGCTGGTATAAGTCAGCATTGTACAAACCCACAACACTTTTTTTCCACCTCTAAGCAACAGGTGTAGCAATTTGATTATCTATCTTGTCACTTCGAGGATGAGAATTTTGATTTCACTCATTAATGAAAGGACATAATCAAGCACAATACTCTGCTACAGATACATATTATTTGTCTGAGAGAAGGAGCACTTCAAATGCAGGAAAAATTTATTTGATAAAGAACTCCTTTTTGTCTTTTACTCTGATAATAATTTTCAGCTGCTTATCTAAAATAAAGACCCTCTTATGTGTGCAGATTGCATTAAAAGTATTTTGATATTATCAAGGGGCCAAAAGAGTCACTCAGGGAGACTCTTATTACTCAAAACTGACATAACACCTTTGTTGAAATCAGGCACCAGTTCTTTCATAACTTGTCTACAACACTCAGATATTCATGGACTTTCAATATGGAAAGGAAGGTATGACTGGAAGGAGAGAGAGGCAAGTGGAAGAATAAGATATAGAGGTTATTGAACTGCACATCAGTAAGCTTACAGAGCTCTGACTTGTAAGCAAAATACTATTTTACAAATTACAAACAATATATACAACATTTGCCTCTGGGAAGTCTGACTTTGGAAAGTGGCATTTATGCAGCAGGCAGCTCCGGCTAGCATTGACCTTGCAGCTGTCACAGAGGAGACACATTCACTACCCAGTATTATGCTTCAGCAGCTCTTCTAGTGTAGCAGATGCAAAGGTCTACGTGCATTTCACTTTTCTGTCTCTTATGTCCCTTCCCATCCTTCCTGCAGTTATTCATCATCACTATCATTTAATTATGTTGGAGCTGCTTCACTGTCAAGGTCATTATCAAGAAAATTCCACTGTTGAGGGAGAGAGTGGCTTGGAAGGTAGGCAGCATATAGAGAAAACCTAGCTCCTTGGCTTTTGAGGAATAAATGTGATACAGATTAGAAGAGCCACTATGTCCATCTATAGCACTGTCAAAAAAAGAAAAAATTACAAATGTAATTAGTGCCATCATGTAAGCTTTACTGTAATCTTAAGGTATCTGCTTTCTGGGGTACTGGTATGAGGTATGCTTGACACGTTCCACACAAAGCATGCCTCTTGACCTTGCAAAAGCAAGGCAGGAAATGAAAGTACTCTTGCTCTGTGGAGTGGCTAAATTATCTCTTACTTCTGTTACAAGTAAAAGCCTTTACTTCAGTGTCTTTGTTCACTCAGCCTCTTTTCCCTTTAAATGCCTTGAGACAGCTGTCTTGTCCCTCTGCCTCTCAGTTTTCTTGAGTACTATGAGGCAATGCATATGCCTTTGGAGACAATTTTAGCCTCAAAAGAGACCTGTGCTTCTCTTTTGCTGTTTATATATTATTTCACCTTGATGAAATCTCACATTTGTTCTGATTTTCCTCTACACTGATGTGATGTCCTTCTTATGGATGCATCCCCAACCTTTTCCAACCATTTTGCTTGATAAATAACTGAACTAAATGGAAGCATTAATTAGTGTAATAGCTCTATCAGGATCAGAATTTCACATCATATGGCAGATAAGATATTTGTCCCATACATGCTGTTCTCAACATTCAGGCTCTGAATAAAGTAAATAAGGTTTGAATAAACGAAAACAGAACAGTGACTAATTTGCAAGATAGATCCTCTTTGTAGGATGAGGAGAAGTCATGACATATGCTGACATGTTGCTAACAATTTAGCAGGAAGATCTATCAAAAACATCTTTAGAGTGGAGTTTTTTACACCCAGCAAGTATAGGAGAGAAAGAGAGTGACAGAACAGCAAACCAATTTATTTCTATTTAAGCTTAAAGGCAAGAATGGGGCCAGCATCTCTTGGCTAACAAACTTGAAAAAATTGCCTTCCCCTAGCAGTGCTTAAACTTTGCTCTCGACCTTTGTGTTGGAGATAATACCACAAAGGTCATGCCCACTTTAAATCATGCATGCTAAAAACATCAGAGGGTAGAAGACCACAGATTTCCTCCCCCAGGAAACATTTAATAGTTACCTGACACTTGGTATACTCTGGTTCATTGCAAACCAACATGCACTCTCTTCAAAAAGTAATTTTATGAGTCCCCGGAGAAAAGTCTCTGACAGCCATGCTAAAGCAGTAGCCAGAAAAGAGCTAAATCCATTCGAGAGAGAGATCAGGTTATCCTAACCCTCCCTTTAATTTGAAGGTGGAATTTTAACAAGTGCTCCTGGGAGCTCCCTCCAATACAACAATGAACAAGAAAGATTGCCAAGGAAGACCAGTGTATAAATACACAGGCTCAGCACAAAGCACACACTGTTGTGCAAACCACATAGCAAGGGCAAAAGCAGATTATTAAAAATCAGTTTCTCCCTGGGGTCACTTAACTTCCACCCAGATACTTCTTCTAAAGTATTTCTAGGTCACTGGGTAACTGTCTGATGCTGTGCATGAGATACAATCAGGTGAACTTTCTGCTGTCACTACTAAAGGAGTCGCTTGTTATTCTGGTGTAACAGAAGTTGGGTACAACCATTTCATACAGAAGTATGTGGCTGCATGTTTTGTGGGTTCATGGTGTGTTTACTCTGTCCAACCAAATTTTTCTTAAATTACAGTCTTGGTTTGTAAACAGTGAGTGTCTGCATTACAGCTTGAAAAGCCACAGCACTGAAAGAGAGATAACAGAGACTGAGGTATCTTCCCTCTAACTGTGAAGCCCTGCATATTTGCCTTGTGGCAGATGACAACTGAAAGAGATTCATCGCCTGAGGGCTATTCCCAAAAGGCATGCAAGAGAACTGTACCTGTTTTGGCATGATCCCTGGGATGCTGTCCTTGGCATGTTCAGGAATGTAGAGTAATTTCAGGTGCTCATCATGAGAAAGAGCTTGCAAGTTGGCAGTCACCTTTCTGGCCAGCTCCTCTTCTGTAGTAATCCTTTTATAACTGTCTTTATTGATGTTCTTGGTGAGGTTGGATGCTACAGCAGTCCCAATGTCCACAAAGGCATAATTATCTGCCACAAGCTTGCCCACATTTTCCAGTATCTGTGGCACCTGGGCACGCAGGTTGGCAATGTGCTGAGCTACAGCCATGGCTTCACTGGCCTGGACAGTGATGTGTGGCTCCACTCCAGACACGCTCCATACTTTTCCAGTGACTGGGCTGAGCACCACTTGGCTGGGGATGGAGGCATACAGAGAACTGTTACCAACACGATAAATGCCCACTGAGAGGGAACCACCTACTGTGGGCTCACCAATAACTGTGGCCCGGTGGAGATCCTTCATAGATCGAGTGAAAGCTTCAGCTGCTGAGCCACTCATATGGCTTGTTAGGATGTAGATGTCCTTGAGGGAGCCATATCTCTTGCCAGTGACTTGGGGGAGAGTCCACACTTCCGTGCTGCGGGAGGTACTACGATCAAAGACAGTGTAGAGGTGTTGCCGAGGCTCAGGATCAAAGAAGTAGGAACAAAGTATGGGGATGGCAGTGGAGTAACCCCCTGTGTTGTACCTCATGTCAATAATCATGGCATCTGTGTCCACCAGTTTGTTCCATACCATCTGCAACAGCTGGGGCCCAATGGCTTTCACTGTTTCTGCCTCAGCCATCATATCAAAGCGAAGGTAACCTACATTGCCTGGCAATACTTCAATTTTGAAGAGTGCCTCAATGATGTAGGTTAGCTCCTCAGGACTGGGAATCATGCTGGGGACTTGTTCTTCTGGTGTTGGTTCAACATGGCTGTGGAAGACATGAAGCCGATGGTCCCCTGAGGCCTCCTGCAAGTCACTGGTAAGCTGGGAAGCCAATGTCTCAAAGTCTACTGCTGATCGATAACCTCCTTGAGCTCGTTTGGTGCTGAGCATAGCACTGACCTTACCAGCCACTTCTGGGATGGCATAGTGAGCCTCTAGGAGTTGCCCAGTACCCTCTAGAAGTGCTCCCATGTTCTTGTGGAAAGCTAGCACCTCTTCAGCCTTCTCCAGTGCATCCTCAGCCAGCACTATGGCATCAGGCACAACTCCTCCACCCATCCAGCTTTCCCCATGGTTGTCAATGAAGGTGATAACAGGAACTGTGATAGTTAGGCCACGGGTTATTCCCTTCTCAGGCTGCAGCAGAGGGAAGGTGCGGGTGTGTGAGAGGCTTCCTGCTGTGATCTCACCAATCAGTGTAGCACGACCCAGGGACTGCATGAGGTAAGCAAACTCCTCAGCAGCTGTGGCAGTGTGGTGACTGGTGAGCAGGTAGATGCCACGCTGAGACCCATAGGGCTGGCCCAGCAGTTCTGCCTGGCTCTTGTGTTCCTGTGTGTGGTTGGTACGCCTATCGTAGGTTGTGAAGAGATGCACAGGGCCAGCAGCAGGATCTTGGAAATAGGAAAGTAGCACAGGCACAGCAGAGGAGGAAGGGCCCCCAGGGTTGTATCGTAGGTCCACAATCAAGTTCTCTGTATTTTGGAGGGGCTCCCACACTTTGTGGACAATGTAAGGTCCCAGCTTAACAAGCACAGAGGCATCTGCAACCTCATCAAAGCGCATGTAGCCAACATTGCCTGGTAACACTGACACCTTAAAAACAGTATCCACCAAGGCATGCAGCAGTTGTTCATTGTTGGGTAAGTTGTCTGCCACTGCAATTGGCTTCTCAGCTGGGGGAGCAGCAGCTTCACCTGGCATCATGACTCGAACCAACAGGCGAGGGTCTTCAGATAAGCTCTGCATATCATTGTTGAGCTTGGCAGCCAGGTCCTCTGCTGACTGCACAGAAGAGAAGTCAGAGGTGGCAAGGTGCCGCAGCAGCACTGGCACCCGCTCTACTAAGCTGTAGTAGTCCTTTATTATGTTTGTGAGGTGGCTTAGGGTGCCAGGCACTGCTCTGCGCACTGCCAGGATATCCAAGGATTTTTGCAAGGCTTGTTCTGCCTCAGTAGCCACACACGGCACCACCCCACTCACCTCCCAGCTCTGTCCACCCCCACTCAAAGGGCTCACAGATCGTGACACAGGAACCATCATATAGAAATTGGAGAGGCCAATACGCAGCTTCTGGATATCCAGTGAGCCCCCAGCTGTCTTCTCCCCAACAGTGATAGCCCTGTTCATGTGTTTGAGGATGTAAGCCACATCTTCAGCCACTCCTGTGGTATGGTGGCTGATCAAAACAATTACATCCTTGTCTTTGCCATACCTCTCTCCCAGCACCTTTGGCAGTGTCCATATCTCTGTGGTGGTGTTGGAGGGCCGATTGTATACAGTCTCAATATGCAACATCTTGTCTGCTTCATGCAAGTATGAGATGATAAAGGGGAGACCAGAAATCTGACCCCCAGTGCTGTGACGAAGATCAATCACCAGGGCAGATGTCTTTATCAGTGTCTTCCACACCTTGTCCACTAGAAAAGCTCCAACTTTCTCCACAGCTTCTTGTCCTATGATATAATCAATCCTCAGATAGCCAACATTGCCCTCCAGCTTGTCATACATGACCACATGCTCAATAAGACTCAGCAGCTGCTCACGAGTTGGGGAAGCCTCAGCTTCTTGTCTGGGACCCTTATGCGATGATGGCTCATAGGAAATGACCAGCCTTGGGTCATTAAGAGCACCCTGCACTCCAGCTGTCAACACACTGGCCAGCAGCTTTGGATCTGAGATGTCCAGGATCTCCCCACTCTTGATTGCTTGTTCAATGGCTTCTTGCATTCCCACTAGGTTTTCAGGATAGCAGTAGTTATCCAGTAGGACTTTAGCCATGTCCAGCACTAGAGTTGGCTGAAAGATTTCCTCAGCAGGTATGGTGCACACGGTCAGTGCGGAAAATAGGAAGAAAAGTGTCCTGATCATTTTATCTTTGTACAGAATAGAAAAGAAGGAAAGAAGTAACGAGCTCTTATTGATCAGGATGAATGTAGCTTTCCAGTGACTCCCTTTGAGTCACACTGAAATCCTTGTGTGAATCCAGGTTCACAGAACAGATACAAATCTTTTATCTGCACTAAACCTTTAATCTCATTAAAATGGAGTGCATCATCCAAAGTGCACCAATAGAAGTTCAGCTCCTTACTACTTCACAGCCCTCTTATGAAACTGTAATAAACTTCAGTCATCAACAAAGATCTTTCTGGCAGTTACTTGTTTCAAAAAGATAATGCATTGCCTGTTATAACTGCTCCTGGTTTATCATGACAATGGATTTTTCAAGACAAAACTATGATTTTAACAGCAGTCATCTGATCTCTTACTGTTATTTATGAAAAGCTTATACCAGGAGATTCTGCAGTGACTTAGTTGTATCAGTTTTTAATATTTGTCAAAAGTTGTTGACAATGCATTGTCTTTGGTATTTTTCAGTCTGAATTACAAAGAACTGTTCTTACATATATGACTAAGGGCTCCAAACAAGCAACTCCAGACATTTAGAACAGCTCATAAAATCCAGTGTAATAACAGCCTGTTAATTTCTGTGCTGAGAATTGCCAGCACAGAAATACGTTTGCCTCAATATAATACAGCTAAATCTGAGGTGACTTTAATCTTCATAATTTGCACTCAATTAGGATTTACTTGTAATACTATTGAGTAACATATGGTCATGTCTGCTGACAGCTTCCAACCAATAGACTTCAGGCTCAGCATACAAAAATAGAACAGGGGGTGGTGATGTGTTCCTTCTGCTCACAATGTATTTGAGACCCTATTGTATTAAGAGTTTTAAAGAGGATCAGAATTTGTGGAATGCAGCTGTAGACTGTAACCACGTGAGTTGTCAGCATTCAGAGCTCCAGTATGACGTGCCAAAGACATACAAGAACAGATTCTTGTCTCTAAGTCTGCAATGAATTGTTACCTCAGCCATTCTGCTTGCCGGAGGTAGCTGCAAGAATAGACAAGAGAATCTGGGGAGAGTGGTTTTATATTGCATTCAGAATGCCACTTGTAGCCACATTAGAATACACATGTAGGGAAGAGTCTAAAGACTCTGTCTGGATGCACACTGTTGGTGTCATGTGTATGTTGAGCAAAGTCTGCCACTCACACGAGCAAATTTACTGCAGACCTCTTTCGGGCTCATTCAGTTCTAGTAATAAAGGGATTTTGTAAAATCTGCAGTGTCTTCACAATTTTGGAGGACTGTTCTATATTGTGACAATGTGTGACATCCTTCACAGACCTAACTCCAGGGCTTTGCTACCAGTTTGAGTTGTTCTTGCTTTCTTCCTGCAAAGAATAATCCTGTTCTCTTGGGCAAAGGTAATTGGAACAACAACTTTCTAGCATAATTACATTTTGTCCAGAAATTGACTTTTGAGCTACAGAATTAATTGCCAGAGGTGCATGAATTTCTCGTGTGGCCAATACAGTGGAAAGGATCTGTGAAAATGAATTTCTATTGCTTTTCTAACTCACAGCTTCTCTGCCTGTCTAATTTTGGAAAGTCTGTGGGGAAGGAGATCTCTGTACTATGTACAGCATATACCCTACCTTTACTTCCAACCCCTGATAAAGTCTCTAAATGCTGTTACCATAGAGAACTGGGACTGCTTAGTCTTGAGAAGAGAAGGCTATAAATATCTGATGGGTGCCAGTCTCTTTTTGGTGGTGCTTAGTGATAGGACAAGGAACAATGGATACAAGCTAGAACACAGGAGGTTCCACCTCAACACAAGGAGACACTTTGTGGTGAGGGTGACAGAGCACTGGAACAAGCTGCCCAGAGAGGTTGTGGAGTCTCTCTCGAGACTGTCAAAACCCACCTGGATGTGTTCCTGTGTGGCCTGCCCTAGGTGATCCTGCTTTGGTGTGGGGGTTGGATTCAATGATCTCTGGAGGTCCCTTCCGACCCCTAATATTCTGTGATTCTGTGAACAATTGCATACACTGTAGTGTACATTAAGATAATGAATTTAGCAGACAAGATAGGGTATTTCATAAATCTCCAACTTAATTCTAAAGCACCTTTCACTCTGTCCACTGACTGAAATGAAAACATTATGATCTGTAATTGTGCAATTCATTCATACAACCAAGAGGAGGATGATGAATAGAGAATCTTAATTCTGACACTTCCCTCTGTGGAGTGCTTAACATTTTAATGTTACTTGAAAACTCTGTGAGCTCCAACACCTTTCAATTAACTTGAAAGGGAAGATACACACTAACTGATTTTGTTATGACAGAAACAAAGCATGACAATAAAGAAAATATATTTGTGATCTAAAAAAAATGAAGTAAAACTGTGCAAACATGGAAGGTTAGATATTCTGCCTGCTGGGCTAGGGGGATTGTGTTGTTCAATGGGTCCCCTTTTTTGTCTCTTATTTATTTCTTCCTTTTACTCCTGCTGGGTGCTGTAGGAGGCCATGCCCAGAAGCCAAGGAGCGGGGTTACAAAAATGGATCCATTGTGACAGGAATTGGGAAAAAAAGTACAATAATCCATGTCCCTAAGAATGTGTCAGGATGGATCTCTATTTCTGTCTGTCTGTACAGTAGCTTTAAGCATGCAGCTTTCTATCCCAGAAAAAAAAAGAATGACATTGCATGTTTATGGAGTGTACATACTTTCTTTTTTAATCTTTTGTATATAATACATAATGGCACTTATATGAAATTATTTACCAAGTATAGGATAATGGTGGATATAAAATTAAATTATTTACCATAAAATTAGAGCAAAACCTATTTTTCTGGATTTCTTGAATGTCACCTTATTCTGCTGTTTAAATCATAGCAAATACTTTTAAAATGTAACTTTTCCACTGTAAAACTTTTCCACTCTCTGTCACTTTCTGCTTTTAGAATAGAATTTAATATAATGACAAAGCATTACTCACATAACTTCAATTTAAACTCACTGTGCAGAGGGTGTTATAGTGTATTACAGATAGCATATATGAGGTGATAACTGTCACCTCATCTTACTCTAAATTTAAATAGACAGAGATGAATGGTCATGAAGAACATACTCAGAAAACAGACAGTAATAGACAGTAACTGAGCATTTTTAATCAAGGTATGTGCCATAAAGCTACCTTTCATATATAAGTGAATTCTATATATCTACTGCTAGACTCATTACATGATAATTCTTTTTCCTGATATTTAACCATGGTTTTCCACAGATCCACAATATTCTTCTCCAGTGAGGCCTTCTAAGATTAGAAAAAAAAGCATTTTATTTTTTTTCTAACATTTATTGTGCATTGTATCATGTTAAAAAAAAAAATCCATCTCAGCAAGGATGCCAACTGTAGCTGAAGCTTCCTAGTTTCTAGGAAGCTAGAGTTTTGAGAAATGTATAGAGGACCGTAATTAGTTTTACCCATTAAAAGTAAAGATGTGGCAACACTCCATAGCTCAATGTATTACTCAAATTCAGATATGTGTTTTTCCTTATGCTTCCTACCACTACCACACAGAAACAAAACTAGCTTCACAACATAACTACAAAATTAATGTCTTTTGAAACCATACCACCAATGACTTTAAAGTATAGGAGTGTGGAAAAAAGCCATCTCTTTCTCTTCCTCTGAATTCATTATGACATGTGTCACCACCACAATCACTTACTGCTAACTTGGCAATTCTTTACAGATGGTGTTAAAAGGTAAGAATCTTTCCTTGTATGGTGTGAATTCTTCAAGTTTTGGAGAATTAATATTTACTTACTCATTTCTTGACACTTGTTTAATGCTAGTTTGTTCAGTGAACTCTGAGTAATTAAAAATGTAATTCTACCATCAGTTCTAATTTCTAATATAACCTAAACCAAATTCCTATTTTGATTTTAGTTTTGAGCTGAACTCAATATCTCAGGTCTAGCTCTAGCTTTTATAACTCATAAAACTTTATAATCCTTTAAAATCCATGAGCATTTAATTTTCTGACTTCTTGTGTCCATATTTCACTTTCTGACTTCCTGTGAGTATGAACTTCCCACACACTCTGAGAACAGGTATTTTCTTTTATATGTCCCAGACTAGTCTGCATCACTCAAATCACATGCTAAATATCTTACACCAGAGTGAGATTAAATGTTTTGCTATATATATTTTGCTCCAATAATTCACTGTTCTCATCTGCAGTTGATCTCATGATTCCCTCATCAGGCCTGTATAGACCCATTGGTCAGTGACAAACTGCAGTAGCAAAAGGCTCATCTGACAGTGGCAGCAAGAGCTGGTTTTCCACTATCAGAAATGCCAACAGGATAAAGGTGAAAGCTGAAAATAAACTACTTTTGATTTTAGTATAGCCTTCCAAAACAGCCATATTTTAAATTATATGTGTGAATTAGAATTAATGTAAAGGTGATACTGGGCTCCTAAATACTGGGCTCCTAAATACTGAGAGACAGGGTTTAATAGCTCAAGAACAGGGCTATGCTGTGAAATATTTAATATTTCCAGAACTCTGGTAATTATTTCCAGACAAATTTTCATTGGCTTTTATAGATGCAGAAGTCTGGGTCAACACTACTTCATGGCTGTCTGCAGTAGGCATGACTGGATTCCATAGGCATGGTCTAAGACTTCCTCTTCTATTCCTCTACTGGTCCCTGAACAGGCTTTTTAGGCCTCTTAGTAATACAAAAAACGAATAGTATCACCCTCAGATTCTGTTGTAATTCCCATGACAAAGGAAGTAATGTTACAATTTTTGTCCCTATTTTTTTCAGTTCTTATGCTTTACAAACCTGTAGTGATAAAAATTAAAGCTATTGGTAGTTTCCTTTTGTATTTTTTAAATCTTGAATGCTTCCCAGTTTATGGAAATTTAAATAGCACTTCAAAATGTTTTTTTAATGGTTACATTTGTAATAAGACAAACTCAAATCCAAAATGTGTTTGATTGGTACTTTTTTTCTCTTAAATTTCCTTTTCTTTTTCCCTCCCTTCCCCTCCCCTCTTTATACACTGAACAAGAAAGAGAAAAAGAAAAAAACAGAATGAGAAGACAACTTGTTTTTTTTAATTGAAAGATTGAGGGAGGGCAGAAAATGTATCTTTCCATTTTCAAACCTCTCAAATTTAAGTGAGGAGCAGGTGGATACTCATCACAGCTCACAGAACACAGCTGTGATAAACTGACATTGACCAACTCTGCTCAACTGCCATATTCTAGGTAAGCATAAGATTCAGGTGGGCTTCAGGAAAATGCATGGCCGATATCTAACCTGAACTAAATCAAGAACATAGTTTTGAATTTTGCAAGTAATTTTTCATCAAAAAGTGGAAACTGGCATGCAGTCCTTGGAGAACTGGTATATTATGTTGGCACTATGTAGTCTGTATCCTCCAGATCCTACATTTCTGACAGATTTACATTCAATACAGAAGACCAAACAGAGTTAGCTGATAACAGTGAATATTAAATACTGCACGAAGAGCCCTCCTCTCCTGGATGCCTCTTGATGCAGTATTTGAAACAGTGAGAACTCCAGTCATCCATGGTAGCCTTTGTTTAGTGGCCAGGCACTGCAAATGGCTGCCACCAGAACCGCCTGATTCCTACAGATTATACTGCTGAGGGCGTGATGCCTTTGATGACTGGTCAAACATGTCCTAATGCTGTTGTCTGCCATGCTGACATAGGATAGAAGTGCCCAGCACATACTGGCTAATGAGCTCTTGGCATCCTAACATACCTAGTTTATTGTAAAGAACTAGGTTTCACCCCACTGCATGGTAGGACGGTTTAGCTGCTGGGCCAGTAGGATGGCCCCAGGCTGCTAGGATGCTGCTCTCTCACCTCTTTTGGTGTGCTGGGCTGGGGTCATGGCTTTTGTGAGGGCCAAGAGCAAGTCTGCTGGGCTCCAGCCAAACCATATGCCTGAGTGACAGTGAGGCTGTCCCATTTTCCAGGGCTACAGAGAAGCCATTCTTCTGTGAGGATTTTAGTTGAATTATGACTGATGGTCTGGCAGAATCTTTATGGGAAGAAGACAAAAAAGAAACAGGAGCAGCTTGGAAGCAGCTCAGAGGGGTGATGTTTTCCTGAGGCAGCAGCCAGTGCAGACATGGCAGTAGGGCAACTCACAGACACGGAGAGTATAAAAAAGTGCAGCCCAGAGGGAGAAGGTAGGAAGCAGCTTTAAGGTGAAAGATTATATGGTACCATGTGAGGGAGAGTAAGAAAATGTGTGAAGAGGGCTGGAGAGAAGAGAGCTGGCGCAGAAGCAGCCCGCAGCCTGAAGATGGCGCTGAGGCAACACAGAGGCCCCTAGCAGCATAGCGATGGTGGGGCGGGGGCCTCATTGAAGTCCCTCACAGTCCGGCGATGATACTTAGCCAGCATGGAGACTAGGCTTTGAGAAAACACTGAAGGATGAAGTGAGGCCAAGATGGCTCTGAGGTGGCTTGTAGGTGTGTCAGAGCCAGTGTGACACGGAGGAGACTAAGTTACACCTGAAGTACGTGCAGTTAGTGCCTCCAGCCTTACATGAGCCCTGCGCTCTCTAGGGACTGTGGAGGGTCTTGCCTGGTTTTTTGCCTCTGCTAAACGCACAACCCATGGTACCTTGGGAATTTAACACAGGAAGAAGGGAGGGGGCTATCGTTGGATCCCACGTCCTGCTAGCTTGAGGGAATGTGAAGTTCTAACTGCCTAGGCCCACCTTGGCTGCCTGGCTGATTGTATCCTAAAGCTTTTGACAAATGGAACTTGAGCAATTGTTTAAGATCAAATGTTTGTATCTACCTAGATCAATCTGTTACATTTGCAATGTAAACCCAAGCATTGATTTAACAAACTTCACCCATACTGTAAGCAGCACCCAAACTCACTACTTGTTTCTCATTTTGTCTTGATCCAGATCATCACCCTATTGAAAAATTCATATTTTGTTTTGTTACTGCACCAACCAAAATGTTAAGCTTATGGGAATGTGATCATTAAAGCAGGCTGGAAGGGCAATTGTATTTATTTATTTATTTAGAAATACAAAAGCAACTTGTAGTCTAGTTTTGGAAAGGTAACGCTAGAGCTTCTCTGAAATTCTAATACCATAGCTAGGATCTGAGTTTTTAGCAAAAAATAGCTTTGGGTCTTCTCTGCCCCTCCCAAAGAAAGATCAACATTTGAATTCACAATGTGAAAAAAATTAAGAAAAAAGATTCTCTAGAATTTGTTTCTGTGAGCATATAGGAACTGGTCTTTCCCCCTCCCCACTTTTTCATTTAATTATGGACAAAGTGCTGTATTCAGTGAAGTCAAAATATAACCAGGACTTTCTGTTTATATGACTTAAGGGCGCACAGCTACAATTACCCTGACAGGAGGGGATAACTTTTAATGCGATCACACCAAGTGCTTGTTTGGTGGCTTCTTTTATTTGATTAAGAGAAGTTGTGCAAAATGTCATGAGCTTAGGAGACATGACCAAAACAAGGAGATCATACAGGGCATTCTGAAAGGCGGAACGCATAATGATGACTGTAAGATCACGGAAGCCAGGGGGGAGTGGTAAAATGAGAAGATGGCCACTGGAAGCTTAAGAGGTTAATGACCTGCAGCTATAGATGGAGTCTGCATGGACCCAGATCACAGATCTCATCCAATTGCAGCCCAGTTCTAACGGAAAAGCCTCTAGATCAGTCCAAGAATTCTTATGAATTGTGCTTTGTGCTCATGGTTTGTGATGCAACCAGCAGTTCATTGTGGAAGTACAACCACCCTGCTCGCTCTCACCTGCTATTTGCTCTATATTAAGTTAACAATGATAAATAAACTGTGTATCAGATTTCAAGCTGACCAGTTCATGCCAAATGAATTAGTTTTGCCCATAGGCTGCCTAATTTAAAACATATGTATGGATTTGAATCCTGTGGCTTCCATATATTAAGCTACTGTTTAGATTTTTTTTTCCCTCATCAATATTCTTTACCATTTCAAACAGCTCTGTGTTTTGCTGTGGGTTTGGATCAAAAGTGTTCTCTGATACACTGATAGATTTATTATTAATTATTATTATTATTATTATTGTTGTTGTTGTTGTTGTTGCTGTTGTTATTTGTATGTGTGTGCATGGAAGGTGGTGAAGAAGTGGGGTGGACTATGCTGGCATTGTACGGCATTTACATCTATCACCTGAAACCCACAGAAGACACTTTGGTCTTGCACAGACAAAGCCTTCATTAAAACCAAAGGGAGTTTACTTAAATTACAGGAGAGAGAGAGAGTCCTTTTTTAGTGAAAATACAACTGAAGTCAGGAGAACTGTTGTGTGATAGTATATTTGCCATACATCAGTATAAGCCTTATACAACACAGAAGTTTTCAGTTTTTCCCAGACTTTTAAGGTGTGAAAGAATTTTGTATGTAGAGTTTCACCTAAGAAGATTTTTTAAAAAGTTTGAAATCTAATATCAGACTCGAAAGAACATATTTA
This sequence comes from Melanerpes formicivorus, assembly GCF_026170545.1. Taxonomy (NCBI): domain Eukaryota; kingdom Metazoa; phylum Chordata; class Aves; order Piciformes; family Picidae; genus Melanerpes; species Melanerpes formicivorus. The sequence goes on along the minus strand of NW_027142450.1, from coordinate 1,442,875 downwards.
GCCTTTAAATGTAGCCTGGGCTTTTCACAAGTGCTGAGGTCTGCCGGTCCCCCACTGCTTTTAGAATACGTCTTCTAAGGCTGAATGTCATTTGACTGGATGTTCTTGCAAAGAAATACTAAGAATATGCAGCAGGTCAAAGTAGCTTCTTATCTTTGTGCAGAGATAAAGGCTGCTGTTCCTTGTAGGAAACAGTGTCTTAGAAGCGGAAGGCTGCAATTCTTATCATTCAAGTATGTGCCATAAAGGGGTAAAAATAGGGACACTGAGGATAAGAAAGCTGAAAGCAAGGCACCTGCTACCCACAGAAGGAAACTTGGGAATGAAATAAGACTGAGAATCTTGTCTGTTTTGAATACTTAAAATCCTCACAAACAGAAGTAAATAATCTGCCTCTAAAATGTTCTGAGATTACTGATATGAGGAAAAAACTTGTTGGATTTAGACTTCTGACTTGACTTTGCAGACTAAATTCTGTTTACTAAATTTTACAGAGGTTGAAAATATCAGAGTTAGGAATGTGAATTAGATTTCTATAGCTATTAGACATGTACAATGTAAATTCCCATTGAAAATCCTTTAGTTTGTGGCATAAACAGGATCGTTAAACAGAGATTTAAAATAAAGTATTCAAATTGTATCACTATTCACTCTCAATATTTTAATCCAGTATTCATTTTGCAATGATATCTAATGCAGGCTATTTACAATGATTTCCATTCTTTAAATGCCAGTTTCTCTATAAAACAAGCAGCAACAATAACCAGCCTCATACCCTGCTCCAAACCTTGTTTGCAAGTATATTCACTTGCATCACTAATATACAGATTTACACAGAACAGACTAGTGGGATATTCTTAGAGGTTTGGCCTCATATACTACCTGCAGCCACATTCTGCCACTTTCATTCCTTCATAGTTGTATATCAAAGTGGGCACACCAGCATCATCCTTATAAAGAATGGAGATTGAATCCAGTTTTGTTGGCACGCAGCAGGCCTTGGAAGCTTTCTTTGGGTTTTGGAGATGCACCAGAGTTTGGACGATAGCATGTTTTGTTGGGGTAACATTATCTGTCAGAGGGAAAAAACAACCTCCTTTACACTCAAAAGCCTCATAATCTTTTGGTGCAATGATCCAGGAATCCCAGCCAATCTCTTCAAAGTTCACATGGAGGGAAGTTCTCCGGCAGTGATTTGCTCCGATGCTTCTCTTGCTTCTGGAGGAATACTGGTGGGGCCCAATGACGGCCTTTTCCTCAACCTGTTTTTCCTCTTCAGATGAAGTGGTGTTCTTTCCTAATTTCTTTAGTGCACTTTCTTGCTCATGAACAATCATCTCCCGGAGCTCCGCCTTAGTCTCTTTTGTCCCATTGCTGCGGTCATTGGAGAACACTATTAACAGGGGCAGATTTTTAGTGTCAGTGCTAACACTGATATCCAGCTTTTCACAAGTGAAACCACCCAAAGCTTTACTCTCTATAACAACTTCTAGCTTGTTTTTAGTATTCAGTTTGTCTGCCCTGACCCATCTTTTCACAGCACTGGACACTTCAAATGTCTCCCAGCCACACTTCTGGATGTTATGGGAGACAAGGAAAGATTTGGTACTTTCCGAGTTTTCCCTGTGGTCACCATCTAGAATATCATAAATGACCATGTTGCCTTCTAGCCTAGAGAAAGACCCGACTTCTCTGTGACAGGAGATAAAAACTTTCAGTTCAGCTCTGGTGATTTCCTCATATCGTGGAACAGAGATGTTGAAGAGCAAGATGTGTTTCTGAATTGGATTTTCTTCTGCTGTAGCTAAAGAAACAACATCTGCAATAGGAAATTAAAACACTTGGTTACAGTGCTTCTGACTGCCCAAACACCTTGCATTTAAAAGACTCAGGATGTATTTTGCAGGTAAAATAATAGTGTGACTGCTCAGTGTTAAAAAAATAAATAATACTGGCTTCTGGGTGAGTTTCAAGGGCAGGAAGTGAGAAGAGGAAATGGAGGTCCCTGGTGTTGGCAGAATTTTCACCAATATGCATAGTCAGGGGTGTGTGTGTGTGGAGTGGAGTGTAAAGAGTTTGCCTAGAACAAGCTGTGGATGATGCTCATCGTGGTTAAGTATGTAAATAAGGCATCTGGGTAGCTTCAGATTTAGCAACTTCTTAAATAGATTTTTCCTTTTTTCACACAAAGAATTTCTAAAAAATCAATGCATTTCCTACTCTTATTATCATGCCATGGGATGAACAGCCCTCCAAAACCAGAGTAGTATGTCATACATTATAAGTGTCTCTTAGAACCAGCTGTGCTGAGCCTTGTGGTATTGTCTTCAGATAACTTTGAAAGCAGCTTGGATTACTAGGAGTTTGGGGGAAATCCTGAATTGAAGCTTCAGGGTCTGTTTAAACTGGGACTTGGTGATAAATAGTCTTTCATGCCCAAGTCCCAGTTCACTTCAGGCTGGACTCATTGAGTTTGTGTGAGTTTTGTTTGGTTGGTTCTGTTTTGGTTTTTTCTGCAAAGCTTTTCTATGCAGGACCAGCAATTCTACCTTGGAAGGGGGAGATATTTGCCTGGAAGATCAGATTTGTAGTGTTTAAAAGTCATCGATGACTGATGTGTATTTGATGGTGAGTGTAAGATAATGAATCATGACTGAGTTTTTGGGCAATTTTAATAGGCAAATGATGACATTTCTTCACAGTGTTTGCTCATTAAAGCAGTCATAGAAGAGAGTGAGATATGGAAATTATAATCTATTTTACACTGTTAATGTTTCTTTCCATTTCAGGACTAGGGGCACTTATTTGGGAATTTGGAGTTCTCCTTAGTGCCGTTACCTGTGTACATTTATTTTCTCATATAAATAGAAGCTTCAGTTCTCCTGGTCTCATTTTTTCACAGGTATTGCATTTACTTCTTTTGTTTTACTGCTTCTTTTGACAGAGCTTTAAAAGTCTGTGCAATGCTCTGCAGACAGGGATCTTGAACATTTTTAATTGAACCAGGCTTGACTACTCATTTCCACATAAATCTTTGCATCTAACCCAGAATTTTTGGGGAGCACTGCTGTTTCTTTCTGGAATCCAGAGATGCATTTCACAGTCATTTGCTGTGTTTTTTAAGTGTGCAGAGCCCACCTGAAAGAGGAACTTTCTAGCATGGATGTCTCAGCCATAGATGATCAAAAGTTTTCATTCTAATATTAAAACTTAGTTCCAAATCTCTAGCTTTAAAACATGATTCATGTAAACTCTGTTATTCAATGCACTGTCTCAGTTGATGTGTTTGAGAAAAGAATATCGTACAGTGAAAATATCAAAGAAAAACAATGAAGTGTTTTGGTTTTTTAAGATTGAAAGAAACCACAGAGCAAGACAACAATCTGTTTTTTAAATCTGTTTCTTTTCTAATGAATCTGTGGAAGTTAGGCAAAACTTCCCTCTGAATCTCAAAAGATTCAGAGTAACTACTGTAAATATACCTCTTCAAAATTCTAGTCTATGTATTTAGAACTTCTCCTACCTTCAGTACTGAAGCTCCTTACAATATTGGACGCAGGGATGGAGGACTTGTCTGCAGCATATCTGTTGTATAAGTCAATCATGAACTGAGGTGGTTCTTCTTTGGTCTTCATTTGTGAGGGGACTCTTGACAAATTCAAACTCCTTAGTAAATCTGTCTTCATGTTCTCCAGGAAAGATTTAAAGTCAAAATGGTTCTCCTCTTCCACTTCCCCAGAATCATGAAAGTGTGCCTCAGACTTTCCCACAGCTGGTAAGTTGTCCCAGTTTTCCAAAGGCTTGCCTCTTGTCAAACAGGCTATAATGTTGAAAACAGACAGTACAGACAATACTCCAAAATAATGCATTTCTTCTATATTTACTTTATGGTGGAGAGACAAGAGGGTGTTTTAGATGATTAAATTTCCTGCTTTATTACAGAGAAAAAGAGATGGAAGGCAAACAACTAGAATGCCCTTTGCAAATCACTTTCTTGTGTTCTTTTTGCAGACTGCTTGAAACCTCAGCCTCTTGTCAGTTGTCAAGCAGATTGGTTGTACACTTGCCCTTATCAGAGTCATTGATGCCATGCTTCAGCTTCTGTTATCTAGCAAAGCTCTTAGTTAATGAAGATTCTGTAAACATCTGACAAACACATGTGGCTGGTGGGAAGGACATTGTATATTGTAACGAATCCACATTTCACTTTAGGGTCATCATTGCTTAATTACACTTTTTTTTATCATTTCCTTGCCAGCACAGAGAGAAGCTTTCTTAGGGGCGTAGATTACACTGCTTTTATCAAGACTAGAAAACAGAGTTCTATAAGAAAATTACTCTATTAGCTAATAACATCTTTCAAATCTTTGTCACAGAATCTTCATGTGCCATCAGGAAACCTGTGATCATTTGATGCAGAACTGTACTTCTGCAAGACATGCTGTCATGACAATAGAAGCAACCTTAAAAGTTGTTTCCATTTATCAGCCAAGAGTTATTGTTTGTATACAGTGAAATATCTGTTTTGTGTCAAGTTTGTTTCATGTTATTTGCAGGCTTGTCCATTCTCAGTTTGATTCCTTTGGTGTAAGGGAATTTAGTCTTGTTTTTATAGTATCTATGTAATATATTTCTTAGATTCTTGACAGTCAGTCCACTCTGAGAACAATTAGTCATTATTTCAATCACCTCAGAATGAAGGCAGAACTGGGCCTTCTAAGGCCACATGGAAAGTAAAAGATGTCCATGAAGATAGAGAGGATTATCTATGAAGATACTATTATGCATAAGAAGCATGGGCCAAGGCAAAAATACAAGACTGATGATAGAATTTCTTATGATACAGGAGGAAAACCTCTCATTTATATATAGACACAAATATTACTTGTTGTTTATCTTAATATATGCATTGTGATTGAATCTAATGATGCAAAAGTGATTTACATGTACCATTAAGTCTGAATAGTATAGTTGAAAAGGTGTGGACAAGAATTTGTCCCTTCTGGTCATTCTCCTGTTTTCTAGCAGTGCATACACAACATTTACGACAATCCCAGACTTCTTAAGTACACCCTTATATATCTGTTCAAGTGACTAACTATAGACGACGGAGATTGGAGTCAATACAGCTGACCAATATGATCGAGTATTGTTCCTTTATTGTTCCAGTATTGTAGGACTATAGTGCGAGTGTAGCACAGTAAAGTGAAGCAAAGAAGAAGAAGGGAAAGGAAAGGTAGAAGTGCGCATCAGGGGAACTTCTACAACTTGTATAAACTCGAAGAGCCTCGTTGGCATAGCTTCATTGGTTCCCTATGAGTGACCACACATTGCACTATTATAGATTATTGGTCCAACTACTAATGACTCACAAGGTTTGTTGATGCAGGTGCATGTCCTGTTGTTCCAAGATAACTCTCTGTGTTTATAGCTACCAGTGTCCTGCTTTAGTTACATGCTGCAGGCACAGCACTGTTTTGCTACACTGCTAGCTGGCTCTGCACTTATGCTGAGCATGGCCTACCACCATGTCAGGCTCTAGGCCTGCACTGCCAGATTGCTCACACTGCTTGTCGCTGGCATTGTCACAACAAACAGATCCAAAATCCTGGTTAATTATGTTGCTATGATATAAAGTCAGACAGGATTATTTGGCACTGATCCTGATCTTCTGCATAGCAAGAGTGTTTGTTACATTTTACTTGGGGCCTTTGTGTTTCCTACCTGCCTGAAGAGCCCATTAGTTGTGTTTGGCTAAAGCATAACTTTTTAAGGGTATATAGGATTTATCTGAAGATGTAAAAGGACCAAAGATGTCTTTTTTTCTTTTTTTCATTTTTTTTGGTAGCACTTACTCTGAAAGAATATTGCTTAGACTTCAAAACCCATGGTGCTTCATTAGTTACTTCATCGTGCCTAGCAGTGTGCTTTCTGAAAAAATAAGCAGAGTATGCTTTTTAGTAATGTATGACATTTTTCTCTGACTTTTCATTTATTCTTTTCTTTCTCTCTTTTGGAATTTTAGTGTCTTTTTGAAAAGGCAAATGCTGGGGCTATATGTAGTTTTCTAGTAATAGTTCACCAGTGCCACATACAGAAGGAAAATCTGCTTTCCTTATGTGGTTCAATACTATGGTGTGTATCTTTTCACAGCTCATACTGTGCCACAAATCCATCACATCCATAAAACTATTTTGAGACTTATGGCTTTCAAGAGTCCGGTCTTTTACTTTGTAGGAGCAGCCTCCATTCCTTGTGCTCAGGTACTAAGTTCTGTATGTGTCTACCCTAAAATGAATTTTGATTACCTGAAGTGCAGTAGATCAAAGGATTTACATAAATAGCTCTCTCCTAAACACCATCTTCTGCAAATGCTGTAGCAGTTGTTATATACAGACTTCCAGTACACATATAAAGATATCAAATAGTGTCAGGCCAAGTGTCAGCTTTACAGAAACTTTACAATGAACAGTTTCATTCACTGGCAATTCCTTTTGAAAGCTGCTCTTTGAGGTTTGGCAGTGAGACAGTTGTTGATTCATGTGATGTACAAATACATTAATATTGTCCAGTGGTTTCCTTTACTTATTCAGCCTTGTGCAAGTGAGCTGAAATACACCACAAAAACCTGGGTACATTCTAGTTATTGCTATTACCTCTGGCAGTTAAAGTGTGGCATCAAAGAAATGGATTTGTTTTAGATAAAAATGTCCTTAACACTTTGCTCACTAGTATCAGCTGTTTTCCTGTTTTATCTGTCCTAAATCATCTCATGTTAATAAACCTTCAATTCTTTTAGGATTAGTCAGTTGAATTATCTTGACTTGCTCTTTTGAGTGTTTGTCGATAGTAACTTCTCTAGAAACTTAAATGTTACGTGGAATGGTCTGTAGGACGTTCATAGAAATCAAAAGATCAGCTGGAACCAAAAGTGTAAGTGTATCCATGTCTTCCAGCAGCAGCTGACTGCATTTGTGCCATTTGTGCCATTTGTGCCATGCAAAGTTTTCTTTTCTAAAGCAAGATTAGACATCCAAATACCAACCCCCTGGAAAGTAGTAGCTTAAGCTTCTAAAAAAAATAGTGGGTTAAGACCTTGTTCACATTAGAGAATTGACTGGTATAGCTTAACACAAAATTAAATAAACTTTAATACTAAGAGAATGCTATTTCTTGTGTAGTAAGGCTATGCCCTGAGAGCAATGTCATTTACAGGTATAATTTTGTTTTGCCCATCCTAAGTAACGGTTTTGCTAACAAACCTTTAAATACATGCAAAACTTGCAGAGATTTATAGATATCCTAATGAGCATAGGAGTAGCATTTCCCTTATTTCCTATAGACCTTATAACAGATCATAGGGTGGTATCTCTTTCCAAATTGCGTGCATCATCACATCTTGGAAAGAAAGTTTTTACCCAAGGACTAATTCTAGGTATAGAAAAGATTTCTTAAGAAAAACAAAATACAATAGATGAGAACATAAGTACACTAGGCTATTACATCATGCTGTTCAGAGCTGGTGCTAAATGGGAGCAAGGTGAGACCTACAGAAAATAGTAGATTTTTATAGAGAACAGAAATGATTGCAATTCATGATATCTGGAAAAATGTTATACTTACAACTATTGTGTAGGAATAAATGACTAACTTCTGAGAACTTTTTAATTTTTCTTTATGCATTAGCATTACTTTGGCAACTGTAGCTGAGTTTTTAATGATTTATAAAAAATGCAAACCCCCACATTTTTAGGGGAGATCTTTAACAGCAACAGTATACAAAGGTTTGTCCCAGTAGTTCCAGTGTAAATCACTGTAGTACTTTGAGAGAAGAAGAAATGCCTAGCTGTATCAATGACCTTTTGGAAGTCATAACTGGCAGGCACTGCAAGGCGCCTTAAGATGATCTACTTCTTCCTGAAAGCTGTTGAGGATGAACCAGCAAGAACCAGAGTGAGAGTAACATTGCAGTGACTCCCATATGCACTGAATCTTGCTTTTATGTAGGTTAGCAATAAGTGCCATGTTTAAACACCTCTGTCTGAGAATCTGCACCATATTAGCATAGAATACTGGTGGCAAAACACTGTACAGGAGTTGGAGGGATGCAGAGATTTCTGTAAAGACTTCCAGTGGAAGCACTGCCAAATATTGTGTCTCATTGTGAGGTTCATTGTTGCAAAAGAAAGTTGATGAGAGTTCTGGAAGGAGTTCAGAAAAGAGTTGTGAGAAATTGTTTTGAGTCTTAGAATAAGAAATCAAAGTATCTATTTAAATCTTAGCCAAAATGTAATTTGATCCTATTATAAATGCTAAAAATACACAGTGAAAGTATTTTGGATAATAGATAAAAGGGATCTAGTAAAATAGGTTACAGTAAGATCCAGCGAATGGAAGCTAAAGCTCAGCAAATTCAGACTAGGATTAAGCCACTGCATATGAACAAAGAGCACTAATTTTTGGAACAGCTACCTGTAGTCCAGTAGAGATATTCTATCACACGAAATCTTTAAAGCCAAATTTATGCATGTTTTTCAAAGATATTCCCAAGCTCAAGATAGGAGGTCCATAATGCATGGTGCAGAAACTACTGAGCAAGATTCTTTGATCTTTGCTATGCAGGAGGTCAGTCTAGATGATCACAGTATTCCCTTCTGTCTTGAATCTATTGAGGTGCCTTATGACAAGCTTAACATGTATTTACATCTTTCCATCTAATTAACAGAATGTAAGAGAGTGCATTTATAGAAAGACAATTCAGCTATTTTTTAGATACTACTGTACCTTTAATTTATTAGCTTTTGTTAAAAGCATGTAACAATCTAGAGCATATAAAGTATAATTTACAAAAATATAAATCTTGGTTATTTTATTTTTTAGTATTTCAACATATTACTAGATAGTATGTGTTACTCAGAGAATATGTTTAACAACCCAACATTATCCAGCAAAACAAAAGCTGTGGGATATTACATGTCTTTTGAAGAACAAGTTATGTATTAGGGACAGATAACCCAAAATGTCTATGTTAACATACTGTTTATATGAAAGCTTATGCAGTGCACTATACTTGCATCCTGAAGAAAATATGCATTTCAAGCCCTTTATTACAGCGGTTTTTTTTCCCAAGTATAAATATGCAGATTAAGAGTATGAGTGTTTCAGGCAAAAAGTTCTGATCTGTGTACAAAAGTGATATTCTAAAATAAGCCTGCCTTTGCAAGTTCACTTCCCATCTTCTTGATTAGCTGAAGAGATAAAGTAGTCAGGAAAAATAGGGTATAAAGACATATTTTAGTCCTTTGATTATGGAAAACTTTACACTTAAAATCCTCACTAAATGTCAGGTGTCTTGGCTAGGTGGGTTAGGAAGGTATTTGTAAAAGTACTGAATTCCTGGAAGATGAATATGAAAGACAAATGATGACAGTAGACATATCATTCCATTTGTATCATTTAGTCTCTCTGCATGCGTTCAGTAGAGGAGTTGTAGGCTTGCGTTCACTCATGAACACAAGTGGATTCATTTCCCATTTACAACTTTCCCAGTGTAGACAGGCAGGATGCGTGGGTCTTGTTAAAGATGTGTTTGTCTGAAATTATCGGCAGGCACAAGTTTCGACTGACATGTTGGGATATACCTTTAAAACAACATTTTTGTTCTCATCTAAGAACAAGACACTGAGAGAGCTCATTTTGTCAGGAACACAGCAGGGTTCTGGGATGCCAGGAATGATTCCTACTGCTTTTACGATGCTCTGGATTGTAGCATGATTTGATGGCCGAACAATCTGGAACAGAAGGAAATAGTTATTGCTTCATTTATGAGCAGTCACTTTTGCAGCTGGACTTGGAAAATGACAGCAATTATGGGTTTTTGTTTCTCAAAAAAGTGAATATTTGTGATTGAGTCACAGGGCCACGCAGCATAGTCAGTGCCTAACACTTCCAGATTTCCTTTGCAGGGTGTATCCGACAGAATTTTGTGTTCCTTGTGCTGCCTTCATAAATACCAGAGGAGGGCACTGGTGGCACAGCCAGCAGTCCTCAGCCTAAAGAAAGTGTCCCTTGCTATTTCTACTAGATGCTACAGACAGGCATGCAGGAGAAACAGAGAAAGGTGGCACACACTTCTCAGTTTTAAGATGTTATCTTTTGTTTTCTTAACCTTTTGTCTGATTTGGAAATTTGGCTACTATAAGTATTTCCAAAATAACTATCCTTATCTTCCAGCAGTATTTCTCCTCGTGTATGCTAACCTGGAATTAGTTACTTTTCCCTTGGAGCGATTACCCTGTTTTAAAAGAGGAGCGCTCCAGGCATAATGTCCACAGGGGGGAGTTAGTCTAGAGCAGTCTAATAACTCTGACAGAGCCATGACAACCAAGTACTTCATACCTGTAGTCTGTCTGCTTTCCCCTGCCTTCCTCCCCTGAGCTAGCCTGAAAGTGGGAGAAGAAAACAAAAGACTGAGAGGGTCAGGAAAGTTTGAAGTGAGATTTCACAGATGCTTTACATCCATTTACTATTCAGGTTACAGAGCCACAATTTTATTTCTGCTATTGATATCTGGATGTTGAGGAGGCAGCCATGAAGCTTAACGACAGTGAGAATGGGGAAAAAAAAAAGGAATAAGTTAAGGTATAGAAATACTATCCTGATTATTTGTTAAGTATAATATTTTTTCCATCCCTTATTCAGAAGCTAAACTTGACCTTTGTAGACTGAGCAACTGAATAGCATTAAACAGTATTCACCACTTCTCTTGCTTGAGTATATGCAGTCAAGCACAGGTTTACTGGTGATGGAGTGACAGCCTTTGTTGATATATTTTTTTTCTCTTTGTTTGTTATCATTGCCTCAGTATAGTACAGAATGCATGTTCTCCCATTACATGAGGCAATAGTATGACATGAAACCCACCACTGAGGCTCAAGCTTCAGTGACACCTGTTAGGTTGTCCCATCAAATAAGTACAGTAATAGCAGGAGAACTGTGTTAACCGTATCAGGCTTTTTGCTGTAGTCTCATGAGTTTTCTGCATAGATTTGATATGTGGCACATGAACTTTTCATCACATAGCTGTATATTGGGTAGAAAATTACATGTGTGGGACCACAAATAGGGTCTTTGCATACCTTCACATGGAAGCAGGTACTCCAAGTGAATGTCTCCTACATCTTCTTTAATTTTTAAATAATACTTGAGTAAATGCAAACCATAATTTTTCATTTAAATATGAAAAGTTATGTAGTTCACAGGTATAACAAAGTAGCTATTTTAAAAGATAATTCAGATCTGATAACTTTGCTTTAAGTATCAGCAAATCAGGTCCAAACTTTTAAAGCTTTCAGATGTGACTAAAGTGACCCTATTTGAGCCATTACAAGGAGGAAAAGTTAAATCTGTCCTTTAACCTTCAGGGATTCAAGACATCATCCCTATAGTCAAGTCCCATCAAATTGTTAATCCTGGAAAGTGCCTTTCTGTAATTAGCATATGTTGGCATAATTAGCAACAGCTTGCTCACTCATGCCACCCTTCATGTTTAGATTTCAAAGCTGTCCACAGTCAAGAAAAAGTGAATTAATTTCTCAGCTGTGATGTGAGACAGAAAAAGCTTCTGCCTGCACTGGCCATCACAGAAAATCTGGACAGCAAGAGAGACAGAAGCAGATTTCCTGTGTTTAAGCAACAACAAAGTTTACAAAATAAAAAAAAATAGACCCTCTAGAATCAAGTTCTTACTTTAACCTTTATGAAAAACCTCCTGAAATGTTCCTAGCATCTTTATTATTTCATGTTATTTGAAACAGTCACAGATCTTGACATGCTACAGAAACAGAATTTGCTGACCCCATGCAGTGGACAGCCATCATTGCCCTCAGTACCAGTTACTGACTTACAGGATTCCTGGGTATTAATCTGAAGAAGATTCTATTAGGATCTTCTCCAGCTATGCGAGGAATGAATAGATGTGAGCAAAGTCTAGCATGAGCAGCTGTCTACCAAGACAACAGCACTAAGCTTCTAATGCATGCAAGTGTATACAGGATGCACGTCAAAGCTTACAGAGGTAAATGTGTGTTATAGACCATTACTCTTTACAGAATCTGAATGCCTGAGCCTTACATCCACAGCTGACAGACTCCAAATTTTCCAACCCTTCTGTAAACCTGGCATGGATCTTCAGTGACCTTAGTACTGATGTGCTAACATGGAAAGCTTGAAATAGCTGAATGCCCAGAAGTGGTGGCACTGAGGAAGTGCTAATGTTTCAAATACTGGATGCTAAATTATATACACCAGGCCCATTCTCCTCTTACTTCACCTTTAGGACAATCCTAGCTCAGGAGCACTGTGGGTCTCAGAAAACAGAAGAAAGGTGATGTAGCCAAAAAGCAATTGAACAGCAGATTTTAAATACTTTAGGCCCTCCCTTTCTGCCTGGCTTATACCCCTTTTGAAGTCCTTTTACCATCATTTTGCTCCTTGAAAATCACCACTCTTCTCCCATTCTTAATAAGAAATACTTCTTAGCCTCAGGAAAGTTTTGTTTTCAGGTCTGAATCCAACTCTCAAAATGAAACTCATAAACTGATATATTTATAAAGATGAAATCAAGAGAATTCTAATTACTGTGGACCAAAACACATTTTTACCTAATTTTACCACACATAGGACTAGCATTTTTCTGGCAAATGCAGCGGTGCATCAAACCATTATTAACCATATAAACTAGCCTTCCCCCTCACAGTTCAGGGAATAGGAACTTTGGCAATAAGATAGGTGAACTTGCTATGATCATATTTGTACCAGTGCTGGTCTGTATCTAGATCAAGAATTGGCAGCTCTTGAAGTAGATTTTCTAACAGAGTGATGTGCTGATATTAAAAAAAAAATAATAATTATACAGTGTGATGATTCTCAGCGTGCGAGATATGTAATTCTATCTCCACAGTTCTAAAAGAGTAGCTTGGAAATGAGGTGTATGTTGTCCATTACAGGCTGCTTAGAATAATTTTGTACTCTGATGAATAAGCTGTTGTAAATGATAATGCTTAAATTGTTAAGGCTGAGTGAGGCAACAGAACACAGTGAGCAAGGTAAAATCCTAAAAGATAATCTAACAAAAGTATTTGGATAGGCAGAACAGAAGATCTGTTCTTTGCAAACTAACAATGAGAAAAAGGCATGCTACCTTGGGCATTGGAAATTCACATGTCCCTGCACAGTAGAAGGCATCAAATGATTTGGGAGATATGATCCATTCATTCCAGCCAATATCAGCAAAGTCAACTTTCATGTATCGTCTTGAACAAATCCTTGGCTCATTCCATTGTTTTCGTCTTGCTTTCTTCATTGTTTTCTCATCAAAATTTAGCACCTGAGACTTTGTAAGTGTTTCTGTATTTTCTTGCCCTTTTCTCCTTCGGTCTCTGCGAGAGGTTTTTGGTTTCAAGGACTTGTAGGCGTTCTCCCATATGTCATGTTTGTTGTATTTATTGTTGTTATAATCTACTTCTGGCAACTCATTGTTCTGAATAGAGCTAGAGAGATATGTATCCCTTCTCACTCGGGTATCAGTAGAAGCATTAGGGGATAGGTTTGGGTCTCCATCATTGGAAGGGAATGGATCATAACGCTGTAGGGTGACTGCCACACTGTTGGGTTCAGAGATTGCAAGATCATTGGCATAAACTAGTATATAAGGTAAATGACTGGCGACCTCTTCAGGGAAGCCCTGTTGTTTCTCCCCAGAATCAAATTTAGCACAGAGAATGAGTTCTCCAGCCTGTTTTGATTCTTTTATGATATCTGAAATGTCCTTTGTGTGCCAAGCCCCTCGCCTTTGAAGTAACACAGTGATGTTCCCTTTCACTAGTCCATAGGCAGAATTCTGGTGAATGCTTTGGAAAATGAGGTTGAGATGGAGGATCGGAGGCAGGTGAAGGAGGCGGCAGGATGAGTTCTTGGAACGCTTACAAAATGCTTCCCGATGCCGAGGGCGTTTGTCAGCATAGAAATGAAAAGTAGCAGCAAGGATCATCTCTGAATCCTGCATGGATGTCAGATTGAAGCAGTACAAGGGCTTCTGGGCCAAGAATTCTGCAAGAGAGCAGGGAAGACATGGATAAATACCTGAGACTAAAAATGGCAGTCAAATCTTTATTCCTTTATATAAGTGAATTAACAAATTATGCTTTTCACTTGCTTCAAATCAGCTACTATAGTGAGTTTGTCACTTTAGCTTAAAGCTAAGGTAAAGAAGAGGAGGAAGAAACACTAGTAGTATCGGATAGCAATATTACAGTAACACTGGGAGTACCCCACACATTGGGTACCTTTTGATTACAGGGGGGTTAGAACTCTTCCCAGAGATTTTCAGTTTCATACTGCCTTTCATTCTGGGCAGGCAAGAAAAACAATCCTTGTACCTGTCTAATTTGTTTCAATGTCAGGCTCAGAAGAAGCTATCAAATTTGCCCATGGCAAAGCTCACAATGCTACCTTACTTAGTATACTATCTGAAAAGCAGGTTTACTGTTAATACTCACAATGGTCTTATCTAAAGCTGACTGAAAAGATTCATGGAAGATCTCTGGGTGCCTAGTTTGTGGGGAACAGCATATGAAGTTCATAATTCATAAACAGCACACAGGAGACATTTAACAAGGGAGTCGGAAATAAGCAGTGCAACATATCTGGGAGGGGAGCCTCTTACTCCTTTCTAGTATACATCATGCAGGAGCTTCATTTAATGCACTGTGAAATGTAGTTGGCGTCTAAGACTTGTGTTTCAATCTGCTTTAAGTTAGTGACTACTGTTAAACAGGAGCTAACTCCTGGAATTCAAACTCCATTTGGTAGTTTCTGTGTAGCTAGTTGAACAATTTGTGCTGAGGTTACATTTCTACTGTCCTCTCAAGGAAAATGAGCAATTTTACACTAATAACTGTTAACACCATTCTTTTTTAAACAGTAGAAACCTCTCTTAGTGTGTTAAAATGTAATCCCAGAATTAAAACCACATGCCTTCACAGTCTATCATTGTGAGAAGTTGTTGTGTTTTAGGTGTGGTGGTTTTGTTTTTTTTCTTTCTTTTCTTTCTAGCTGAAGAGTATCTGAGAAAGGGGTGGCAGAAACAAGAAGTGATTCCTGTTGTTCCAAGATGAGACTGATACTGGGAATCCATCAAAGGACTACAGTGTATAAATTTGCAATTTTAGTTAACCCAAGGGTTAACATACCTAGAAGTTTGCTAGCAGAACAGAGAAAAAACATGTAAAACCAACCAAATAAAAAACCCCAACAAATCCACCGTCCAGTCTTCCCAGAAACACTGAGATTTCTCTTTCAATGCACTGTAGAGCCATGGAAATTTTGGCACCAACAGAAAGGCAGTACTGTTAACTGCCACCTGTCAGAATTTTAAGCACAGTTTCATTTGAACGATGGAAATTAACAGTACTACATCTCACTAAGCTGGTGCTGATGTCTTCCAGGTTGTGCCGCACAGAACCATCAGCTGGACTAAACCACAGCAGATTAGGGTGTTCATTAATGTCAGACCCTGAAGGACAGTCTGGAAGTACAAATGTTCAGGTATGTGATTTCCACCTATGCTATCTGTATTTTATTTGTTTTTTTTTTTCTTATACAGTGAAGTGTAACAATTTGCACTGATGCCAACATATTGGTTTAACAGGTGGCAAGAGGCTAACAGAAACAGTATTCTGTGATGAGAACCGATTTGTTTCTGTCAGTTCAGGACACGATTCCAATCTGTAAACTTTTACTCAATGTTACGTGCAGGTGCTTATACTATGAAAAAACCATAAAGAGTTTACATTCTATTCAAGTCTTTAAAGCATAGAAATTTCACAAGCCTGTTAGCCTATTTTTCAGATCAAGGAAGTGAATAATCATAGTACTTCCTTTAGAACACCAGGCTATTATTGCTTGTTCATTTCAGAAAGCATGTTTTTTGAAAGTCTGCCCACTGGCTCTCCCCACTTGAGCTGTGTACCATTGACATTTTTAACAGTCTTTCAGCATTAGTGCTATCAGTTCTGTAGAAATTACTATGAAGTGTATGCATCCCTAAGGCATTTCAGACACCAGAGTCCCAGGGTTCCAGACAGGAAGGTAACTTTAAATGATAGCTCAGAGAAAGGGAGTTTTAACTAATTGTAGTGTGAAATGAACCCTTCAAAAGTAAAAATTTTGTGTAAAACAGAGTGAGAAACTGTGACTCTGCAGCTACTGAACAGCCAGAGGAAACTTGATTTTTGGATAGAGCATAGTCATCAGATTACATCAGATTGGTCAAGCTTTTACCAACCTGTCAAGCAAGTGTTATTACATTTTCCAGATCTGCTCTGAGTTGAATTGTATTAGCTGTATACATTAAAGCTGTTAGTATTTTACTGATCATATCTACTTTCGATTACTGCTAAAAGCTTTGAGTTAGGAATACAGGCAAGATGTATAGAGGATACATGCAAGAGATTGGTAGAGGAGGAGAAAAAGGGCAAGTGACCAAGGAAAGAAAATACTAGCCCTTAGTTCATACCCCACATAAAAGGATGTCCCATTACAGTAAGTGAAGATTAGCAAAACAAACTTGCATGATATTTCTGATTACACATTTGTGAGAAAGAAATATGCAGAGAACCTCATGTAAAATATTTTAAGATATGTGACCATATGCATTATGATATAATCCTATTTAAATGGCTGCTATTTTTTGCTATTCACCAAGGGCTTTGCTTCATTCAACACGGGATGGATGGTTCAAGGAATAAGCCTGAGATGCAAGAGTCAATTTATGGGGAAGTTTCATGGCTTAGGCACCAGATTGCTTCCATTAGACTAATTCACTCCAATCTGAACAAACAAGGTTGAACAATAACTTAATATTTCACATTTGGTTACAAACCACTTGCAATTTGACTGTGTAACTAATTTAAATCCATGCTGCTTTCTAAAGCTACAGTTCCCTAAAAAATGGAAAGCACTCAGAGAAAACAAAGAACCTGACATTATTTTATGGCTATCTCTCAGCTCCTTAGAGAAATAATGAATTCTTGTGAACACACGTAGAGGTGAGCTGAGAGGAGGTGATCATCTGATGATCTAAACACTCTTCCTGAATTGGTTAAATACTGCTAGAGGAACATGAAAAAGTTGTATCTGGTCATGTGCAAATATGTAGATAGAGTAAATGCCTCAGGTTTAACATGGAAAATATTACATATGCAATAACCAGATCAGGCCAGCCTGATCTAGTGTGGGGTGTCCCTGCCCACGGGGGGTTGGAACTAGATGATCCTTGTGGTCCCTTCCAACCCTGAATGATACTATGATAACCCTGCCAACACCACCTTATCCCTGTAAGGGTTATCTATGATGGCAATACAACTGTGTAGTTGAGGAGGCCTCAATAATGCGTATGACAAAGAAGCAAACTAAGTCAGGAGTGACATTTTCCACTTCTGGAGCTTTCATCTTGACAAACTTAACTAATGCTGATGCTCAGGTGTAGCTTACCAATCAGCTTTAAGATGCAGCTTAGGAATAGGAGGTTACAGATTTTCTGGAAGGTACAAATTTAAGAAAAGATAAAACAAATATAGTGAGTCCATTGCTTGGGATAATGAAAAGACAATTATTGTAGGTGTGATCTGTTTATCACAATGAGATCAGAATTGTTATCCATATATTATAAAGAACAGATTCCATATGTCTTCTAGAAAATCAATTTCTTCTTTCAGAAGAAGACACTAGAATTTCATCAAGGAGATAAAGAAAAACGTATTGCCAGATAAGAATCTTCTCTCTCCCTCAGCTTGTGTCATTCTGTGGTCCATTTCAGACTGCTCATCAGTCAGTTGGTGAATTATGAAGTATAATTTATTGCCATAAAAATGGAACATTGCAGATGAGGTTCTGCTTTCATGCCATATTACTGGGCAGAAATGGAATCCAGTAGAGAAGGTGGACAGCTGGGACACAGGAGGCAGGAGTTTTGGACATAGATGTGCTTTATTTCCATTGCATGGAAATATTTCCAGGCATCTCTGCAAAATAATGTTGATTTCTAATCGGTCAGTACTGTCTATCTGTAATTAGAAAACTGCTGCTATTTTAATGTCTTAAACTAGAATTTAAATCACTTACATGCAAAAACTTGTTCAGCAGATTCATTGACAAATGAAGAAAAACATAGCTCAATTCTTGCATTCTTCCAAAAATCATTCTTGTGGTCCAAGGCCTTACTTGGGCAGCAGCCAGTATCAGCTGCTCAGTTCACAGGGGAAAAAAATATAAAAGGCAGATAGTGGGAGGTCATGGATGGACCATCCACAGTGGTGGTTTCTTCCTAACTCCTATTAGTCAGCAGTGGCTGCTAGCTAATGATCTAGAACATGACAGCTGATTTATCTCCCAAATGTGTGCAACTGCTTTACAGCCTAACTCCTAGATTTCTAGATATTTTCCTTAGCCAGTTACCCTTCAGCGGGATCCTCTTTCTCCACAAATGTGATAATTTTTTAATATTACATTTGATATAGAAGAGAAACTAGGCTGAGGTGTACTAGAGAATGAGTTATCATAACCATTTCCTAAACTGCTGTATGCTGAATTGCATTCTATACACAAGACTTAAATGTAGGAGAAGTAGACTGAGGTTCACAACACCAGATTTTAATTCACCTATCAGATGTGTCTATTAAAAAAAAAAAAAAATATTTCTGGCAGTGTAACAAAAATTATATTCTAGAAACTGACAAAGTTGTTCTTTTAAGACCTAAGATCTTAGTAATAGCCTGTAAGAGTTAACCAAAGAAGGAAGACATTTTCCAGAAAAAGGGTTCGGGTTTGCTTGGCAAATCAAAAGGAATTAACTAGACAGAACAGCTTTGTTTTGAAGCAAGACTGGGATAATGAAAGTGCAGTTTTCACACTATATATAAGCTCTTCAACACTCGGAATCAAGGCAAGCAAAACTGGGGAGAGGCCAGGCATCTGTCTTCAGAAGTTTAGGCAGTGCAACGAATTTAAGATCCCGAGCAGTGGTCGGCGGTCGGTCCCGTAGGCGGCACTCTTCCTCACATCAGCTTGTGAGCCTAAGGAAAGCCAGAGGAGAGGACCTGTGGCTGGAGCACTCGCTGCTCCAAGTATCTCTGAAAAGATCTTTCGACCCAGCCCGATGTGCACTGAGAACAGCGCCCCTTTTTTTTTTTTTTTTTTTTTTCCAGCGGTTTTCCTCTACAGCAGCAAAGGCTTTCTGAAGGGGGGAGATACCTGGTTCCAGATAGTCTCGGCGGAGGGAAGGGAACCGGGGGAGGTGGCAAGCCGTCCGCAGAGCGGAGGGGAGATACCGTGTCCGTGTAGTTAAGAAGGGTCCCCCACTATTCACCTAGTGTGACACACGCCGCAGTCAGTGACAACCTCGACGCAAACCCGCCACTTTAAAGCGAAAGAGGAGCGAGGGGGCTCCGGCGGTGCCCCCCGCGCTCGGCCTGTCTTACCCGGCCTGGCTTTGAAGCTGCGGACCGTGTTGCCATCGCCGGGCCGGCTCCCTTCCCGGTTGTACTTCTCGTAGAGCTTAAGCATGTGGACAGCTACCATGTCCTGAGCGATATTGCCCAGCGCAGGGGTCGGAGAAGAGCCCCCGCGGGGGTCTCGGCCAGGGGAGGACGAGTCCCGGGCGGCGGGCAACTGGACGGGGCAGGCGGGCTGGCTGCCGGCGCCCTCCCCCGCAGGCGAGCGGCAGTACCCGTGGCCCAGGGCCCACAGCAGGAGGCAGCAGGTCAGGCGGCCGGCCATCGCGGGATGCTGAGGGGCGGCCGGGCGCTCGGCGGCGGCGGCTCGGTGGCTGCCTGCTTCTGGGTCTCCCGGTTGGCCCTTACGCACCGGGGCGAGGGGGCGGCGGGGCCGGGGAGGGAAGAGGAGGGAGGGTGGGGGCGGCCCCCCCTCGCCACCGCAGCTGATGCCGCCTCCGCCGGGCCAATCCCCGGGCCCGGGGGTGAGAAGCTGCGGCCCGGGGGCGGCAGAGCGGGGCTGGGGGGGTCCGGGTACTCGCGGGTAGAGACACTACATTCGTCCAACGCAGGGATACCCCCACTCTTTAAAGCGGAGCGGGGAAAGGATCTAAATTAATTAGCGCCCGGCCACTGATTGGAGACACATGTCACCGCGCCGCTGTGGCAGCGAGCGCTGCGGTAGGACAGCACCTTGGCTGCTGGCCCCGGCGGGGGGAGGCTTGAAAATAATTTCTAAAAGATAGAAACAAGTAGATAACCAGCGGGTAGGCAGGCAGTGGGAAAGAGCGGGAGAGTGGATGAATGGCAGGGGCGTTATAAGAAGGAAAGCGTGTGCACATACGTGCAGAAAGAGGTGGAAAGCTTTTTTATCTCTTTCTATCGGCAGAGCTGACAGTTCTGTCTTGGAAAGGCACCGTTGGAAATGGTGTTTGTTTCAAGGATCCCGAGAAAAGAGAAGTCCCCGGTGGGTCCAAACTCTGGAAGACCCAGTGTGAACTAGCCAAGAGTGCAACAAGGGTCACTGATAATTCTAAGCAGATACTTAAATAGTAGAGGTTAAAGGGGCTGTGCATGGGTAAACTTTCGTCATTGGGCTATTTCTATGTGTGATCTGAAGGAGAATACTGGCGTGAATTTCTGAAGGATTTACATGGCTTATGTCAGAGGGGGTTGGTTTAAAAGTGAATGGTGCATGTTGCGCTTATTCATCATGTGACACAGGTAGTACTGAATCATAGTGTATACTCACCCTGTAAGCATAAATGCTGCTATAATGAATAGCTGTTTTAAAGACAGCCTGTAAGGAGAGTGGTATATTTTAGGGGAATTTGTTCCTTCTGCCTCCTTTTATAAGGTTTGTCCTCCAGTAGCCAAGATAGTTACTTTTCTTGGAGAGTATACAATGCAATAATTGAAAAATTGTTGGAAAAGCTACTGTTGCTGGATATAACACAACTATTTTGTGATTTTTAACCTGGGAGTGTCAAATCTGAGCAGATACCATTAAATGCCTCCGAACCACAAGTTTGTAATTTTTAGATGATGGAAAATGGGCTTGATTAATTTTTAAAAGTAGCACCAGGCCACATTGCTCTGTGTCCCTTGGATGTATGAAATGAGCAATTTGCAAACACAAATTTACCCAAATGCACATTGCTAAAGTATCAAACCTCCTATAAATTAATCTTTGCTTATAAATAAGCCAAACTATCCTTTGATGCTTTTTTTTTTTTCTCCCCCCCTTCTCTCTCCATGGCAGCATGCTCATGACCTCCACTGGGGGTGTGAGCAAACCTTTTGTTGTTTGTAGTTTTTGTCTGTAGTGTTTCTATACAATCAAGGTCCTGTGAAAAGGAGGAAGAGGCAGCAGGAGGTAGGAACAAGCTGGGCTATTTTGGACCAATGTCCCATTAAAATGTTCTCCCTCGCCTTAACTCACTCCAAACTCCCCTTTCAGGCATATACTTTGTATCAGTCTTTAACCTGCACTAAAACCTGTAGGACACTGATACTTTGACATTGTTGGGAAAGAATTAAACGATCAACCAGGGATGGGTAATATTTCTTGCCTTATTTTATTGCAGAACAGCAGGAATTCAAAGCCTTTAAAGCTCTGGTACTTCAACTCTTTTATGCAGCTGAGATGATGAAATAAAAATGTGTTTGGTAAAGGAATTCAAATTAGCACTGGGTCACATAATTCCCCTGTTCTGAATATGGCCAGTCAATGGCATCTCTAAGGCATCTAGAGGCAAGAGCTATGCAATTTCTGCTCATGCAGAATAATATTCCTAGCGTGGAAATTTCTGCTAATTAAAGCTCTTGCCAAGCTCTACTTTTTTTTTTTTTTTTTTTTTAATTTTATTTTTCTCCCTTCTTTTTTATTTTTATTTTTTTTTTCTTTCTTCCTAAATAGCTCAAGTCAAAGCTTTGCAAGTCAGGACATGGAGAAACTGTCCTTATAGTTAGAGTAATGCATTCAGTATTTTAAACTGCAGGTCTAGGCTTCTTGCTAAAATAATAATATTAAAAAAATCCCCAAGTAGTGTTTTCTTATGTAATTAGAGACATCCATACAAAAGAGCTACTGTGGCTTGTGCTTGTGTTTTGTTGTAGAATGTAGGATAAGAAATACATAAGAGGGGATATAGAGCACCGGGAATAATATCTATTCTTTTTGTACTACAGTATAAGAAGTTACTAACTCCCTTTGGGGTTAGAGCTATATGAAAATAATTTAATCTCTTTATTTTTAATAATAAAGTCAGTAGCCAGGATAATGAAGTTTAAAACTCCAGGGAAGTTAATCAGATATAAAATACTACTGTATTTGGGCTTCAGTCCAAACTTTTGGTAACTACTTATTGTATGACAGCTCATTCATTTTTCACTCACAAAAATACCTTGCTATGTATAAAACTACACAATTAACAAGGACTATACAAGGTGATTCCTTAAATATAAAACTTATTAATTAGTGATTAATGTCACAAAATGCAGTGGGATGCAGGTTCTCATCAAAACTGATGGCAGAACTCTAAAAACCCTTTTCACATACCAAAATCACATGGTATGACAAGAATGATATATGGCCTATAAAAAGGGGGTTTATATTTTATTCCATTTTCCTGGATAATAGTGACATTATCTCAATACCTAAAAAGCCCAAAGAACAGAGTCCTAGTGGTGTTTAGGTGTTAGAGCAAGCAAAATGGTCTGAGGTGATCCAGAGCCCTGGAGGACTCGTAGTGTTAAGAGAATAGGTTTAGCATATCAGGCCGTTCCTATTGTTGGTGGGGAAAGTTTTGCTTCTTGAGAAGCAGCACTTGCTATCCCAATCTATCCCATCAGCTCAAGAACAAGCTTTCACCTTGGATTTCCATAATGAATCCAGACTCTCATATTCTGTTCCGTGGCAAGAATAGCTTTCCCTCCTGCTGGGTTCCCTATCATTCATCTTTTGTGACAAATTTTGTCTGTCTTACTAAGGAGCAAGAATTGCCTCTATTCATGTACTACCAGCTATCAGTGGCCCATAATTACAGAAATTAAGCAACCAGGAACCAAGATGCATAGACTTAATTCAGTTGAGCATATTTGTTTCACCCTACTGCAGTTGTACCAAACTATTCATATGGTTAGTTGCTTTTTCATTGCCTGTAAAAGAGGTCTGTATCAGACAGTTGAGATGTACAGAAGAGGAGTTTCACTTAAGGGAATGGGTGGTTGTGTGAGGTAGAGACTGTCTTCCTCTTCCATTAGTTTTACAGGCATGCAGTAGCACATACAGTATTCAGCCTCAGGATTAGTGTTTTACAAAGCTGAATTTAACTTTAGTTTCTCTTTATGCAGTTGTCATGCAACAAGCATTGACATATCCCATGTCCCATTACTAATGAACATGTTGTGAATATTGCTTTTCCAGTTTTATCTCACTGAGAGTTCGGGATTTATTTTTCTGTATTTGAAGACTTCTACAACATGTTTGTGACAGATGTATATATCTAGAGCCAGAGACTTGTTTTCCAAGCCTGAGGTCTACCATTTATGTTTATAATGAAGATGGCATAGACAATGCCACACAAGCATTTTCCGTTCTGTTGCTACTCATAAGCTGCCATCCTCTGCTGGAGGAGTTTTCCCTATACTTAGGTTACTAAGTGCAAAGATACTGATTAGAATTGGCAGAAGTTGTAATTCTGTGGTGTTACTAGGCACTAGCATGCCATGAAGACCATGTTTCATTTCATGTTTTTTATGGCAAGTGCTTTCAACTTTTAGTGACTGATGTACCACCACACAGAGTCATTTAGGAAGAAAAAAGACTAGGTATTTTTTTCCCTGTAAGAAAGGAAAGCAAACTTTCCACTGGAAATTCCAGTGGTAAATCATAATTGTTGAAAACTTGATTCACCCAGGTTGGCAATGCTGCCTTGGAACGCACCTGAACTGCAGCAGCTCCTGTTACTAAAAGATGTCTCCTTACTATGAGAAGATGCATCACAAGTTCTAGGCCATTATACTTCCTGGGGTATGTGCAGGAAAGGGAAGCTACAAATTGTGCAGGAGCGTGAGAACACAAGACAATCAAACCATTGAGGTTGTGACTGAAGAAAAAGGAGCTATAGAAAAGATGGTTACTTTTTACTTACTTCAAAACCAATTTTTAGGAAATATTTCAAGCAACCCTAGGCACCAGTCTTTAAGTCTCAGCCAGCAACCTATAGGGCTTTGAATTCCCCGTCCTTTTACTGAGTTTGTTTCCTAGGCAGCAAAGACTCCTACTGAGGTGAGTGTTCCATGCAAGTTTAGAGCTCAGTCTGTCACACTTAACAGGCAGGATTGATAAGCTGCTGAGCAATGGTTGCCAGTGGAAACACTAGTGCTTTTGAAGAGAACAAGTGGGATAGGGAAGTGGGTTAGGTAGGCTTGGTGAGAGTGCATCGTACCATTATATGTCCTGCATCAGTGCTAAGATGGCCAGCTGCAATATGCATCTTCACCCTTCTGTTTACAAGTGGAATTCGAAGGCTGTGGAAAGAGGGTGGGGAAGAGGCAGCAGCAGCTGGGAGCCATCCATGACCACAGCTGGTTTTGCAAAGATCTTCTTTCAAGTTGGGTTGGGATCTCTCCAGGATTTTCTTGGTCTGAGTAATGCAGCAGATGAGAAGAGGATGTATTGTGCTGATAGTACAGATAGGTTTCTGCACATGGTGGAACTGGATCAAACAAAAATTTAGAAGCCTGATGAGCAGCTGCTGACCAGTAGGTGGCAGGCGTGCCCCTAAGGCAAGGCTGACCCATTGCTCTGTTCTGTATGGAACTCTGTCCTTAAGGTAACAGCTGGAATAATTCATGATCCTATAGCCTTTTTCTGGTGAGCACCTCTGTCAGGTAGCTTCGGTGTTTGTGACTGGCATATTCATAACCTTCTAAGCCTTACAATATCTTTGGCTGACTTCCTGCATAGTGCTTGTCGGAGAACCTGGCCCAGTGAGGTACATTTGGTGCTCACAGCTCTTCTCTGAGCTATAATAGCTGTATGAAGGATCCATGCTTTCTTAATTGCAAGTGATAGAGAACTCACCACAAATAGATACTTTTAGATGAATTCTTTCCCTTACCAGGTGTTCCAAATGTGAAGATGACTGCTTCAGGACAGATGAAATCAGAGATTCAGAGGTTTTAACAGGTTTCCAAGAATACTTCTGTAAAACAATCTAAAATTCTACAGGAAACCTGTAGTTCCAGGCAAAAGATTGCTTTTAGGAGCGCAGGATCCTTTTGTGATTTTGCTGTGAATCAGTGGTAATCATATAGTGGCCATGATGGTCAGAGCCAAGGCAAGATTTGCCAGCAGAGGTAGTTTGGTGGTGTGGGTTGGTGGTTTGTTTTTTTTTTAAGATTAAGTGACACAGGAGGACTGGAAGTTTTCCTGAAATTTCTGGCCATACTTGTTGGTCTCATGAGAGATAATGCCTCTGTCTGCCTTGCTTTTGAATGCATGAAGCTGCTTCTCTTGTTGCTTATTCTTTGTAAGGATTTACCTTCCTTTTCAGGCATTTCAACAATATAGCAGAATTTATTTTTCCAGATATCTCTCTTTTTACATATTTCCTTGATCCCTACATGTCATTTTCTTACATTCAGCATTTCTGAAGGGAGATACCAATGTCTCTCACCTCATTCTGAGGAAATCCTATTCTGTCTTCCAGCCTTCAGCAGTACTTTGCTTGAGTGGATGAGTGCAGAAAACTAATTTTCCAGAGGTTTTCAACATTCAGCTGCCTCATTTGAAATAGTCATTCATGTTGTCATCCCAGATTATATTCAGCGTGCTTAAAAAATACAGCAACCAACACAGAAGATGAGCAGATCTTGAAGCTGAGTTTTTATTCTGATTTGCATAGACAGAATCCCTGGTAGTAAACAGAATTCACACATTATGTATAAACTGACTCCACAGATCATTGCTCTGTCGTTTGGGTCCACATGGGTATTTTTCTTGTTGTAAAAGAATACTAAGGGGATGTTTTCTGTTTTTCTCTTAGTATACTAAGTTGCAGGCCAAAATGTAGTGTCACTACATTAACTTTGGAGTTGCACCCAAGATGAATTTGGACCAGTCACTTGTTAAACTATTGCTATGATTGATCTCAGCTTGCTCAGAAAGGGATCATGCCAGACTACTAACCACAGAAATCATCAGTTGAAACTCCACCAAAATTCTCATTCCCTGTAAATTGAAAAATGAAGCTTTGAAATAAAATGTTTTATTCGTCAATCTCACACAGACTTTTCATTAACGTTGTATAACTCCTAAGCTATTAGGAATATGACAATTAAAATGGAATGGATTGAAATATTCGAGTGGAGCAAAACAGAAACATCATTCTAAGTGATGTATCATACTAGTTTTTGGCATCTTGTGGCATCTTGTTTCTGATGTCTTCAGTTGCAATTTTCACTACACTCTACCCCCATTTCTCATAGATGTGCATAGGTGCAAGTAAACTAAGGCATATTACTGGTGTGTATATATATAATGTGCATAAAATATATATAATATTATATTATTAATATAGAAATTATAAAATATAAAAAGTATAATACTGTATAAATGATATAATATAATGATGTATATTATGTGTATAATTAAAACAATTATGTATGGTATATATATGGTATATATACTTTCAGAATCCGGAACCACCCATCATTTGTATGAATGACACATTATGGACACTTTCCCATCTCTTTCTCCCAAACTCTCTGCAGAAGAATTTTTTCCACAGAAGAAATACCAGAAATTCCATAAGGCTCACTTGGAATTGCTTTACACAAAATTACTGAAAAAAACAAACTTGTAGACAAATAGTGACGCAGAAGAATCTTGAAGGTAATACTAGGCTTTTTGCAGTACTTAAAGGTATAATTGGATGTGGCTTTAGTACATTTATGCTCTGAAAAGTTGTTCTTCTAATACAAGTTTTTAGATTATCAAAACATTAGTGGAAAAGAAGGAACAAACAGATACTAAAAATTTACCATCAGTAATTTATGAGTTAGTCAGTACTGGGCTAAAAGGATCACTGCTCTAGTGTCATGGCATGCTATGTTCATGGTTTTTTACATGCTAGTGATTTCGACATCAAATAACTGTCTTTATGCACCAGAACTGGTAAGTTTCTGCAAGCTGATATGAATTGCTTGACCAGATGTACTGCATCCCTGGTGGGCATGGGTAGGACAGGAAAGTTTAGAATACAGAATTAACCAGGTTGGAAAAGACCTTTTTGATTATCAAGTCCATCCCATCACCCAACACCATCTAATCAACTGAACCATGGCACTAAGTGCTTCATCCAGTTTTATTTTAAACACTTCCAGAGATGGTGACTCCACCACCTCCCTGGGCAGCCTATTCCAATGGCCAGTCACTCTTTCTGTGAAGACTTTTTTTCCTAACATCCAGCCTAAACCTCCCTTGGCACAACTTCACAGTATCACAGCATACTGTAAACTATCATATTGACTATCAGATAGGCATAAGTTCCACATTCTCAATGCATATAGGCATAAACCCAGTAAATGTTTATTTTTATCCCTAGTGCCAGAAAATAAGAAATGCAGGGAGCAAGTTAATTTACTTGAAATTGTTGCTTTCTAGAGGGGAAAGCTATGTCAAAACTACTTGTATGCATTAGTAGTGTTCAACTTGGTTCTTATGGGGGCTTTTGGCCCCATAATCCACGTTTTATTACATTTAAAGGAATACATGTGCAATTTCAAAAGTACAACATTTGCAGGAGCAGCGTGGAATAGCTGTGTCAAATCTGCTAGATTTCCTGTCATTGAGAAAGCCAGCAGAACATTTTCACTGGGAGATCCTGAAGCACTGGAAGAGATGTGTCCCTTTAGAGGCAGGAGCTTCTGACGGAAATGAAAGACAAATACCTGTGATGAATGGTTAGGCGGAATTGAACCTGCTGTGGGACAGGAGAAGGGAGTGGATGACCTGATACTCTTCCTAGCCTCATTTCCTGTGTATTATTTGC
This sequence comes from Melanerpes formicivorus, assembly GCF_026170545.1. NCBI lineage: Eukaryota > Metazoa > Chordata > Aves > Piciformes > Picidae > Melanerpes > Melanerpes formicivorus. Next base: position 1,414,764 of record NW_027142450.1, on the reverse strand, counting down.
AGATGGGAAAAATAAGTTTTATCCAGCCTTGTATTTATGAAGTAAATTCCTATCTCAGCATTTATTAATGCAATAAGATGGCAGCAGTAGCAAGTGTAGGCACCAAATATGAGGTGAGGAGAAAGTTCTTCACTGAGAGAGTCATTCGCCATTGGAATGGGCTGCCCAGGGAGGTGGTGGAGTCACCATCTCTGTAGGCGTTCAAGAGGGGATTGGACGTGGCACTTGGTGCCATGATTTAGTCATGGGGTCTGTGGTGACAGGTTGGACTTGATGGTCTTTGAGGTCTCTTCTAACCTTGGTGACTCTGTGATTCTGTGTGACTGTGCCAAACAGAACCACATTAAATGCTTGGTAAATTATATCTACAGTAAGATCTGTATCTTCTGTTGCAGATCTATCAAAATCTTAATTTAAGATAGGTCCCAATAGCTGTGCAGATCAAATAAATTGTTAAATCTGGTTTCAGTTCTTCATCTGTTTTGCTCTGTCATCATGAGCTTCTTTAGAAGCCTTTCTTGACAGAGAGGATTACCAGACATTGGAATGGCCTACCCAGGGCAGTGTTGGAGTCACTGTCACTGGAGGTGTTTAAGCAGTGTGTGGACCTGGAACTTAGGGACATGGATTAGTGTTGACCCTTCAGTCCTTGGTCAAAGGTTGGACTGGATGAACTTTGAGGTCTCTTCCACCCAGATGTTTTAGAATAGAATAGAATAGAATAGAATAGACCAGGTTGGAAGAGACCTTTGAAATCATCGCATCCAACCTATCATCCAACACCACCTAATCAACTAAACCATGCAGCCAAGCACCCTATCAAGTCTCCTCCTGAACACCTCCAGTGATGGTGACTCCACCACCTCCCCGGGCAGCCCATTGCAATGGGCAATCACTCTCTCTGTGTAAAACTTCCTCCTAACCTCCAGCCTAAACCTCCCGTGGTGAAGCCTGAGACGGTGTCCTCTTGTTCTGGTACTGGTTGCCTGGGAGGAGAGATCAATCTCTGCCTGTTTACAACCTCTCTTCAGGTAGTTGTAGAGAGCAATAAAGTCACCCCTGCGTCTCCTCTTCTCCAGGCTAAGCAACCCCAGCTCCCTCAGCCTCTCCTCATAGGGCTTGTGTTCCAAGCCCCTCACCAACTTTGTTGCCCTTCTCTGGACTGGTTCCAGCAAGTCAACATCCTTCCTGAACTGAGGGGCCCAGAGCTGGACACAGTACGCAAGGTGCGGCCTAACCAGTGCAGTGTACAGGGGCAGAATGACCTCCCTGCTCCTGCTGGCCACACTGTTCCTGATGCAGGCTAGGATGCCATTGGCCCTCTTGGCCACCTGGGCACACTGCAGGCTCATGTTCAGCCTAGCATCAACCAGCACCCCCAGGTCCCTCTCTGCCTGGCTGCTCTCCAGCCACTCTGACCCCAGCCTGTAGCACTGCATGGGGTTGTTGTGGCCAATGTGCAGAACCCGGCACTTGGATGTGTTAAATCTCATGCCGTTGGATTCTGCCCATCTGTCCAGCCTGTCGAGGTCCCTCTGCAGAGCTTCTCTACCCTCCAGCAGATCAACTCCTGCCCCCAGCTTGGTGTCATCAGCAAATTTACTGATGATGGACTCAATGCCCTCATCCAGATCATCAATAAAGATGTTAAAGAGCACAGGGCCCAGCACTGATCCCTGGGGCACACCACTAGTGACTGGCTGCCAGCTGGATGTGGCACCATTCACCACCACTCTCTGGGCTCAGCCCTCCAGCCAGTTCCTAACCCATCGCAGTGTGCTCCTGTCCAAGTCATGAGCTGACAGCTTGGCCAGCAGTTTTGCTATGGGGGACGGTGTCAAAGGCCTTGCTGAAGTCCAGGTAGACTACATCCACAGGCCTCCCCACATCCACCAGACGGGTCACCTGATCATAGAAGGAGATCAGGTTGGTCAGGCAGGATCTGCCCTTCCTAAATCCATGCTGGCTGGGCCTGATCCCTTGGCCATCCTGTAAGTGCTGTGTGATTGCACTCAAGATGACCTGTTCCATAATCTTGGCTGGCACTGAGGTCAGGCTGGCAGGCCTATAATTCCTTGGCTCATCCAACTGGCCCTTCTTGTGGATGGGCACCATGTTGGCCAGCTTCCAGTCTTCTGGGACCTCTCCAGTGAGCCAGGACTGCTGAAAAATGATGGAGAGTGGCTTGGCCAGCTCATCTGCCAGCTTTCTCAGCACCCTAGGATGGATCCCATTGGTCCCTGATTCTGTGATTCAATGATATGGCTTACATGAAAAGAAGGAATCTCAAAGATGTTAAATTAATTAGAACTTCTGAAGTAAATTAAGTGCTTTGTTTTAAATATTAGATAAGTAATTGCTGATTGTTAGTGATACTCTTATGGACACTTGGCTCACAGCTTCCTATTAATGAATATCTGACTTGCTTGGTTAGTTTAAAATTAGTTCAATAAAGCATTCAGCTGCAGTTCTTTGGCAGTGCATCACCTGTACCAGCCCTCATGAACCAAGGGGGTCAGGAGGGTTGGACCTACTTCAAACAGGAGCTCTTGAAGGCACAGGAACTGGCAGTTCCCACATGCCAAAAGGCGAGCTGGCAGGGAAGGCAAGCGGCCTGGATGAGCAAGCAGCTCCTGGAGGATTTAAGGGGAAAAAAGAGGCTGTATCACCTTTGGAAGGAGGGGAAGGCTTCTTGAGGTATGTTCAAGGAAGTTGTTAGATTATGTAGGAATAAAATTAGGGAGGCAAAGGCCCAACTGGAACTGAAGCTGACCACCACTGTGAAAGACAATAAAAAGCATTTTTACAAATATATTAGCAATAAGAAGAAGGGCAGGAAGAACCTGCACTCCTTATTGGACCTGGAGGGGGACACGGTGATTGAAGACAAGGAAAAGGCTGAGGTCCTGAACACCTTCTTTGCCTCAATTTTTACCAGCAAGGCAGGAGTTCAGGACGAGTGGCCTCCTGAGCTGGGCGATGGGGTCGGAGAGCAGTGTAGTGCCCCGGTAATCCATGTGGAATTAGTTCGGGACCTGCTGAGCCACTTGGACACTCACAAGTCCACGGGACCGGATGGGATCCATCCTAGGGTGCTGAGAGAGCTGGCAGATGAGCTGGCCAAGCTGCTCTCCATCATTTTCCTCCAGTCCTGGCTCACCGGTGAGGTCCCAGATGACTGGAAACTGGCCAATGTGGTCCCCATCCATAAGAAAGATCAGATGGAGGAACCTGGAAACTACAGGCCAGTCAGCCTGACCTCGGTGCCAGGGAAAGTGATGGAGCAGATTATCCTGGTGGCAATAACTGTGCACCTGAAGGATGGCCAAGGGCTCAGGTCCAGCCAGCATGGATTTAGGAAGGGCAGATCCTGCCTCTCCAACCTGATCTCCTTTTATGATCAGGTGACCCGTCTGGTGGATGTGGGGAGGCCTGTGGATGTGGTCTACCTGGACTACAGCAAGGCCTTTGACACCGTCCCCCACAACAAACTGCTGGCTAAGCTGTCAGCTCGTGGATTGGACCATTACACTCTGTGCTGGGTTAGGAACTGGCTGGAGGGCCGGGCCCAGAGAGTGGTGGTGAATGGTGCCACATCCAGCTGGAGGCCAGTCACCAGTGGTGTCCCCCAGGGATCAGTGCTGGGCCCCATCCTCTTTAACATCTTCATTGATGATTTGGATGAGGGGGTCGAGTCAGTCATCAGCAAGTTTGCAGATGACACCAAGTTAGGAGCAGATGTTAGTCAGTTAGAGGGTAGAAAGGCTCTGCAGAGGGACCTCGACTGACTGGACAGATGGGCAGAGTCCAATGGGATGGCATTCAACAAGTCCAAGTGCCGAGTGCTGCACTTTGGCTACGGCAATCCCATGCAGAGATACAGGCTGGGGTCGGAATGGCTGGAGAGCTCCCAAACAGAGAGGGACCTGGGGGTGCTGATCGACAGCCACCTGAATATGAGCCAACAGTGTGCCCAGGTGGCCAAGAGGGCCAATGGCATCCTAGCCTGCATTAGGAATGGTGTGGCCAGCAGGAGCAGGGAAGTCATTGTGCCCCTGTACTCTGCTCTGGTTAGGCCGTACCTTGAGTACTGTGTCCAGTTCTGGGCCACTCAGTTTAAGAAGGACATCGAAACACTTGAACGTGTCCAGAGAAGGGCAACAAGGCTGGTGAGAGGCCTTGAACACAAGCCCTATGAGGAGAGGCTGAGGGAGCTGGGATTGTTTAGCCTGGAGAAGAGGAGGCTCAGGGGTGATCTCATTGCCCCCTACAACTACCTGAAAGGTGGTTGTAGCCAGGAAGTGGTTGGTCTCTTCTCCCAGGCAACCAGCACCAGAACAAGGGGACACAGTCTCAAGCTGCGCCAGGGGAGGTTTAGACTCGAGGTGAGGAGGAAGTTCTTCACTGAGCGAGTCATTCGTCATTGGAACGGGCTGCCCAGGGAGGTGGTTGAGTCACCGTCCCTGGAGGCGTTCAAGAGGGGATTGGATGTGGCACTTGGTGCCATGGTCTAGTCATGGGGTCTGTGTTGATAGGTTGGACTCGATGATCCTCGAGGTAATTTCCAACCTTAGTTATACTGTGATACCTTCTGGGGATTTCAGGAGTTGGAGGTTTCCTTGGGGGTATTTGAATCAGTAGAAAGAGCTCTCTGAATAACTAAGGGCTATTGAAACCCTCATGGATTTTGTTATAAATACAAGACACACTTTCAAGGTATAGTGCACTGTCTTTTATACAAATTAAAGAGTTGGGGTTTTTGTTTACAAACAAATAAGAAACTTTAGTATCCAGAGAAATAATTTCATCTTTCATGCTTCTTTTGAAGAAATATTGTAATAGCAAACAGAATTTATATCCAAACTCTGTTGCTCAGTATACCACAGATGGCTTTCTGATGCTAAGGCAATGTAGCACAACCTTCATAGGTTAGAACAGATATTCTATACCTTTGTTGCCAGCATCTTAGTATCTCCCAGAGCCCCACGAGAGAAATAAATATATATTAGTCCAAGTGAGATGCGCCAAAATTTCATAAAAGTCTTCTGGCTCCGTCAAGGTCTAACCTCTGTGCTTCTGTGCAGTAAGACAGCTGTGAAGCAATGGAGCAATATGTTCTGAAATTGGAAAGGGCTGCAGCAGGCAGTAAACATTTGTAGTCAAACAAAGCTCTAAGCCTGTACTTCATGTTTTTCGTGGGTCAGGCTCCTTCCATAAGAGCTAAAAGCAGCCATGGTGCCGCCATGTCCCAGGGCTGGGTGTCAGAGAGCTAGTAAAGTAGCTCAGCAGGGTTGTGCTAGAGCAGAGGCAACTTCCAGCAGCCCTATCTTTAGTGAGGAGTGTCAAGTTTTTATGAGTACCATTACATTTTTATAGCTTAATGGGTTTGGCTATTAAAGCATAACAAAGCATGTTAAAAACTTGCCATGGTTCATTTCCTCACTCAGTAGCAAGTCCTTGCTATGTGTAGCATGGGTCCCTAGGAAATACTAAATAGAAAAGGTCAGCTTAATGCAGTGCTTTTCACATCGTCCTTATCCACTTTATTAATCTTTGTCCCTTTCTGTTTTAAAACAGTCTTTATTTAAGGTGTGTTTTATTTAGCTTCAGAGCTCTCAGCACAGTGGCTGGTCTGGAATTCACATCTATGGATTAACTTCTCCAGGAAAAAGAGATGGTAGTTTGTGTAAAGACTGCAGATGAGAAGAAAGATCATTAGAAAATATATTTTAAAAGACACTGTCATAGAAATAAGTCACTGGACTAAAGAATGAAGTGAGAAGTTTTGGTGAAGAAACAGTAAAGAAAGCGACTATGACTAGTTGCTAACACTCAAAGTTTGACAGAACAGAGAATGGTGTATAAGTTTTAAACAGTGGTGCTGGCATCTTCAGTTACAAGAAAAAGGAGGTGGATTCAGGCTGTGGTCCAAGGGAAATTTAGTGTAATAGCAATTCAGAATTCAGCCTAGCCTGTGAGATTTGTAAATCACTAAAATAGTGCTAAATTGAGATAGACACTACTTCCAAGGATGGCAGTGTTATAGAGAACATGGTAAGGCACTGAGGTGTTCAAAGCTGGGAAAGACTCCAATACTGGAGCTCAGGAGAGAGGAACAAGCAGATCAAGGACAGTGGTTCATAATCTGAAAAGCTGTTCCTTAGGGCAGTCAAGGGGAAGTGCTGACTTTTTGATGCTTATCAGATGTGAGACTGCTCTGTGGTGACATTTCTTCGCATCAGGGAAGACCTGGTGAACTACAGGTCAGTCAGTCTCTCCTCTGTGCCTGGCAAGATTATGGAGCAGGTTCTCCTGGAAACTGCTTAGGCATCTGAAAAATGAAGAGGTAATTGGTGGCAGCCAATAGCTGCACCAAGGGCAAATTGTGCCTGACAAACTTGGTAGCCTTCTATGATGGGGTAACAGCACTGACAGGCAAGGGAAAACCAGCTGATGTCATCTACCTGGACTTGTGCAAAGCTTTTGACACTGCCCTCCACGACATCCTGATCTATAAAGTGTAGATATATGGTTTTGGTGGGTGAACCACATAGTGGATAAAGAATTGGCGTGATGATCCCAAAGAGTGGCAATCAAAATTAGTGACAAGTGTTCCTCAGGGGTCAGTACTGGGCCCAACATTATTAATCACCTTGTTATGGATGGTGGAATCAAGTGCACTCTCAGCAAGTTTGCCAGTGACACCAAGCTGTGTGGTGCAGCTGACGTGCTAGAGGGAAGGGATGCCATCCAGAGGAAACTTGACAGGCTTAGAGGTGTGCCAATGACAAGCTCACAAAGTTCAACAAAGCAAAATTCCAGGTCCTGCACTTGGGTTGAGGCAATCCCAAGCACAAATATAGACTGGTCAGAGAATGGATGGAACAGTCCTGAGGAAAAGGACTTGGGAGTGCTGGTTGATGAGAAGCTAAACATGTGCTTGCAGCCGAGAAAAATGATAATATCCTGGGCTGCATGAAAAGAATCATGGCCATCAGGTCAAGGGAGGTGATTCTTTCCCTCTCCTATGCTCTCATGAGACCCTGCCTGGAGTACTGTGTCCAGCTCTGGTGCCACAAACACAAGGAGGACATGAAACTGTTAGAGCAGGTCTATAGGAGGGTCATGAATATGATCAGGGGGCTGGAACACCTCTCCTATGAAAACAGGCTGAGAGAGACAGGGTTCTTCAGCCTGAATAAGAGCAGGTTCTGGAGATTCCTTACAGCAATGTTCCGGTATTTGAAGTGGGCTACAGGTTAGCTGGTGAGGGACTGTTCATGAAGGCGTGTAGTGGCAGAATGAGGGGCAATGTGTCCAAACTGGAAACAGCTACATTTAGTTTAGGTGTAAGGAAGAAAGTCTTTGCCATAAGGGTGATGAGACCTTGGAACAGATTACCCAGACAAGTTGTGGAAACTCCAACCCTGGAATTCTTAGAAGCCAGGTTGGACGGGCCCTTGAGCAACCTAATCTAGTAAGAGGTATCCTGACCCTCTTGGCAGAGGGGTTTGAACTAGATGATCTTCAAGGTCCCTTTCAAATCAAACCATTCTGTCATTTGCTTGACTCTAAGTTTCTATGACCTCTTTCTGCATTTATAGGAAAAAAAAGTAGAAAGTATGATAGTTCAGATAAAATCTTGTGGGTGGAATATTAAATGACTTATTTCTTACAGGCAGTATCAGGAAATAGATGAACAGAATAATTAAAACTTACATTTAATTTTGGTTTGCTATTTCAATAGGGTCTTTGCAAAATAGAGTTTTAAGTTTTCTACTAAACCAAAACCTATAAGGCAACTTATATTTAGTGGACCACCTATGTGCTTGTATTGTTTTTTAAAAGGGTGTTTTGTTGTCTTAAGATGCAGATGTATACACACCTAATGGCATTTTCAAAAGGAAGCTAGTATCTAAAGTTCTAACAGATAATGTTTCATGATGACAAATTTTAAAAGCTTTCAGCTTGGGAAGGAAGGACATGGATCAATTATGCAGAGTTTCTCAAAGTAAGGCCTCATGGGAAGGCGGAGAAAGTAGACTGTTCTTCTGTTTGACAGCAAATAAAGGACTGAGTCTAACATTTCACACCAGAATAACAATACTATGTCATCCATAATAGGAGTTATGATCTTAAGTATACATGTTGGTCAAGTAGCAAAACTGAATAGACATCACAAGAAGGTAAAGAAAAATCAGAAACGTTGTGATACTGTCTCTTCACCTGGTTTATTCAGTGCTGCTGGACAGTTTACTTTCTCTTTTCCCTCTTTCAGATAGTAAGTACTGTTAGGTGCTGTAAATATAAACTTTGGTTTTGCTAAGGAAGGCAGAAAGCAATTTCAACTTGACTATCTTTATGTGGGGAGTCTTCATGTGGCAGCGGATGAAATGTGAGCATGAAAAATGTGAAGCTGCCCTTCCTGATGTCACCAAAAGCTGATTTGTCAGTACAAGTATGTCCCAGGAACTACGATAAGGAGAGGTAGGGAGAAGCAAAAGAGGGACTGAAGGATGATACAATATGAGATTAATGCAATGCAGGAAGACAAGATGCTTAGAATGAATATGATCATTACATTGAATTAACAATAAGGAGGTGAGAAAATGTGTATACTATGATGTTACAAGTGATGAAAAAGAAATGTTATGAAATTAATGTTACAGCCCTGTTGAAAATGTAGTCATCTAAGTGAATACCTTGGAGGGGTCATCTGCTAAGGGTGGCATTTTTCCTGATCTCTCTGCTTCAGACACTTCCCCAAATGGTTGCAAAGTCCCATTAAAAATATCTGAATTGTCACCATTAAAAGAGATTTGAAGTTCCATTGAGGTCTATTTCCCCAAATTTTCTTTCTGACTTTTCCACCAGAATCTACAAGGAGAAGATTTTGTGGTTTCTGTTAGATTTGGGCAGTTTATTTGTTGAGCTGAATTGTTTAATGCTTCTGCATATTTCTAGCATGAAAGATTTTTATGTATTCCTTTCATTCTGACAACAAATACAGAATTTTCCATAGAATGCAATCTACCTTTATCCCAGTCAAATTGGTAGGATTTACTTCATATGCCTATCAACAAAGGCTAATGTGAGTAAAGGATTCAGTCCTCTTATTGTTACACTGCCCAGGCCAAGGAATTATTCTGTTAAGATTGATTTCTGCAGAATCTGGGTGTGATGGGTGTACACCCACAGATTAAAGCTACAGTTTTCTGGAGAGATAAGGCATCTGGCTTTTACACATCCAGCATTAAGTGAGATGGATTCTAATCCATAGATAGCTAAATTAGATGACTGAAAATGGATCCTATGAGCATCCCTAAGGATGAGGAACTGTAGCTGTCTTAATGAGTTGATGATCATTCCACTGCCATTTGCACTAGCTACATGGCAGCATTCAAAGTGAAATTCAAGCTAAGCATGATAGAACTCATATGCTAACAACGCAAGTGCTATCAGTGTATCAGGTATTGTAATCTTAGTGTGACAGGTAACACACAATTCGGTGTGCAATGCATCCATCAGCTGCCTACAGTCTACTATCACTTGCCAGGCAGCTGTCTTCATTAGCTGACTAACACAGCCTTACTGTACAACACAAAATTACCGGGTTGTCACTCATTTGTAAAAGGAGCCAGTGAATAATTTTCACTATTTCCACCCCTCAGACAGGAAGCACTATTTTTGCTATCTGCGTATATGCAAAGTGGCTTCCCCTCTTTCCTATGTCAAAAATTGTTTCAGTACAGAAAATAGCCTTGTAGACATATACAAACATACTTTCATACCTCTATCATACAGTTTACATAGCAATGTTTCTTAAAAAAGTCTCTGTATGTGTTTCTTTTCATATTCACTTTAAAATGAAATGGAAAAAAACTACCCCTGTAAGGAATTTTTATTGGCGAAGCATATAATTTACTTTGGCTTCATAAATCAAAGCACAGTCATACTGCAAAGTATGGGTAGCCCATTTAGAAATATTCCATCAGGAGGTAGAGAGGTACAGTATGTTATATCTGCTGTTTCAAATAAATAGCATTCTCAATTCCTGGTCATCTGTATGTATCTTTTATTATGATATGGTGCTTTCCATCATGTTACTAATTTTGTTCCTGCAATTCAAGATGTAATTGATTACTATAGTACTTGCCCTGGGGACAAAGTGTCTTTTTATCCAGTGTGTTATTTCAACTTTTCACCATTCTTTGAAAAATACTCTATATGAAATATCTTAGCCTGTTCAATAAGTTTTATAGTTCTTTGCTTTATTGATTTTTTTTCCCCTACACTCAGCATATATATGTAGTCTGTAATATGTACTGCATACATCCTTCTGTTCTCTACCTGCACTTTCTTTTGCAAAAAGATGCATTTCAACATCATTTTCATGAAGCTTGTGGATGATTTCTGTTGGCTTTAGCTCACAGTGCAAATTACTTCTAGTCATTTTTATAGTCACTTGGAGAATAATACAGAGCTGAGTTTTTAATTTCAGATATTATAATTAATTTTAATTGCAGCATTTTTGTGTTGGACTTTTACATTTTGTGTATGTTTTATATATTAAAGATATTTCTGGTTTGAAAGTAATTCAGAATGAGAAAATCATGAGGAGGCTGTGTCAAACTTTATAACTAAGGTGAGTCTGCAGCTCTAAGCTAAGAAATAGGTCATGAGGGAAAGAGATGTATATCTTTAGGTAAGCTGCTAAAAGGTGTATCAACTCACTGAAGCTAAACAAATCAGAATGGTTGAGGAGTGATGATGTATGTCAGACAAAGTTCATCATTGGAATGGGCTGCCCAGGGAGGTGGTGGAGTCACTGTCCCTGGAAGTATTCAAGAGGGGATTGGACATGGCACTTGGTGCCATGGTCTAGTCATGAGGTCTGTGGTGACATGTTGGACTTGATGATCTTTGAGGTCTCTTCCAACCTTGGTGATACTGTGACACTGTCATACTGTGATAATGGATCTGAAGTGTAGTTATCTTACACTTAATCTGTAAACTCTTTGGGACAGAGACTGTACATGTAAGTGAGTCCTCTGAGGTACTATTTCACTACAAATAAACCATAGTAATAATAAATAATTAACCCTGTGGCATTAGTGAGGCCAGGAAGTGGTCAAAGGAGACTGAATGCTCAATACTTGCCATCAAGTTTTATGCCTGTGAAACAGCAGGTGATATGTACTTAGGTCTGTTCTGTGGATTCCAAATTCCAGCTCTGTCCATCTACTAGATTGGCTAGAAATGTGACAAAAAAAAATTATTTTCTAATAAATTCTATTGAAATTTTAAAAAGGCCTGAAAAAAAAAAATAGAACAATTCTGGTTTTGGCTACTTTTGAATTAATGTTTGGCCAGCTGAAGTAAAATAATTGGAGGGATTTATATGGGTAAAGAATGCATTTTAATTTGGAGATAATGCTTATAAATATCTAAAGGTAGGTGTCAAGAGGGTGGTGCCTGTCTCTTTTCAGTGGTTCCCGGTAAGAGGACAAGGGGCAATGGGTACAAAATAGAACACAGGGAAGTTCCACCTAAACATAATGGTTAATTTATTTACTTTGAGGGTAATGGAGTACTGGAATAGGCTGCCCAGAAATGTTGTGGAGTCTCCATCTCTGTCTTCCTGGATAACCTGTGCAACCTGAGATCTAGGTGAACCTGCTTTAGCAAGTGGGATGAAATAGCTGATCCACAGAGGCACTTTCCAACCCCTACCTTCCTGTGATTCTGTGATAATCCGGTTTTTTATTGCTGTACCAGTCTGAAGAAAAGGGCTTTCTCTATAAAAAGAAACTTATATAAAAATATTTTATTACTAGTATCATAAATCATTTCAGAAACATGAGTTAATTAACCTTTCTAATGCAGCTATGCATCATTATTACAGCCAACAGATAGTCATGGAGAGTCCAGAAATAGGTATTAGGTATTTAGGTATTAGAACTGAGACTTAATTAAAGCATAGTCTGTGTATTTTTATGTTTGCCTTTTTTTGTTTGTTTTGTTTTGTTTTGTTTTGTTAGGACTTCTAGCATCTGAGCTATTGGAAAGAATATTCATGAATGCAGAAGTTAGTTGAGAATAGTTAAATTTATATGCATAGGGCTTCTAATTCCAAATGGGTAGCATTTCTGATTGGAGTGGTTGGTCACATTTCTGATTTCTGAAATCTGTGTTTTAAATCAACTGGAACATTACTGCAGCATGAATGTCAATAACAGATTTTCAGTAGAGTGTTAAATCTATTGTTAATAGTAATGAAAACAAAATTCTATTGCATTCTGAACAGTTCTATTTCCACTGTACTTCCAAGAGTAAAGCAAAAGGATTATGTAGTAGTAGGAAAAATTGCATGGCTTAATAGAAGTGTATGAGCAGGAAAAGTTCCTAGAAACTGTTCCAGAGTAAACAAAAGTAATTTCCCTCTTGAAAAACCCTAGTAGAATAGCCTGAATGTTTCTTTAAATGTCGTTGCTGTAGTTAGCCAGTAACACTTTTCCCACTGAACCACACACTTTAACTCTGGAGGTTTCTTGTCAATGTAACTATACTGGCTGGCTATGATTGTCTTGTGAGCTACAGTGTGTTGCATACATTCCCATTCCTCCAGTGCGGCTGATGAGTGGAAGACATCTGGAAAAGACCTGTTGTTAACAGGTGACTACAAGGTGTGTACTCAGAGCTCTGAACTCGAAGTCTGCCATACTCAAAACTGGCATTGATGTCGAAAAGTTCCTAGTTATTCAAATAGTCCTGAAGACTCAGAGTAGCCCATGGAAGTGCATTTATTAAAGAAATATTATGGCACTTATCAAATACCTTTAAGATTCTTTGGGAGAATTGTAATTTATTTTCAAAAATTAGTTGGTTGGGCTGTGTGCTTAGAGTGCCTGACAGCCCCCAGAGGTCTATGTGTATATAAGAGGCTATAGCTTATATCTATGAACTCTTACTTTGGCATTTGATTTTGCCTCTGTAGATAAGATTCATGGGTTCATTTGCTCTTGCCTGTTGTAGTTTCCTGTCTTTTCATGGTGTTTGCAAGATAAAACTCTGGTGGCCTCTTCAGGATATTCTCTGACTTCTGGCTACGGTTAGAGAACTGAAGATTCCTTTTGTCATGCCTGTTGGCAGGTGTCACCATTTTACCAGTGCCAGATTATCATTTTCATCATTCTGTGACAATATGTTGCCAGCAAGAGCTACAGTTTAGGGCTTGAAAAATAATTGTCTTGTTGTAATAAAATGTTTCAGGAATATATGTTGCTGTTATGTGTCCTATATCACTTTATAAATATTCATTACTGTTTGAATATACCATAATATAGTTAGGTCATTGCTTTGCACATTCTCTCTTGAGTCAGTTTTCCTTCTTCTGAGCTTCTAAAATAGAGGGTTCTATTTCTCTTTCAGGTGTTACAGGAATCCTGAACTGTTTTTTAGTAAGAATAATAGGAATCTACCTTTATTCTTATGTTCTTGATAGTTGTCTGTTGTGGCTGTCAAACATTGCATGTTGTGTGCATTAAAAATCAAGGCAGAAGTGCCTTATTTTTACATATTGTTTAGATATTTGGGGGGAAATGAATGTAATAGTGTAGGCAAGTAACTGAAAAGGATGTCAAAGGCATAAGGAAACTGCATTAGGAGTGGCTAGTTTGGAAAGAGTAGAGGTAGGGAACTAGTAAAAGCTGGAAATGGCTGGAAAATGAGTTGGAGGTCAGAACTGGACAAAGTGACTGAATCTAGGATAGAGAGAGACTGCAGAGGGAGGTCTGGAGGAATGAGATGCTGGATCAAAGATTCAAAGGATCTTCATTTTGTCCAATTCTATAAAAATCAACTATATTTTGCACTAAGTGAAGCAGGAGACTACTTTGCCATGCAGTGGTCCTAGAGCAGGTCTGCCTTGAGCACTGAATTAATTTGAAATACATAGATGTGATGTCTTAACAGATGTGCATACACAGAGCCATAACTGAGAGTGAGCAAGCAAACAGAATTACAGTATGTTCACATATCTGCTGTTTGGTTTTGTAGCTTTAATAATACGATTAAAAAATATTTTTTTTTTTCTGCATATACTATCTGCACAGCACCAATAGAAGTATTTGCACCTAGGCATATGCTCACAAAATCAGGAGGGCATAGGACTATGCATACACATGTGAACCTACAGAAGCAAATTCATGTACAAGAGGTGAGAGGCACGTAACCATGACGAGCACCGCATGAGTACATGCACAGATACCTACACACCACAGTTTCCTTCACAGCTATATAAAGTGACAGAAAGGCTTGGAGCTGTGCAAATGTGGTTAAAAGATACCCACACAGTCATGAGTGTCTCAGGCTGAAAAAAAAAAAGGGGAATACTGAAAAATAGTGTCTGGGAGAACAAAACGGGAGAGTCAAACCATCAAATGTCTGGAACTAAAATAATGCCAGAGAGTATACCCCAGCCAAAAGCACTGCCAGCAACTAAGTCAGTCACACAGCAAGAGCAGTCATCCACACATATATATGCTGCGAGAAAAATATCCACCACCTGCCAGCTGGCTACTAGGAACCATGACCTCTGTGTGTGTGTGGCCAGCATGTTGGCACCAGTATTGGAAGAGGAAGAGGAGTGGAAAGAAAGGAAACAGCAATAGGAAATCAGAAACAACAGAGGTGAAATGGAATCAGTGTTTCCAGTCAAAACATTTGTTTAATAGAAACAGAAGTCTGGAATGTGTACAATTTATGTTTTACACAGTGAAAGGTCCTGGTCATGTGTGAAACTTCAGCCTCCTAGAGTAGCAGGAGGTCCTGTATGTGTGAATCACATTGCTCCACTTATGCACACATCAGATGTCTTGAAAATGCCAAACAATGAAACAGGTGGCTAATTGGCTTCCATCCTTTCAATTCATACAAGAAGAAATTCGGTCAAGTGGTGAGAATAGAATGCTCAGTCATGTCTCCTGGTGGTGTTCTAGGCTGTCTCTCTGAAGTGCTGTGTGATCTCGGGTGACTCATTTGTGCTCTTTGTGCTTAAGTCTACTATGTGCAAAATAAGGATAACAATGTTTCTTTACCTCTTGGGGTGCAGGAAGATTGAAAGAATGTATGTAAAACTCCTTAAGATTCCTGAAAGATACCAAGTAGAGGCAAGATAAATTACAAATTAAATTCCTGAAATATCTCTTTGAGGCAGTCATAATGTTGCAGGGTAGACTTGAGTGACACCAGCATTTCATGACAGTCAAATTCCATTTTCATTCCATTTTCATGCTGATTCCACATCTGCATCTCCTGTATTTTGTTAGGACAGTTTTGGTGTCATACTATTACTGTATCATATCTTTACACCTATATTTGGCTTTGAAAAAAAGGAGACAATTTGACCTTCTTAATTTCAGTATTTTCTTCCATGCTTTGAATAGTTAATAGCCATTTTAACTGTATTGTTCTTACATATTGCCTTCTGAACACTTTTCTGTACAAGCCTAGATCCTGTAGAAAAATTATCCAACAAGATAAATGCTTATGTATCCCTCCCTAGGGGATAAGCTGTAAGTGGGGAGGTCATCTAATCATCTATTCTTATTCAAAGTTTTTGTGTTAACATGATTTAATGCTTTGTTGCCTTCACTCTCAGCTCCTAAGGAACTGTTACAAACCACCATAGTGAGAATCTTTTTTGTCATGCCAAGCTTCATGCCTTGGCTCTTCCTCTGTCATGAGGCTTAGCATTAAGTTAGTCAAGTCACTTAACCATCCAGATACCCATCAGGACGAGTGTGGTTTTGGCCAGAAATATAATCCAAGATCTAAGAACACTGATAAACTGTTGAAATACTAAGCACAGTAAGTTTTACTTCCAAGAAGTTAACACATTTACAACAAAACCCCATTTAATCAAAAAGTTCCAGAGAAACAATATACCAATCTTTTCTTATGGAAACTCACCTCATGGACTAAATGTAGAGGTGCTCAGAATTTCTCCATGAGACATTTTGTCATTGCTGAGTGCTGTTCTAGAAAACTAAATATATGCAGCTTATTGTTGATTTTGACAAAATGCATTTAAGAAAATAAAGAGGATGAGGCACTTTAGTGGGGTGGAGTATTGCTTCGAGTAACTGGATTTTGTACTGAAATGTGTTTTATCTTGAACTTTTTGTCTTCATATGATATTTAATTGTAGTATGTCAAAGCCCATTTGGAAACCACATTCTTTACTGGGCAAGTGGAGGAAGTCATACATCTGCTTTGCCCATGTTTTGAGCCCAGCAGATAGGAAAAGTCCAGTTCAGGAGCCATGTGCTGAAAAGTAAGATATTTAGCTCAGGCTCAATTCCATGTTCATATGGTTACATGACTTTTGGATAGAGCTGGCTGCCATCTGTCTTGTGCAGAGTATGGTAGAGTAAAACCCCAACTGTCTGCACCTATTCGTATGAACATACCCAACATCTGTTTAGAGAAACAAGATGCAATTCACTGCTCAGAAAAATCTTTCATATCTGTTCAGTTTCACTTCTGATTTGTGTATTAGCAGGTTTCATACTGCATTTACACAGAATATTCATAGCTACAGGGTTCATCTCAGACTTGCCATTAATGTAGCTAAAGCAGTGTGCAAATAAACAAAAATTATTCAGCTGTTCAAGATTCTTGCAGTTAATTATCTGATTAAAAAACTGGCTTTAGATTCAGTTGACTGTGTGCATGAAAAAATGTTGGTTGGATTAGAGAGGAATTTATGTGAAGAGTCATAAACCAAAAATTATTATCTCCCGAAAGAGTGGTTCAGGAGAAATTTGTCTTTTTGTGTAAAAGCCTGGGTGTATGATTTAGGTTTATTATATATGTATTTTTCAGCAGAATATATGAAATGCTGGTGAGAATCTGACCACTGAAAACAACAACTATTAAACAGAAAATGCTTGGGGAAGATGCAGATTACTATGAATTTACAGGTTTTGTTTCTTAATCGGTTAATCTGGGGCCATTTAGGGAGAATATGTAAAGCTGGACTGGATTTAAACATTGTAAATCGCTTGAGTCCAGGGGCACCTGCATGACTTCTAAGGCATTTGAGCCTGGAAGCAAGTATACTGGGTGAGGCTCAGATATTGGTGTGCTTTATCAATGATTTGCTTTTGTTTTTAGGTTAGAAACTTCTCAGTAAATTGATCAATATTTCAAGCAAGTTATGTATATGATCTGGGATCCTTTTCATTCTGCTTAACACAGGATTTTTTTACCCTTTTGTATTGAGTCACAGATCATGGTTTGTCCCTCTGAAGTCAAAGCTCTTTCTCCTGGATAAGGGGGCCTGTAGCAAAATGCTTTTTGCAAGAAGAGTTTTCAGAATTCCTTTGAACACAGCTTTCTATTCCTGAAGTGAATGAACTTAGGGTTTGTGCAAGTGAAAGACAAATGTTCCTAGAAAGCAGTATATAGGAATGAGGTTGTCTCACTGGTGATGAGTGGAGACCATAATATGTTACTATATGAAACTGGGTACTGAGTACTGCTGAGGGGCTAAGGATCAAGTACGCAGCATATTTCCCAGAGGCTCCAGGTCCCTGAAGCTGTTGTGCCAGAGAGTAAAGGCAGCTCCAACCAGTCATCAAAGCTGCTTCTTGCAGAAAGTGCCAGAAATACTTGTATCTGACTAGAATTGGCAGACAGCAGGAGAGTTGCCAGTTTCATTTTAAAATTAAATGTCTTGGGCTCAGTTCTGCTTCTGACTTTCAGACATGGCTGCTTCCCATCAATCCCCTTGGCCTGAGTGTACAAGATGACATCTTAAAAGGCTAGTTCAGTTCTTCTTTCCAGACCAGGCATGAGGAGTTGTTGGCAAGACAGGACAGGGAAAAACAACTGCAGTATCTAGTGCAGGCAACACACTGGGTCACAGTATGAATAATAGCTGTCTCAGTACCCAAAACATTGAGATAAGTGTTTGTTTGGTGAGGTGTAGTTTGCTCCCCTCCCCCCCACCCCCCTCCCCCCTTTTGTCTGATTTTTTTTTTTCTTTACTTGTTTGGGGGTTTTGTTTGTTTTGGTTTTATTGTGGAAGAGGTATCATTAGTCTCTGCAGAAGTTAGACTTCAGCTGAGCATGCATATACCATGCTGCTGTAAAAATGCAGACAAATTCTTCATACTATTGTGAATGGTGTCTCTAAGGCATGAGCAATTGAAGCTTAGATGAAAAAGTCTGGTGAGACAATGTATAATACAGCCAAGGCCAGGGATAATGCTTACCCTGAGGTTCACATTTCAGTCCATTTTACTAACAAATCTAAGCTTGGAGAAGCAGGTAAATATTCAAAGTGCACAGTTCCATTTGCCTGTGTCCTTTCTTGCAAGTGATACCTGCTAGGGATAGAGAACAATTAAGTGAAGCATTGTGGTTGCCTCCATCTGCAAAGTTCAGCATTTGTTTCAGTAGTCTCAGGCGCTGGGTTTGTGCATGCCAGTGGACAAACTAAAGCTGAAGTGATTATTTCTGTTCCTTGAATGAACTGTAAAAATCAGAATATCTGATTTAATTCAGTGCAGACACCTCCTCCTCATACATAGGGAAAATACATAATACAAACAAGATATGAACAAATGTAGTTTCAGTGGGAAAGCTGTTCAGTCCTTTTCTTGTTCACAGTACACTGCATCCAGTCCTGATAATAACACTAGACAAGACAGTACTGTTTAAATTTCTGCCATGTACTCAATATGTAACCTTAGTGAAGTAATGTAATCTCTTCATCCTTCTGTTTTGCAGGCACTGTCCCTCTTCTTTGCTCACTGCATTTACAAGCTCTGGAGCATAGCAAGAGTTTCAGTTTAGCACCAAAAACACCGTGAGTTTTTGGGTGTCACAGAAATAAACTTGTGATCTGTTCTTCTCAACAGCTTGTAGTGAGAAGATACTGTTTCATTTGGTGCTCTCACTTACAGCTTTCCCTTGGTCGGGAGCGTTATTCTTCCACTGGCTATAGAGAGACTGAGAATCTGAGAATCTGAGAATCTGAAGTTTGGCTTTGTTTGGATCTCCTGTAGCTCTTACAAATTCTGAAAAGACAGTTGTGTGCAATGTGTTCTACCCAAAGTTGCAAAGACTTGCCTCTCCACCTATGCTTGGTTTTGCTCATATGCTCATTTCACTTGATCCGTCATCACTCATCTCTGAATTTTCAAGCCAAATGATTGAATTGAATCTTGCTATACAGTTGTTCCAACACTGGACCACACATTTATCCTAGGTCCTCTGAAACAAAAGGACAAAACACCTAAGTTCTTTGTTCACCCTCAACTTTGCTGGTATTATTTTACAGGAATTACCTTGTTTAATACCTGATAATTAGTAGTAATAGCTTTTTTTTTAACTTCTGCAGCTGTCAAAACCACACATCTCTAGCAAAAGCATAAAGAATATTAGGTATCCAGGCAGTAGGCTATATTATCCCCCCAGCTTGTCTCAGCTAAGAAAAATATCTCCATGATGTAACTCACATAATTTTGATTCTTGTTACTGATCATATCCATGGGGTTTGGTTTGGTTTTTTTTTTTCTTTCTCCATGATCTCAGTCCTAGAAGCATCTAACAAAGGCATCAAGGCAGACAGCTTCATAAAGGAAAAGGACACTTCTCTGCATTGTGCCTTTTCTTTTAAAGAAGATCCAAGGAGAGCAGAGGAAATTATACAGCAGTGCCCACTAGAAACATGACACATAGCCTTTATTTTACTGTCCTATTTGTCACATGCCAATACTCAGAATGTGGGATGTTATAAAGATCTTGGAAACAAGCTGCCAGCCCTACAGCTATTGTACTGTTTTAAATCTCCGCCCCCACAGCTGGACCCCAGATCATAATAGAACAAAAGCCCTTTCCATATATTCACTATGTGTCTGCAGCACAGCTACATTCTCCTTAATGAGTCTGGAAGTGGTATTGTCCATGCTTTATACATTGGTATGGGCATTCAGGGAGTTGGCACAGATGTTAGTCTCAGTTTTTCAGCTTACGTATGGTATAACTTTAGCTATGACATCTATCCTCCAGGTGTTGAACCTTAGCAGAGGATAGCATAACAAGAAAGCATGAATAAAGGCAGCATCTCTAATGTTTTAGGGTGTTTGTCAAACATAATTCTGTGACACTGGGTGACACAGGAATAATTATAGAAACTTGTCACCAGGAAAACAGTAATGACTGCTATCTTGAGACAAATTTGTACAAGCCCAGGAAAACAGTTTGCATGAAGATATGTCTATTATGTTGTCAGATAGATCCATGTTAGCCACATAGTGTATGAACACAAAACATGCCTAGAACAAAAGCTATTTGGAAACTGGGCTATTAGTGTTAATGAAGTGTCCTTATTTCAGCTAGATAGAGTTATTTTTTTTCCCCGGTAGCTGGTACAGTGCTGTGTTTTTGATTTGGTTTGAGAATAATGTTGATAACAGACTGGTGTTTTACTTGCTGCTACGTAGCACGTATCCTAAGTCACTCGGACTTTGCAGCTTCCCATGCTCTGTGAGCGAGGAGGTGCATGAGATGCTGTGAGGGAGCATAACCAGGACAGCTGACCCAAACTAGTTGAAGGGATATTCCATAACATAAGATGTTATGATCAGTACAGAAACAAGAGGATGTTAGCTGGGAGGCGTTGATTATTGCTTGAGCACTGACTGGGCATTGATCAGCAGTGGGTGATGAGCAATTGTATTGTGTGTCACTTGCCTTTCTTGGATTTTAACTCTCTGGTTTTGTTATCTGCCTTTTCATTACAATTTTTGTTGTTATTATTATTAGATTTTATTTCAATTATTAAACTGTTCTTACCTCAATCCATTAATTTTACTATTTTTTTACTCCTGATTCTTTTCCCCATACCAGCAGGGGTTGGGGGGAGAACTGAGTGGCTGTGTGTGGGTTATTTGCCAGCTGGGTTTAAATCGTGATAAAAAGGCAGAAACAAAGCAAGGTTAAAACTGGTCAGAATGTGATTTTAAATATGATTCTGAATCAAGTGTCTTCCAGTCAGCATGGCTGGCTGCTATGTATATATATATGCAAACAATCAAGTAGGCACCAAAAGTCTGGGCCAACAGTGTGTTTTCTAATTTCAGTATTCTATGGCATATACAAGAAAGAGATTTTCAGAGACCAAAAGCTACAGAACATCATGCAAAAATTATGTTTACTTCAAGAAGGGTGAAGGTGACATATGGTATGGTGTTGTGTAGCCCCTTGCTCATGGATCATGATTGGATGTTACTGGCAAGGGAATACCAAGCTGGGCACCCAGTTACAGTATGTTTAGCTGTGTGACTTTTAACTTGCCTATGACTTAACTTGAGGGTCCTGTTTCCGTTTTACTTGCACATTGCACCTCTTTCTATGCCAAGTTCAATAGACTTTATGAAGTGTAAAAGTGGTGGCATTGCAAGGCTTGTGTTTACCAATAGCCCAGTTTGTGGCTGCAACTTGGTGGACTAGACTCCAGGTAATTCTTCCATCATTTCTAGTGAACACATTATAATTACATCTGGGATTTCTGATAGTGTCAATTGCATCCATAGTTTAGATTTGATACTTCTTAGACAACTTCTAATTGCTCAAAACTGTAGTGCTACATTTTTTGGCATTCACATGAAGTAGTCATAGGAACACCATAGGAACTTTTGATTGTTCCTATGTCAAAGCATTTACCCTGATTCATTGGTCCAGAATTGAATCCATCCAAGTTAAATTCATATCCAAGTTAATTTCATGGGAAGACACCATTCTGAATCCATGAGTAACTTGAGAAACAAGCTTGTAATGTCCAAATTTCCATGTCTACATAAGACTGATTGCCATTTTCACATTTTCAGATTCAAAGAAAGAGTAGCATCCCTGCACAGAGCAAACATGGATTGCTCTTTGCTGTTGGGCTATGACATAAACTATCATGTCTTTAGGCAACTATTACCAAAATTGGTGAATGTATTGTTACCTAAGGATCTCAAAGCTTCTCATAAATATTAAACTTACCCTACTCTCGTTTGTAGTATCAGGTATGTAATAAAACACTTGATAAAGTAAAATTTTAGTAAATGAGGGCACAGATGGTATAACTCCTCTCTGACCTCTAACAAAATGTACCTTATGAAAGTAGGAAGTATCTTTTTTTACCATATTGGTAAGTCCTTGAAGGGTTTAAGCTAATTGCACAGAAATTCACTGTAACTGTCCCTACTCCTCCTTACCTCTGGCACAGCACAGAGTGTCCATCAAGCAGAGGTTCCTACAGGCACAGAATGTGTGAAAGCCACCCACAGTAGAGGAAAGCCCAAAGACTGACTTTCCCTAGTGAGATCTTGCATGTCAGTTGTGGAACTAGGATTGAACCTCACACCTCAGTATCATCAGCTTTTTCAGTGACAGCCCATGCTTAGGTTGCCTCAGAGTTTGACATTTTTTTTTCAGCTAAATATCAAGCAGAATTATGTTCTGGGGAAAAAAAAAAAGGCCTAGTCATTTGTGAAGCTGCTTTCCTGCTTAAAACAAAACAAAAATGTATCTCTTTTCCTTTCCCTAAAATGGAGTTTCCATTTTTTATAATACAATTTCTTTAGATGGGGAATATCCCTTAATTTTATTTTTAAGTAGAGAAAACAATTATTATTTCATAGTATCACAGTATCAGTCAGGGTTGGAAGGGACCACAAGGATCATCTAGTTCCAACCCCCCTGCCATGGGCAGGGACACCCCACACTAGATCAGGCTGGACAGAGCCTCATCCAGCAAGGTCTTAAACACCTCCAGGGATGGGGCCTCAATCCCTGCCCTGGACAGCCCATTCCAGGGCTTCACTACTCTCATGCTGAAGAACCTCCTCCTCACGTCCAGCCTGAATCTCCCCACCTCCAGCTTCATTCCATTCCCCCTAGGCCTATCACTACCTGATATCCTGAGAAGTCCTTCCCCAGCGTTCCTGTAGGCCCCCTTCAGATACTGGAAGGCCACAATTAGGTCACCTCGGAGCCTTCTCTTCTGCAGACTGAACAGCCCCAACTCCTTCGGTCTGTCCTCATAGGAGAGGTGCTCCAGCCCTCTGATCATCCTCATGGCCCTTCTCTGGACACATTCCAGCACATCCATATCCCTCTTGTAATAGGGGCTCCAGAACTAACTACAGCATTTTGTTTTGCATCAAAGATGGCACTGCTTGACTTGAAGTGGTGCTTCCTTTCAACATTACGATGACCAAAAATGCTGTTTTGTGATTGGCCTGAGAATAATTTTTTCTTTATATTTCAAAAATGCCAACAACAGCAAAATATAACTGCAGTCTTGGTTTTAATCTCCTGTCCTCTGTTGTGCACACTCAGCCATGCATTTCGTCTTGTATGTCAAACGAAGAATTCTCTGATGTTCATCAGATTTCACAATAGCCCTCAATTAGAAAAAGATGTTTTCTGGGAGCATAAAGAAAGCACGTAGCATAAAATATGAAAGCTGCTTTGAAATGTCAGATTTCAAGGTCTGTCATTAGGAATTTGATTTTGAATCATCAATGTTTTGAGAAGGTTGGTTTTTTTTTCACACAAACTCTGGAAGGACTCATTCTAGTGCCGTACTAGAGACCATGTCTGCAAATTGATGTCACAGTAGGAGTATTAAGCTTTTGAAAAATGCTTTTGCTCTAATGAAAACCCTCTTAGGAAGTGTGGTCCATTGCTGCCAATGTAAACATTCATGTAGTGTCTGTGCCAGCAATAATTTATTTTTTTTTCCTGAAAAAGTAAGATGCTGAAATATGTGTAAGTAGCGTGGTGTGTGATGAAAGCAGGAAGGGGCACATAAGCAAGCTCTAGTTGCACAAGAAACTGGAAAAACCTAGAAAACCTGTTATCAAGGAGTGATATATATGCACAGCTACTTCTATTTATATTGCCACAGTGTGTAAAAAGTTTGTCTTAACTCATTATTCTAGATGACAACCACTGTTAAATTAATCTGGAGAAACAGCCTTAGCCCTCTGGTTTTCACAATGCCAACAAGCTAGATGAGCAAGATAGGAGATTAAGAGGCATTAAAAAGGGAGTTTACCCTGTGTGATAAGGGAGGCAATTGCAGAGCTGAAAATCATCCAGGGCAGTATGTGAAATCAATGTTTTGCTGCCTGATGATAAAGTAGCCATCAGTGCCATACTCACATAGTCACAGATTTTCCTAACACTGCTTAATTTCTGTGAGTGACAGTGAGTAAATTTTCCTTTTAGAAGAGTGGAAGCTTAGAGTATCAATAAAGCCAGCAGCATCCTGGCTTGTGTTAGAAACACTGGCCAGCAGGAGCAGGGAGGTGATCATCCTCCTGCTTAGAGACATGGTTTAATTTTGACCCTTCAGTGCTGTATTGAAGGTTGGACTGGATGATCATCAAGGTCTCTTCCAACCAGATATATTCTGTGAATAATATATTGCAAACCCTCTTGTTGCTGGAATGCTCTTCCATCCAGCTTGCCCTGGCTGGTGCTCATTGTTATAACTACTGAGAAAATGGTAATGTGGTCTGCTGCAAAGAAACAGTTTTTCCACAAATATTTTTATGAAAGGTTAAATTGTATTTTAACCAAACTGTACAACTGCAAATTTCACAGTATTTCACAGTATCACTTAGGTTGGAAAGGACCTCGAGGATCATCGAGTCCAACCTATCAACACAGACCTCATGACTAGACCATGGCACCAAGTGCCATGTCCAATCTCCCCTTGAACGCCTCCAGGGTCGATGACTCAACCACCTCCCTGGGCAACCCGTTCCAATGACGAATGACTCGCTCGGTGAAGAACTTCCTCCTCACCTCGAGTCTAAACCTCCCCTGGCGCAGCTTGAGACTGTGTCCCCTTGTTCTGGTGCTGGCTGCCTGGGAGAAGAGGCCAACCCCTTCCTGGCTACAACCACCCTTCAGGTAGTTGTAGAGGGCAATATTTTGATTGAAAAATATTATATTCTATGAAATGTGTCAATTGCCTCCTGACACAGTTTCCTAATGATTTAATATCAATAATACTAACTTCCTGCGTGGTCAATGCAAGTAGGCCTTCCGAAAGGTAATACAGCTGACTGTCCCTTTTCCTCCCTGTGTGCATCTCTTAAATGTTAGTTCACAAGTTTATATCTTTCCTAGTGGAATTCTTTCTTTCCTTTCTTGCACATGAACTACTTCACTCTGAATACCAGCAAGTGCATTGTACAGAGTTTGATCTGTGTAGTTCAATACCTGTCATTCTTTTCTCAGGGAACTGTATCAGTGAAGAAACTGGCAAGGCAGCCTGCATAAAACAGCTCATTTAATAATAGGAACAATTCATTAGAGGAAAAGAATTTTAAAACACTAAGCAGTTGGCACCCAAATTCCTGTACTTGCCTTTGTGCTGACACTTGTGCTTATATGGCTGCACAGGGAGCTGAATCAGGGAACTGGATGAAAACTTCCTTTTGCAGAATGAGGGGGTTGGTTTCTTACTTGGATTAGTTCCCTGACCCAAATTACTGTGCAACCACATAAGCATCCCTCTTAGTGGCAGCCCGCACTTAGATCAACTTAATTTGTTCATTTCACCTCAGCTGAAGTGGTTGGTGAACATTAGAAATAGCATTTTAAAGTTATTTTTTTGTAGATCTATATTTCTGGAAGATGTTATTTCTTGTTCTGTGTTAAGTCTGTGTCTGTTCACATGTGCCAGTGGACATTTTCTTGCCTTTGCTCAGCCTCCTGCTCTGGACATCAAGCCTAGGTACTTGTATTAGAGTTTATGCACTACACAGATGACCACATTTTAAATAGTTTTTGAAGTGTACATTATTTAGATTAATCCAGAACCTGAGTAAGTAAACTATGAATGGCTGATGGTATTATTGCATCCTGATGAATTTAGGCATCACTGCTAATCCAGTATGTAAGGGATGAAAACTTTTAAGTGTGTTAGTTTTGGTTTGGTTTTGGGGTTTGTTTGTTATTTTGTTTATTTGTTTTGTTTTTACCACAGGTGATTTGAACACATCTCTGCAGAGATTAAACTCCTGTGAGAATGTAGAATCAGACAAGATATTGAACTCAATGTCTGGATACTGATACTTTATTTTGTGTTTAAACACTAAACCAGCAGGGTGTGTCATTTCTATTCAGAATTGAGCAGGGGTCTTTTCCAACTTAGACAGTGTTAGAGAAAACTTCATCTCTAAGTACTTTGTAACTAGATAGTGCTTTGAGTTGTGAATGAAAAGTATGAGATGAGATCATGCTTATTTCTGATGGTTAAATTGAGAATAGAATAGAATAGAATAGAATAGAATAGAATAGAATAGAATAGAATAGAATAGAATAGAATAGTTTGGAAGAGACCTTCGAGATCATCATGTCCAACCTATTATCCAACCCATCTAATCAACTAAACCATGCAATCAAGCACCCTGTCAAGTCTCCTCCTAAGCACCTCCAGTGATGGCAACTCCACCACCTCCCTGGACAGCCCATTCCAATGGGCAATCACTCTCTCTATGAAAAATTTCTTCCTAACATTGAGCCCAAACCTCCCCTGGCACAGCTTGAGACTGTTTCCTCTTGTTCTGGTGCTGAGAAGAGACCAGCCCTTGCCGGTCTACAACCTCCCTTCAGGTAGTTGTTTGCATTGCAGTGATAAATTTCAAGGGCCCATGTTGGTAATGTGTTATTGACATGTTTTGCACTATTCCTGGAGAAAAATACTAGCTATAAGACCCAGATTACCTCTACAAATCTTGATAAAGCTGCATCAGATAGAACTACTATGAAGATATGAATGCAATGTACCTATCTTTGGTGTTGATGTGATATGCATTATTAACAATTCTGCTCAGGCAGTTGTCACACAGCAAAATCCTGCTGAAGTGAAATTGATTTCTTTCTCTAGAATGTGCTTTATGTTTCAGCCAGGAAGTGCCATACTTTTATTTGCTGTGTTACAATCGAAGTCTTGCTTTGGCCAAAAGGGCATCTATATAGAATTAATATTGTATCATTAGACAGCTAATATCTCAACAGTCTAATAGACCAGTTATAGCAGCATACACTCAGAGTGCAAATTAGTATACAAAAAGTAATACAGCTGAAATTATTATCTAGAAGAAAACTTTTCCTAATACTGCCAGATTACTTTTCTAGGACTGGGCTAGTTTTCTTATTAATGGGTTGTGGTAAATACTGGTAGAGGATTGCTTCTGGAAAGAGGACACAGATTGTAAACTATGGGGAAGAAATGGAGGCTAGTGGTAATCAGGAATGCATGCACACATTTGGTTCTATGTGAAGAAATGGTTTTCCAAGATATATAATATTCTCAACAATCAAGCAGCACTTCCTCTGCTAAATGTTCCCCTCCATGCATCCACTTGTCTCCCAGAGTTAAGATTCTTCCTTTTATATACTGTACATAAGAGAGGACCATAGCAAGAATTTGACTCTAAGCTGCAGAGGTGAATGCAAAATGCAGGATTTAAATCAATTAAAAAAGAAAAAATAATTCATTGTCTGGGCTCAATATAGACAAAGCCAAGACTTTTCAAAAAATCCGTAAAATCATAGCTTCAGAAATTTTCAGGCCTGAAGGCACCATCTAATTTGACTTTCATTCTAACAAAAGCCAACCAATTTAGTTCAGTTGGTTTGTACTGCATCAGTGGGATTCAGCTTCAGGCTACTGTGAAAAAGCAGGCTTTAACAGAAAGCCATGATGCTCAAACTTGGTCGAAGGATCACAACTTCCCCAGAGTTTAAGTGTGTGTTCAGGCTATAAGAAGATCTGGTCTGATCTTGTTTCTCCTGGAGCATAAAGCCACAGTCAACTTCTCTGCATGTTTTCTATTATCATTTCCATTTAATTCCTTATTAGAAAATAAAAACACGACCCCTTCTGTCCTTAGCTCCAGCTTGTCCCATCTGCAACAGTTGTAGATTGTAAGCGTTTGTGAAAGCTAAAAGCCGCTGGGAAAATATGTCTTTTCTTTTGCCCATCACCTTTAGTTTAAAAATATGAATTCTGGGATGAAAACATTTCTGGCTGTAGCCAAGCTATGACAGGCCATCAATATTTATTTAGAAGTGGCATCAAAAAGACAAGGAGAATCAAATGTCACAGTACATTTGTCACACGTAGCTTGAAACTGAAGAGAAATTTATTATTTTTCTCTTTCTCTGAAATAAATGCCTGTGAGGCAAATAATTAAACCTTTTGTGAGCAAAGAAATCCAACTGCCACTACTCAAAGGAACAAAGTCTAACAAATTATTATTAGCTAGAGATTCAGATTTTCTATTGTGAAATAGAGTTTGTTGCTTTTCCCCCCCTTTTATTTCTTTTATATTCTCTTGGATAAATTACTGGGCTGGACAGACTTGTAGACACAAACTGATTAAAAATCACTTGATATATGGTGATGTCTAATGTGGTGTCTAATGGTCAGAAACATGTGGGTTCTTAGAATATTTCTTTTGCTTACTATTAATAGCATATGAACATGAAAGTGCTTAAAAGAATGTAAGCCTTTAATTTGATAGAGAGTCTGTGCAGATAGGATCAATCATAGATCATACTTAGAGAAGCAGCTCACAGTTGAAGTTCTTCAATACTAGGGACAGGGACTGGGGAATTAGGAATACAGACCAATGACATATTTTGACAATTTCCAGGCATGCTGTGGCCCATATTGTCATTTAGCAGTTTTAGGCATGCTTCGTACCAGAAAAGAGTTTTGAAAAGTAATTTGAAAATGTTACATTGACAGTTCTAGATGCAAAGGAGCACATTCCTACCTTGCCTGCATGTCACCGTCTATGCTTTGGTTTCCTCTGTCCCCTATTATCAAGATCATATTTCTATAAGGATAATGATGGATACAGTTACCTAAGTCACCAGTGTTCTTTGAGGTTTACTGTATTAGCATGCCTGATACATTAGTTATGTTTCATGAAATATACTATGTGGATCTTAGGTCTAATTCTGAAATTGGTCTGCAGCTAGAATGGCAATGAAAAATTTGTAGTATCTTTTAATGGATGTGATACAGGAATTGACTTTTAATTTTTCTGAATATCCTATTTAATAGTAAAAGTAAGCTGGAAAAGCACAGTATGACTTATTTGAGCAATGAAAAACATTGCCACACGTACCTGAGTATGGGTCAGGCTCTCTATAAATTATATGGGGTTCCACACTCCTGGCAGTACCTTGCCAGGAGAACTTTTACATATATATATATATATATATATATATATATATATATACACACACACACACACATATATATATAATTTGTCCAGTCATATATATTAAACCAAATACATTTAATTTCAACTTTCTTGAATGTAATTTTGATATTTTCTTCCATCCTTAGGGGAAAAAGTAACCTGCAATAGAGTTTCCTACTTAACATCCTAATTTTAGGAAAAATGTGATCTCCATTCTATGATTCTTTCATTTCTTGGAGTGAGAGGCTAAAATACATGAAATAAATAGCTAGCAAAAAGCAGATTCACATGCTGTGGTCATGAGCAGGAGGGTATTTTATGATACTAATGGACTTCTTGAGTTAGTATATAAAGGAAGCCAAATTTTCTGGCTTGAGAGCAGCCCTGAAGAAAAGGACTTGGGCGTGCTGGTGGATGAGCTGCTCAAGATGAGCCACCAGTGTGCACTTGCAGCCCAGAAAGCCAATCACATCCTGGGCTGCATTAAGAGGAGCAAAGCCAGCAGGTTGAAGGAGGAGATTCTCCCCCTCTACTCCACTCTGGTGAGACCCCGCCTGGAGTACTGTGTCCAGTTCTGGAGTCCCTATTACAAGAAGGATCTGGATGTGCAGGAATGTGCCCAGAGAAGGGCCATGAGGATGATTGGAGGGCTGGAGCACCATTCCTATGAGCACAGACTAAGAGAGTTGGGGCTATTCAGTCTGGAGAGCAGAAGACTGCCAGGAGACCTTATTGTGCTCTTCCAGTATCTGAAGAAGGCCTACAAGAAAGCTGGTGAGGGACTTTTTAGGCTGTCAGGTAATGATAGGACTGGGGGGAATGGAAATAGAAATGGATACATTCAGATTGGATGTTAGGAAGAAGTTATTTACCATGAGGGTGGTGAGACACTGGAACAGGTTGCCCAGGGAGGTGGTAGAAGCCCCACCCCTGGAGGTTTTTAAGGCCAGACTGGATGTGGCTCTGAGCAACCTGATCTAGTGTGAAGTGTCCCTGCCCATGGCAGGGGGATTGCAACTAAATGATCCTTGAGGTCCTTTCCAACCCTGACAATTCTATGATTCTAAACTAGAGAACACAGAGATAAGGCATGCATGTTTTAAAATGTAAAGGTATTTCATAAGTATAAAAACTTAATTTGGGTTCTAGAAGATTTTCTGTCTTCTTGGATAAGGAATGTAAGCAAATACTAGATTCCATTCAGACAACTAGCGTCTAGTTCATCCAGAAATGACAGTCATCAAGTAACAGTCAATGGTATGAATCTACGGAGCTACACAGAAAGTCTGATGAGCTAAACAAGTGGTCCTTTGTGCTTCTAAACCTAGTGTACGTTGTTAGTGTATTTGGTACTGTACAGATCTACTGAACAGGTAGGACCATCTGAAAAAAATGCAAAATGTGTTCCAGATATTAATAAGTAAAGAAGTAGGGAGTGAATCTTTCAATGTTTATTTTACATCATTATCAAACACTAGCTACTTTTCTTTGGGCATTACAGTAACATGATTTATAGGATGAGAGAACTGAAACTTTCTGAGCTATCAAGCAAATCAGGGAAATGTTCAACTTAATTATATTTGCCTAAGAAATATGTTTTATCTCTGAAGAATTACTAGAGCCACTGGTGAGAGAATAGAGGTATGTGTTATGGACCATGCTTCCAAGTAGTCCTCATCAAAGCATATCTCAGCTTGCAGACTCTGAGGAAAATATTTGTGGAAGGACTCCTCTGCTTCCAGCATTTTTTTATGCTGCGTAGATTGCACAGTATTGCAGTATAAATGTAGCAGTTTCAGCTAGTATGACATAGAATTGCATTTAGTTCAGAAGTCTTGTAAGCAACATTTCCTTGCAGAATTTTTCAGAATTGCTGAGTTCACCAAATGCATCACTATAGAATAAAATAGAATAAACCAGCTTGGAAGAGACCTTCAAGATCATCGCGTCCAACCTATCATCCAACACCACCTAATCAACTAAACCATGCAATCAAGCACCCTATCAAGTCTCCTCCTGAACACCTCCAGTGATGGTGATTCCACCACCTCCCCAGGCAGCCCATTCCAATGGGCAGTCACTCTCTCTGTGTAAAACTTCCTCCTGACCTCCAGCCTGAACCTCCCCTGGCGCAGCCTGAGACTGTGTCCTCTTGTTCTGGTGCTGGCTGCCTGGGAGAAGAGACCAACCTCTGCCTGTCTACAACCCCCCTTCAGGTAGTTGTAGACAGCAATAAGGTCACCCCTGAGTCTCCTCTTCTCCAGGCTAAGCAGCCCCAGCTCCCTCAGCCTCTCCTCATAGGGCTTGTGTTCCAAGCTTTGGCTCTGAATTATTCTCACTCTGATGATCACTGTGTCAGGGAGGCCATGTGAAGTATGCATACACTTTTCTGCCAAAGAGCAGAATGTCTCTCCTTCTGCTTTATATATGTGAAGCACTTTTAAGAAGCTGTATTATATACTTCAGGGTGTACTAATGTATCCCCTCAGGATATGAGAAAGTAGGTGTGATCAGGAATATTCAGTCTGAGACTTTACCCAGAGAAGAAAATAGTCACTTCTCCAAAATGAGGCAACTATGCTGGAGCATCTGCACCTCTGCACATGGCCAAGCCAAATAACTGGTATTTTGGCCTAATTGCTTCTACTTGAATTTTTTTCTTCCACAAAATTGCAACATTTGTTTTACATAAAGCAGTTGGGTTTGGGATTATATTACAGTATGTAAAAATCTTAGTTTTTTAAAAAAGTTATCTCTGGTAGCAAACTTTCCTTGCAAATAGAAGAAGCAAATTAACAAGAAGGTGTAGACACAGTAATTGGTACTTTAGTATTAGGTGTAAAGCATAGGAGTACCATACCAGGCAAATTCTGAAATTACCACTATCTGACAAAACCACTACAATTTCCTCTTCATCAACTGTTATAGTTAGGAGGTCAAAAGTAGGAAACCTACACTTCTCTTGATGTGAACTGTGATTCAGAATTATAATAGGAGAGGATTTATTATCCATGATGTAAACAAATGAGCTGGGCCCCCAAATCTGCAACCAATAATCAACGACCTACTGGAAAAATGAGACCTCGATGGATAAATTTTTACTCAGGAAATTAAAACTGTCATAAATGTCTAGCAGGAGTGCTGCTTAAACAAAACAAATGTCCAAGTGGAGTATAGATAATGCCAATAATTGCTTTTTACAGTCAAACAAGTTACATGAAAATTACCTCAAAAAAAACAGAACACAAAACTGAGGAGGATGTTTAAAGCCCCTGCATTTCAGTAGGTGTGCTGTCAGCTGGTATAGAAGCTTTGGGCCACAAGGACAAGGCATCTTGCTGTTATGGAAAATACAGGGTATGCCTTTGTATATGTAAGAGAAGGTATGTATATATGCTCAGCTTAACACCCCCACCCCCACCCCCCTTTATAAACTAGATAGCAATCAGCGCTACTCACAAGTATTCTATGCACTCAGCCATAGAATGGGGTGTAGTGAAAACAGAAATTACCTGCACGTGGTAAGTATGTACAATAGAACATGATCTGTTTCCTTGCATCTGGCCAACAAGCACCACATCTGTATCTAATATTTCTAGTCACCCGTATTTAACTTAAATAAATCTGCTTTACCATGTAAATGATTTACCATTAAAATAAGGCCTGGCCATAAATCTTCCTTAGAAGATGAAGTTTCCCATGGTTCATTCTATTCATCCGTAGTAATTCAATCTAATTGCTCTTTGAGATAATAATTAACATCCTTTGTTTTGTTTTCACCTGGTGGTTATGAATTGACTAGTAGTCTTTCACTGCTTCCTCAGAGCACGGTTGTTCTAGGGAAGGAGAATATTGTGTTGGGAACTTTTGTAACCTACTAGCCTGAGACTGTGTACTTGAGTGAAATGTTAATGGTTTTGTGGCTGTTACTAAAATGATGCCTGTCAAAATGTGAGCAAGGAAAAAACAACTTCAAATTATATGGCTTAGTAGAAGAAAGCATCAGGGAAAATTTAGTAAGGTAAGCTATACAGGACTCCAAGCAAGTTTAAAATCCATTCAAAGCAGCTCTGCATTACATTGGGTTTTGCAGACAGACAGTGAAAATCAAGCCAACTATATAAATAAAAGTGAATCTTTACAGATATGCAGCACACCAATGGTCCTACTGAAGGCAATGAAAGCTCAAAGCAGTCATTTCCACCTATGAAAATTACAGTCATTAACAACTTTAAAAATAATGTTGGAACACAGACCTCCACTGCGATATTGGTATCTAAGCAGCATGAATAAGCCGCAATACAAAGCCATATACTTGAGGTTACATTTGTGGTGTGGGAAGCACTTCAATCATGCTCTTTCACACTGTTTCCCCTTTCATCTTTTCTACTAGTCTTTCAAATGGAAAAGGGCCATTTTCTGGACTCTGTATCAAAAACCATGGCACTGCTCATGCCCACACTCCTGTATTCTCTTCCATCCATAGCAAAGCATCCTGCTTCATAGTGTCAGCAAGAAACAGTCCCTGACTTGAAGAGTTTCCATACCATGCCCAGGTGTTGCCTAACAGAGTGTCAGCTGACATGATGCAAAATTATGCCAGGGGGCATACAAATAATTCAGTAGTGTCTATGCCTGAGCCTGTGGGCCATGATTAGTTTACTAGCATAGAGATAGTTTCATTATGTGCATGTTAGTCAGGTAAATGTATTCTGACAATATGATGGTGTCCAAAGCATTTGTCTTAATTTTTCTTCCTTCCTAAAGCTATATATAGTCCAGCTGGCTACAAACATGAAGCAAAGTCTTAAATAAGTTCATGAAGGTGATGTAATAAAATCTATAGAAACTATATTACAACTACAGCAGAAGGCATTAGGAAGGTGTACTGCATTACCAGTCTTCAGATATTCAATTGGATTAACCATGATTTGCAAGGCATGGCAAAAGGAATGTCTGCTGGTGCAATGATTTAAAGGTATCAACATATTCTAATGGGTGGGTAAGCTCTCAGTCCAACAGAGGCCTGGTTTCCATGCTTAGTTCATGAAATAACCATGTACAAGACAATCATGCATTATACCTCTCAGCTGGCAGAGATGATGATATTTCCAAAACATTTTAAATTTTGCCAGTGGGAAGCCTGCAAAGTACTAACAAGTGTTAGCTGCTGTGTATGTCCATGCCTCTGTAACCACTGATTTGAGTTGCAAAAGAAGGAACTGGCTGCTAGATAACGATAACAGTACTGAGAAGGAAAGTCATTGTGGCTGCAGGCATTTTAAAAACATTAAGGGATACAATTTTGGTGGATTGCAGAGGCCTTTTCAGCACATAACTTCATTTGACTGCAATGGCAACTGATTACTTTTGATGGCTAAGTTGTGTTGGCATAGCACAATGATGAGGTTTTCATCTCACAGTCATTTGCATGGCAATGATTTGTTCTTTCCATAAAGTCTTATAAATTATGCAAAAACTGAATAATAAACTGCAATGAAAACATATACCCAAGGTCATAATACATACTTTTCAGTAAGCGGGCAATGAAAAAAGGCATGTGTGTTAACTTTGCAGACAAAAATCACTTCCCAGCTGTCTAACTCTCAAGGATGGGATCCCAATGAAATGTCATGCCATGGATGATGACTCTGAAGTACTTCCTGCTGCATCATATTTGAAAAGAAAATATAACATTCACAATCAGCCCTGACTATTAAACTGTAGAGAAATTCTAAGTTAATTGTATTTTCAGATACCACCTTCTTAGGCACAAAACCAAGCAGCTGATTTCTTATGCAAGGGAGGAGGAAGAAGAGCCCGAGTAAGATCGTATGAAATAACTGGCATTTCTGAAGTTAAATGGAAATAAAAGCCTCAGAAACATATCACCATACATGTGCTCTTAAAAATTATCCATTCCCTGTATGTTTTAAGAATTAGGGTTTGGCTGCAGTAGTGGAATGTAACTTGATGCCATTGAGGGCTCAGTCCTTATGGATTTATATGCAGCAGGTGCATGCAGAGCAATATTTTGTCCAAAAAATAGTCTGTGAAATGTAGTCCTTAAACAGCTAAAGTCAGGATGCTGGTGGTCAGTCTGACCTTATGTAGAAAATCCCAGAGGTCTGCATCACTGTTCTTGAAAGAACAGTTTAAGGCTCTGGGCTTAGATGGAGTATGGCTACTGACTGCATTTGTGTTCCTCAGTTTGCGGTAGAGTCAGTGCACAACTGGAATAAAATTACTCCACTTCAATTTGAATTTAGGCATATTTCTCTGATTCTATTGCTTTTGTCTGTTGTGTTTAGACAATCACACCTTGGGGACAGAAACTCTGGCTAATACAGCTGTCCGATCACACCACGTGGCAGTACTGAGGAAACAGAAAAGGTCACAGAAATATAGACTTATCTCTTTAATATAGGTAAAGTTATACTGCTATAAAAATATTATTAATTATGAATAACTCAAGAAACTGATGTTTTCCTATAAGAAATTCCATATTTCACAGGAGTTCTAGACAATGATTCAGTGATCTTGTCAGCAGTTACAGTTTAGAGGGAAGCACAAGCTGGAAATAACTGATTATTGAGCAGAAGTTATCCTGTCAGTATTTACTGCTAATAATTTATTTTGGATTATTCTGATGGGTTTGGTACATCCTTCCTGCAAGCCTAGCTGATTGTTACAGCAGATATTAGCTATTACCTGCGTTATTACAGCACAGAAGTCTGTGATGACTTAAAAATGCCAAAGCAGGAAGCTGGGAAAAAAAATCAAAGATAAAACTATAAAACCAACATGAACTAAGAAAAAAATTGGTCTGTCTTTTCCACATCTTCAAATTCAGCAAAAGTTTAGTTTTCAGTCCTTCAAACTGTAACACTCCTCTATTCTGAAATTGCAAGCCTATTCTTAACCTTACACCACTGGTGATGATTCCTACTGTTAGTGACAAATTTATTTTTAAAGTCTTTTAGGTCATTGCAAAAACTCTGAGATAATTGTTAAGAGCTTTAATCTCTGTTCATGATAAATTTAGCATCCATGCCAATGATTTATCATTGCTTGTCTGAAAAGATCATAAGTGGTGGCGATTGGAGCAAATAAAAGCAGAACAACCAAAACAGGACTAAAAACTGTCTCCTGTCATTCCTATTTGGCAGCACAAATTCAGAGGCCATCACTGCTCATCAGGACACGTAACTGTAGCTGAGGTTGAACGGTATCTTGACCAATAGCTCTCTAATATGGAAAGTAACATTCGTGTGATATTAGCTAGGATAATTCAAAGAGTTTCAAGGAATAATATCACCTTCTCAGAGATGCATGTAAACAGATGGAATTTAACTCTCCTCTCATTCCCAGTCATATACAGTCTTGTACAACTGGCTGTGACCAGGACTTTCCTGCATTCTTCCGAATATTTGGCATAGGCCACAGCTGAATGTAGATTTCAGGGCCAGATGGGCCAGTGGCTCCCTGCACTGTGGCAAACTGCTGTTTGTAAAAGACAAAATGGCAGTAGTGGCAATGGAAATACTGTCAACCTGATGTGGCTGTCCTATTCACATGGTACACTTAATGGCCAGGGGACTGCAGTGTGTATCAGCAGTGGAAGAATTCTGAGATTTGAAGCAAATGTTAGGAAGGGCTATTCCAAGATAAAATTTTACTATAATATTGACATCTGGAAGTTTCCAATCCACCATTTAAACAAGAACAAAACAAGGCAAAATCAAGAGCCAGACAATTTAGCTTGGAGGGAAGGATTCAAAGCAGAAATTAAAGTAACCACAAGACAGAGAATTGCCAGCATTCAAAAAAGAAAAATGGAGAGAGAAATGAGATACTGCACTAGGAAAAAAGTGTCCAAATGTTGTATAGCAGAGAGTATTATTATTTTTTCAGCTATCTTTTCCAGAATAAGATGATCAGATCTAATGAGTTACTTCCAAATTTGTACCATTTGG
Source organism: Melanerpes formicivorus (assembly GCF_026170545.1). Classification (NCBI taxonomy): domain Eukaryota; kingdom Metazoa; phylum Chordata; class Aves; order Piciformes; family Picidae; genus Melanerpes; species Melanerpes formicivorus. The sequence goes on along the minus strand of NW_027142450.1, from coordinate 1,377,485 downwards.
TTTCAATACTAAAATTGCCTATAGCTAGGAATCTTTATAGCAGGGTATAGTATACATGCTAAAGGGACTTGAAGGGAAATAAGAATATGGGTTTGAACAGATAGCATATATTGTTTGCAGAAAGGTTCTCCTTTAGATATTGCGACTGCAATTGCTTTGAACTTCCAAAGTGCAGCTGTGATGTAGTCTTGGTGTCTCTCACTTTGCCTGTGTTTTAGAATGTGTTAATCTGTCATTCTCTCCAACCGCGAAGACCAAACTTTTTTTTTGTTAAACTTAATGAGGGTTATTCTATTAATCCAGTGCATAGTTAATTTTCCACTATGAAGAAGGAGGCAAATTCACACATCTTTCTAAACTATTTTTCACAAGTTCTCAGACAGTCGCTTCATTTCAGGGAATCCTTTCAGAGAATATATCCAGCTGTGAAAGATAAGGTCTTTTTAAAAGAAAACCTTAGGAGAATATTATCCTACAAGAGAATATTTGCTGGCATGTGGAACATATTGTTGCTTCTGGGACAGCCTACAGCCACCCCAAAACCTTTTTTTCTCTTCATGAAGGACCAGCGCTTTTACAGGCAGCCAGAGCCACAATGCAGTCTTAAGTGGAATAAGTAACTCCAGAGATGTGCCAGTCTCAGGACTAGCAGGACAGAATTCAAAGGGACTCCCATAAAAACAGAGATGCCTGTCTGGGTACACAATATGTTCACTATGTGGGGAATAGCTATTGAATTCAAATTAAGGGAGTCTTGATTTTTAACCAAAGGGCTTCCTTTGGTAGGTTTTCAGTCTGGATGTTACTACCCTGAGACTTGTGCTCTTTAGAGTGGTCGGTTCTATAGGTTATGCTACTAGTAGCCACAGTATGCTTGTCAGTGTAACTGTGATTATTTTGTTTCTTGGAATAACCATAAAATTTGAATTGTTAAACTGACAGGACACAAAGAAACATGTATTTTCCTCATTTGTTTTGGAAAAAAGCTTTTTAAAGTTGCCCCCAAGCTAGAAGAGATGTCACTGCTCCACAGTTTACAATGATAATCAGGGCATTTCAGAAGCTGTGATTTTTACATCTCAGTATTTTGTACAAGTTGAAAACACATTTTAGTCAAGATACTTCTGATGTTAGTGCAAGGGACTTATAAAAGCCAAGCTTTTCTTTGAAGTAACTAATGTTCTTTTTTTTCGTGGTGCTTTTAAAGCTGATGATTATTAATTAGCACCCCTTTTTATCACCAAATTCAGTAAAGTGAAGCCAAAACTACCCTCATCCTTGCTGATAGCTAAATACAGCTTAAAGGAAAGGAGAAAACACAATTTTGTCTGCCATAAGAGGGCACAGGGACCATAATTCAACAATGAGACAGGGAATTGGATCCTAAGCAGACAGCAGATAGCCAGTGTGTATCTGATTTATGCCTTTTCAATAAAACATGTTATGATTTAGATCTTTCTTAACTGTACAGATGGTGTTGGGAAGCAGAAAAGAGTATCTATAACTTTTTAAGAACTGGGATTTTTGCCTGCCTTCCTGAGTAGTTCTGACTAGAGATGCCAGTTTGCCCTGTGAAAAAAGTATTTCAGTTGCTTCAGGACAACTTTGCCACAGAACTGAAGTATTGGTACTTTTGAAAACGTAGGCCTAAGTGACTTCCCCAGGTCATGTGGGGTTTGCACAAACAGTAAAAAATATGCTTTATAGGCCCTTAAATCAAGCTTGTCTAGTCAGAACTCTAACAGTATGCCTTTGCCCTCAGAATGAAAGGTCCTGAAGAGCAGCAAAGCAGTACATTTCAAGTTTTCTGTTCAGGGATAACAGAACTTTGACTTTGGTTTTGGGTATAAATTATAACAGCTTACTTCAAATTCCATTAATAAAGACTTGCCAAACCCATGGTGTTAGTAGTGTTAGTATCAAAAGTGGAAAAGACTTTTTTGTTTTTTAACAGATACTTGGAACAAGAGTATTAGCTTACAAGTTTCACAGAATCTTGGAGAGGAAAAAAAGGAACCTAAAGTGTAGATTCCTTATCTGGCTGCGTGAATTTTCATGAAATTGGAGAATTTATACTATGGAAATTGTACTGAATTGGTGGGAAGTGCCAGTCAAGGACGCCATTTGGTCATTGCAAAACATCATCACTGAGTCTGAGCTGTACAAGAAGAGCTCCTTTATATTTGTGCTTTCTCTTTCCTTAATTACAATATGTTATGAAGTAAAAAGTAACAAAACTCTGTTTTGCTGAATTCTGACACTAACTAGAGCCCCTAATGGTGGGGCTGCTCCTGTTGGTCTTAGAGAAAATATCTTTCATGTCATATCTTCTCAAGTCCCTAGCAGAAGATCTGTGTTTAAAATGTACTTCAGTTGTAAAGTCTAATTTCACCAGTATCAGTCTATCCAAGAAATTAGTATCTGTCTTTTGAAAGATATGTCAGTACTTCTTGCTTAGGAAATATTTAGTGATATCCAAAAGAGACCCTAGTCTAAGTTGTGATAAAATTTATGGAGTAACTCTAACCAATAACAGGCTGCTTAAATTATATAAATGTTGCCACTGGTTTCAGAGTCCATTTTACTGAGCTGATTTGGTCTTGCTTAGCTGTATGTAACAGAATTAAGTGGTTAAATATATGTGTGCTGGTGTGTTATCTGTGCCATATTCCGTACCTATGTCGTTATTTTTTTGAGGGCCTATTTATTTTTTATCTGACTTTGTGACAGGAAGTGCCAGAAAAATAGCAAGCTGTGAAATGCCATCTGGGAAATTTTAACTATAAACAATTGTGCATATTTTCCCCCAAACTGGAAAGAAGTTAATGTTGCTGTTTATATTTAATTTAGAAACTGCAGTCTTTTGTTATTGTTTTAATAAACATTTCAAGGGTGGGGCTTTCCACATTTTTTTATTTCTTCCCCCCCCAAAAAAACCCCAAACCAAAACACCAACCAAGAACCCAAGGCAAAGGACTGTTAAAAAATAAAAATAATTAAAAAACAAAGGTGAGATTTTCTGTTTAACTAACAAAAACATTTTAAAGCTCACACCATGGTCCTTCTACCTACAGTTTTTTTCTGTAGTGAGTTGTCCTTCACAGTACTATGCCTAACATTATGAGCTTGACAGGAACACCACATTCTCCCAGAAGCACTGAGCCTGAAATGATGATGTCCTGTTGATGGTATATTGTTTAGGAAGCTTTCATTTGTTAAGGTGCATTAAGTTAAATTTGTTGTGATGCACTGAAATGGAATGGGTGCCCGGTTAAGTCTAGACAGTGACAGTTCAGGCCTTTTACAGAATAACAACCCCATTCCTTTTCTTCACTGTCTGTAAAGAGCTTTGTGTGCTGATGTGTCAAGTTTTAAAAGGTCAGTGGGAATTATGTGCACCCTAAAATGGCAAAGGAAGTATCAACAAGGTTTTGTGAATGCAGGTTTTTTGTTATTGTTATTTGTTTATAATGGGAAGAGCTTTAGATGCATCCAGACAAGCCAGGAATGGGTTTTCAAAATTCCCAGAGGGAAAGAAAAACCACAGAGGGGTCTCTGCTCAGCACATTGAGTTGTGTATCAGTTGCATAGTACTGGTGGAGAAGTATAAGAGCATTTAGGAGTAGCAGGATAAGAGGAGAAACATACATGTCCTGACACAGTGTTGACAGACCAGGATGGACCAGATACATGTATTTCAATGCCCTTCTTTAGATTGTATAAACTATTGTCTGTTCTGCAAGCTTACTGATGATGCCAAACTGGGAGGCTTGGCTGATACATCTGAAGGCTGTGCAGCCATTCAGTGAGACTTGGACAGGCTGGAGAGCTGGGCAAAGAGTAACCCAATGAGATTCAACAAAGATAAGTGCAGAGTCCTGCATCTGGGAAGGAATAATAAATTGCACCAATAGAAGTTAGCTGGTGATCTGCTAGAGAGCAGCCCCCTGGAGCAGGACCAGGGAGTCCTGGTAGATAACAAGTTATCCACGGGACAGCAATGTGCCCTCGTGGCCAAGAGGGACAATGGTATCCTGGGGTGCATTAAGAGGAGTCTGTCCATCAGATCAAGGGAGGTTCTTCTCCCCCTCTACTCTGCCCTGGTGAGACCTCACCTGGAGTATTGCATCCAGTTTTGGGCTCCCCAGTTCAAGTGGTTCAGGGATCTACTCAAGAGAGTCTAATGGAGGGCTACAAGGATAACTAAGGGACTGGAGTACATGCACTATGAGGAGAGGCTGAGAAACCTGGGTCTTTTCAATCTAGAGAATTGAAGACTGAGAGAGGATTTAATAAATGTTTGTAAATATCTGAGGGCTAAGTGTCAAGAAGGAAGGGGACAGGCTCTTCTCAGTTGCATCCTGTGATAGGACAAGGGTCAATGGATATAAACTACAGCATAGGAGGTTCCACCTCAACATGAGGAGGAATTTCTTCACTGTGAGGTTCACAGAGCACTGGAACAGGCTCCCCAGAGAGGTTGTGGAGTCTCCTTCTCTTTCAAGACACATCTGGATGTGTTCCTGTGTGACGTGTACTAGATTCTATGGTCCTGCTTTGGCAGGGAAGTTGGACTAGACAATCTCTGAAGGTCCCTTCCAACCCCTAACATCCTGTGTTCGACAGCAGCTCTGGAGGACCGAACAATAGAATCGTATAATGATTTGTCAATTTCCTTACTGGTGAAACCGAGACATAAACTTTTGTATGTCTGTGCTTTCAGGAAAGCAAAGAATTTCCTAACACTTGAAGACACATTGTTGTTTCTAGCAGAATGGATGTTTCATGACTTTTAAACATGTACCAAGCTGAGATTTTCTTTAAAGTTTGAAGTATAGTGGTCTGTTGTATAACCAAAGTGAGTTGCAGCTGCATGAACAAGTAACTGTCTAAGTCAGGAGGGTTCAGGGAGACTGCAGAGATCAACTCTTGCAGCCCATTTTTACCCATTTGCAGTGAAAGTATATTTAAACTAAACCACTGGTACAAATCCAACTCAAAGTTAGCATTATCTGAAAGCTGATGCCATCAGATGATATTTTGTCTTTTCCTACTTTTTCTTTCTCTTTTTCAAATATAATTCAGTGCAACTAGGCAAACCAAACAAACTGCAGTTTCTTGTGATTGTCATAGATCTCACAGTAAGGTTTTATTTTTCTTTTTTCTTTTCAATCCTTCAGAAATCTCACTTCTGACTTCTTGGGTACAAAGAGAATCTGGGAAATAACTTGGAGCAGAGAAACTTGAGTTTATCCATAATCTTCTCCAAACTGACTCTTTATGTGGGAAAGGCAGCAGGAACACAACTGGGAGTGATCAGCTTGAGTGCAAGCCACCATCTGTAGCAAGAACTGAGTGCATGTAGGTAGAAAGTAGAAATAAGGACATTAGGAAATATTGAGAGGGGACCATACTCTAGCATTGTCTTGCCTTCTTTTGTCAGTTATCAAACAGAGCAGCTCAGATTCCTGCAGCTTACCTTAGGGGTGAGCTGAGAAAGAAGAAAACAATAGTGAGCCAGCAAAAAGGCACATGAGAAAGCCGAGCAGAAGACAGTCTAGTCCTTACATTTTAACAGTTTTTATTTCACAGACTTAGGATCAAAATGCCTCTTGGAAACTTGACTTTGTTTGCTAGTTTGGACTAGTTTGACCCCAAGCTGCTCCAGTATGTCTGTGCCAGTACTTCCTTCAAACAATAGAGAAAGAAACTTGAAGATGGGAAAAAAAGCATCATTTGAGATGGTCCTGGGAAGGCCGCTGAACCAGATGTCAGAGGGTAAGGCTTCTATTCGCAGCTCTGCTTTTCACCTTCCTGACCTCACACAAACTTGTTACAAAAGTTGTTGTTACGTGTCTGCACAGTTCTTAGTATTACTGGGCTCCCAGATCGTGTGGCAATACCATAAATAATAGATTTTTATTTTAGCCTGGCCTTGACTTTTCTCAGGCCAATTCCCAGCTCTTTTTCTTGCAGTAAATTTCAACAAAGCAGTCAGAGAATAGAACTTCAACCAAAAAGTGATGGTGCAGCTCCAAGAACAACTGACAAGATTTCATAAAATTTTTCATCCTGTAATCAAAATTCAAATAACAAACCAATCTTCTTGCTATCCCATAGCACCAGAGCTTATTATTACAATAGTTTAGTAGTGTCTAAAAAATACCAAAAACCTTCTGGGCTCACGTATTTCAGTTCTCTGCCAGAAAGGAAACTAGAGTTGTATTTTAAAAACCCCCAAACAAACATCAAAACCCACTACTCTGAGATAAAAATGTTCTCTCTCTCTCCCCCCCTTTTTTTTCCCCCTTTCTTTCTCTCTCTCTTTATTTTATGATTATTTTTTTTTAATCCAGAGCCATGGAAATTTTGTCAAAATTTACACCACCATTTTCTGCTATGCTCAACAACTTTTATGTGGTCACATATTATGGGATGTTTGGAATACCTTTTATGACTGTGGAGCTTGTTATTTTCCATTTTCTGCAGCATCCCATTATAGACCCAGAAAGAAATTTTGGACCAGGAGGAGGACCCATCTTAAGAAATGTTTATTCAATTTTCTACAATTTTTTTTTCTCTTTTTTTTTTTTTTTTTTTTTTTCCAATTCCTTATTTTTCAATTCCTTGCTGAAGATCAAGTGTAAGGCACTGAGTTATGACATGGATGTAGAATAGAACAGAATAGAATAGAATAGACCAGGTTGGAAGAGACCTTTGAGATCATCGTGTCCAACCTATCATCCAACACCACCTAATCAACTAAATCATGGCACCAAGCACCCCATCCAGTCTCCTCCTGAACACCTCCAGTGATGGTGACTCCACCACCTTCCCAGGCAGCCCATTCCAATGGGCAATCACTCTCTCTATGAAGAATTTCTTCCTAACATCCAGTCTGAACCTCCCCTGGCACAGCTTGAGACTGTGTCCTCTTGTTCTGGTGCTGGTTGCCTGGGAGAAGAGACCAGCCCCCACCTGTCTACAACCTCCCTTCTGGTAGTGGTAGGGAGCAATAAGGTCTCCCCTGAGCCTCCTCTTCTCCAGGCTAAGCAACCCCAGCTCCCTCAGCCTCTCCTCATAGGGCTTGTGCTCCAAACCCCTCACCAGCTTTGTTGCCCTTCCCTGGACATGCTCCAGCAACTCAACATCTTTCCTAGACTGAGTGGCCCATAAGTGGATGGACACAGGGCTCAAGGTGTGACCTAACCAGTGCTAAGTACAGAGGGGGGATGACTTCCCTGCTCCTGCTGGCCACACTATTCCTGGTACAGGCCAGGATGCCATTGGCCTTCTTGGCCACCTGGGCACACTTCTGGCTCATGTTCAGCCTACTATCAACCACTACCCCCAGGTCCCTTTCTGCCTGGCCACTTTCCAGCTACTCTGACCCCAGCCTGTAGTACTGCATGTACAGCTGCATGTACAGGAGAATGATTTCACCATAACACTCCTATACAGAAGAGCAAAAGTCTGGCATGTGGAAACACATTTACACTTTCATTAATATGAAAACATGTCTTAGATATGTATGTAAGGAATTGAAAACCGAAATGATGTCATGTACGTTAATGCCATGTCTGACACTGATTGCCAGTAGGCAAGTCATCTAATGGACAAATTATTCAGCAGTTCAGTAGGGAAATTCTTCAAATAAAACTATTTTGCCCTTGTTTCCCTACAATAAAAGATAGAAAATAACTACTGACAGGAATTTTCTATTAAAACTGTCAGAGGCTGACCAGCAGCCCAGAACTTTGATTTGAATAGAATCTTTTACGTACTCTAAATGACACGGTTCACGTTAGCAGAGAAACCAAGATAAAAAATCTTATGCTAGCAAAGTCTAGAGACATGTGGATTCTATTTTCTCAGCAATCATGAATAATAAATAAACTCTGTCACAGTAGAGAAGAATGAGATTTGTAAAACTATTATTCTCATAATTTAAATCCACAGATAATTTAGCTGCTATTTCCTAGCTTCTCTGTAATGCTTTAGGCCAGCAATTCCTAAACGGTGGTTTATGGACCAATGGTGGTCCATAAAACAATGATAAATAGATCTGTAGCTGGTTTCTGTAACTACATCACCTTTGTTGTGTTTCCAATGAAAACTGGGATGGAGGGGGGAGGTCAGAAAGAAATTCTGGAAGTTGACTGTGACAAAAATTTTGAAGTCCACTATACTGGAAAAGACAATGTAACCTTTTACAAGACTGATATATTTGTTTCAAAGGTTACCTGTTGCAAACAGCATTCAAGATTGGAGTGAATTCTGGGCTGAGCTGTTTCTGGACCTCCACAAGTGCTGACTATGCATTGTCTTGCTGGAAAGTCTCACCTCCAGAAACTGAGTCCAGTGTTTCCAGCACTGACTGGTGCCCATCACTGGCAAAATAAGTGGATGATAATTAACGTAGAAGGCTAATTGTTCAAAATTTTATGATGCGGGAGAGGGGAAAAGAGAAAGAATCCTATTTTTGCAAGTCATCTGTGTCAGTAACATCCCACAGACAGTTTATGCCCTGAAGCTTGGTCTGATTAGTGCAATCATTATCTCAGCCTAGCATGGCTAAAGATGTGAGTGGTCACAAAAAAGATCCAAGCCTTTCATTAGTACCCAGCCACAGTTAATCTTGCTCTGTGACCTTCTGGGGCAGTGAGTTTTAACGGGTCAGTTTCATGCTGTTCAACAGTATTTCCATTTCTTACTTTTAAATTTCGCTGCCCTTTAGTGTCAGCAATTTCCTTCATGTTTAGGATTAAAAGGGAGGATTGGTCTGCTGGGAAGCAATTGGTTTCAAAAAGCAAACTCCTAACACATAAATGAGTGCAACTGCTGATTCTCAGCATCGCTGAAGATGCAGAACATCCTCATGGCTCTAACAAGGTTCTGTGGAAGTCTTTTGCTACTCGCTTTCTAGGTACTGCGCATTTAAATTGGTATGATTTCTGCTTTGTTCAAAGAGCCAACACAGTGTTTCAAAGGTAACATTATGTCTTCATGGACATTATGCTTTTTTCTTACTGCTTCTATTAATCTTGCAGAAAAATAGTGTAACACTGAAACAAAGATATAATAGTTTCTTGTATTTAGAGGGAAAAAAAGATGAGAAAAGCATTCTTTAAGGACACTCTAGTATATCTGTTCATGAATAGCATGGAGATGGGTGAAAACTGTATGTATTTTTAGTGGTACAGATCAGCTGCCTAATACATTAACCACATTTTTAACTAGTGAAAGAAGTCTGTTACTGGGAGAAAACTGTAGAAATTGTTTAGCCTGGAAACCAAGGGAAAATGGAATTACGTTGTCTAAGAAGAACATGTGAAATACCCTCTCTGAGGTGACAGTTGTTAGCAGCAGTAACTTACCTCAAATGGTTGGTACTAAAATATCCTAGGAGCTTTGTGGAGCTGAAAGAACCAAATGTTTTTAAACACTCTTGTTCAGCTTCTATACATGGCACTGAAAGGACAGAGTATGTATGTTGAACATATGAACATATGAATAGGACTGCTGGAGAGCACACCTTTCCACAGATTAGTGGAATAAGAGGAAAGGAGGTGACCTACTGTTTGCTCTAAGTTACTCCATCATTGACTGTTGCCATTTTTCACTTAGTTCTTAGATATTTGGAATCTTCAGGTCTTGTAAACAGAAAATTAGAATTCATAATGGTGACATTATTTTGAGCTCTGTATATTACTGCTGGATCCTTTTTTAAGAATGACAGATAAAAGCAGTAGCTTATGTTGTCAGTTCTCAAAACTCTTTTAAATTGGAAGTCACCTCTGATTTATGAGCAAGTACAGCTGAAGAATGACGCTGTACAACAGTTTAAGCCAGGAAATGAAAAGCAAACTTCTGTCGCATGACCAAAAAAAAGGAGATACACTGAATTAAGGATTATTCACTGCTGTAGTATCTCTATGTGTGCATTACAGACTCGGTCTCCCTTGTGCCAAGAGCAGTAAAAATCACAAAAAGGGATATCCACAATTTTTACACATGCAAAATTTATGAATAAGACATAAATTTAAAATTAAGGATTTACTGAAGAAAAATTTCTGTGGGGAATTTTTTTTTGGAGTGCAGTCAGATCATTAACATAAATTTGATTTTTATTCTGTTATTAGATGGGCAGGAAGAAGTCCCTGCTCTTTTCCCTTTCTATCTCTTGTTGCTCATGTTAGTAGATCATAAAAATGTTCTATTCCCCACTTGTTCAGTGGAACAATTCTTTCAGTCATCTCCTTTTACATACTATGTTTTTCAGTTGCCTTATGGCATGGCAACTGTTGCAAGTGCTCTGCCTTCACTTACAATGCCCTGGATATTTCCATTTTCTTTGTACAGTAAGTTTAGAAAGAAAAGGCTATGGAACTCAAACTGATCTAAAAAACTGATTTAAATTCATTCCATTTAATCCCTGGTACTTTGCTAGGGCATTTATTTTCAAAGACATTTAGATATCTGTCAGTATTTTGGTAGTTTCCAGCTGTTACATCCATATAAGAAGACAGAAATTGCATAGTTCTGTTACTGAATTACATCTTTGGGATTAACAAATTTTGTTTAAATTATGGATGAAGTTGCTGCCTTGTTATCTTTGGCTTTAATCTTATAGAGGTATTTCATGGCTCGGGTGTTACTGACAGTGCGTGTTCACTAACTATTCTCTTTGTCTTTCTTCTCTTCTTTCTCTTTCCTTCACTAAAAAACCCACAAAGTCTTTATTTTGATTTTTTTTTTTAAATGACTGTGTCCACACAATCCTCAACATATTTTCAAAATGTTATTTGTCCAAAGTTCCCCAAAGGTCCCTGGTTTTTCTACACACTCACAAGAATTATCATACTTTCCTCCTATTATTTGGTTTACAAGAAGCTGAAGGTAATTACCAAAACGAATGAGGAATGGCTGCATTGTATAGAAGTGCAGGGAATCACAGGGAATCTGTGTGACAGTATTGGTCAGTCATTTTGGCAATGATCTCAGTATAACAACTGGCTAGGTTTTGTAGAGTTCCTTACAGGCATCCTCAGATGATTCCGTTGCAAAGTGTTACCTGATCACCCAGGATAATCATTCAAGGAGAATGTGCTCCCAGATACATAATTTTTTTGGTGCACCATTGGATATGGAAACAGAAATATTTGAAACCATTACCTGATTAAATTTTCTCAGTTTGTAGCAAACTTGCATGCTTTCTGATCATGTCAGGTACATGAAAATGTTTGGAAATTTATCTGAACAATGTGTTAGTAGTTCTATTCTTGTCTAAGAACTGCATCAGCAACTTCTGGCCACAGTTTACAATTTCCGCTGGTGCACAACATCTCTAGCACTAGAATTATACTACTAAGTAGAATCAAAGGGGAAAAGTCATGGTTTGGTTCCCAGATGCACTTGGCGGCCTCCTTTTCCATTATAGAGCTCAATGACATTTAGCTTCTGAAATTAGATATACTCTCATTTTCAGTGTAGATTTGTATAGGTAAGACTTCTATAACATTGAAAGTCCTGTTCACCTTTTCACTGGTTCAGTATTCTGAAAGCATTTTTCAATGGTGAACTTGCCACTGATTAAGATAGCAGCAGCCATCACTTGTGCTAAGTCTGTTATTATCTCTGATCACCTTGAAAGCAAAAGTTAACAGGAAAGTGTGCACCCATCTTGTACTCCAAAAAAAGAAGTGAAGACAGCTCAGAAGACTGTAAAACAACTGCTCTTTGGGCTGGGGACATTCTCCTTATCTTTGAGCAAATATTTCATAGGGAGCCTTTTATTAGAATCATTTGCAACCATGTATTAGAGGTCTGCACCTTTTGTTGAATCTCTGTTTCTTTGAATATTTGTGGGGCAGTAGTGATCAGTTATGACTTTAAATTGCTACTCTCAGGCAATCTGAAAAAATTCTTACATCATAAGTGATGAGACACTATGTCTTCATGAAAACATCTGGTAAAGCATTAAAACAGTCTGAAATGCTCTTCAGCCTGCTGAAAAAGATGGCCAAATTAAAATAAAATCTAAAATAATACATTGAGTTTGTGACTTCCAAGTCTTCCTCCAGTGTTCCATAATCTGTGGTATTGTAATACGCACAAAACCAACAGAGAAGCCTTCAAATGAGAAGCTTACTCTGGTTCTGCCTTTGCCTGCCTAAAACATTCTTGAATTTTCATCTGGGTTCTGGAAAAAGTATTTTAGAAAGTTCATACCATTTGTGGGCAAGATGAGAGCTATTCTTTGTGCTTCACTTGATAACTTCATATGACAAATTCTAGTTCACTTGTTATATTTCTGAAGGTTTCAGCTTTGAAAAAACTCAGGAGAACTTGCCTACTGGATGAGAAAACAAAATGCAAAGCTTGAAATTGCTTTCCTGGTTCTGTGGCTAATCAAAATTAACTCATTTAAGTTACATAATGATGTGAAATTTACTTTTAGGGCTTAGAGTCAGGAATGTAATGGAAGTAATTGCTGCTTTTAGTCTTCCTAACCATTGCATCAGTGAGGTGCAGAAGTGGTAGTTTTGCTTTTATGTGTATGAAAAAAGCAGAGCAAGCATGAAGTAATCTACCTTTTCTGATCATTCCAGTCTCTGGTCATCACCAGGATGAAATATTGCACCCTGGCTACCACAATTATTGTCTGATATGTGATCTGTCTTCTGGAAATCTTGCTGGTGAAGACTGAGAAAAAAATCCTTTCATGGTCATTCACCATCAGCATGTTTTAAAGTTCTAAGCCTGGAAATTAAAATCCGTGAAAGAAGCCTAGGAAGTACTGTGAAACAACATTTTTTACTTAGCTAGACAGTATGTTAGTATCAGAGATTCAGATTCTCAGTAGTATTAAAATGGACACTCTGATTAAACTATTTTATTCTGACCTTTGTGGGAATGTATCATGACTGTCTTGGAGGATCTGGGTTGTTATACTAAAAAAGGCTTCAGAGCTAATATTATGTCAAGTTTTAAAGACACATAGTTTAGAAAATTAATTTAGCTACATGCATTTTTGCTGATTTTTTTGTGTTGCTAACCCCTTGCTTCTGCTTTGTATTAATGGATTTTCTTTCTTACTCTAAAAATGTCTTTCATATAAACACGTATATTATTTCAAGTGTATTGAACCACTTGGCTTTCAGCACTCTGAGAAGATATTATTTTCCTCTTTGTCTTTTATTGCCTGAATTCAGTCCTTGTTAATATTAAAACAAATATCTTGGCACCAAATGCAGTCTCCTTGTTTTTTGGTAGCCACTGTTTGAAAACTTTGTTAGCTTAGTATCAGGCACTCATTAAACTTTCAACTTACACAAACTCTGACAGATTGTCTGTGCTGCAGCGTGTATATGTATGAGCATGTGTTTGCATGCATGTGTTTGAGTGTGTGACTTAGTGACCTATATGCAAGGCCAATAAAACTGTAAAAGAAATGCATCCCCCTCTCACCCCCCAAATCCAGGGTGTAATTCCTCCCTTCCATCTGTGGTTTACAGAATCCAGCAGTGATCCCATAGAGGGCTCCATTCTGCTCTCAAACAATGGGCTGCTGTTCAGTTCATATTATCATGTATTACCTTAGCTGTGGAAACTTCTCATTACTAAGTTAATAAAATATTTTTCTTCCTTCCCTCAAAATATTTCACAACAAAAAGATGCATGTCTTTGCATTCAAAATTATCAATATCTCTGCTTATGCAGGCAGGTGATCACATGTTCTTTTTTTTTTTTTTTTTTTAAGCAGCGCTAGAAACAGCACAGGAGATGAAGGAGATTCTGTTTTTCCAAGGTTTGGGCTTGGGTTTGCCAACGATGGCCTGGTTTGCATCTGTGGAAAAACACCATCAAAGAGCACAGCAGCTCCCTATATTTTAATTGCTTTCTGACATTTTAATATTTTGCTTTAATTACATATCCCTTCTCTGAACACTTGCCTGCTGTTTTGGCAAAAAAACCCAAACAAACAAACAAACAAAAAAAAAGAGGTGCCCTTAGAGAGCAATGAACCAAACAGAGACAATTTTGTACAATGCATCAGAACAAAAGAGAGAGTGTAAAGTGCTTTTCTTTATCTCTCCCCCCCTATGATCCTGCAACTGAACAGATTGCATTTTAGCAAAAGGAAAGCATCAGGAACATGAATTATGTACATACAGGTCCTCCTTTTCAGAGTAAACCAGCAGTGATGTCAGTGCTGCCACACTGATTTACTCCAGATAGAAATGTTACCCATTGCTTTCATGGGGTTGTACTGAGGTACCCCTGCTGAAGAGGCAAGCTCTAAGACATCTAGAATATTAGTTCAGGCTTAGAGCACTGTTCTGATTCTGTTATATCTGTTATGAGTTAGGAGTTTGTCCCATGAAATTAAGAGGGATTGTAATAACATAAGGGAAAGTTTAATCAAGCTCCTTCAATTTCTGCTAACTTGTATGGCCTCTGAATTTGTTTCCCCTTCTATTCACCACTCAACAGCTACTTGTACTGCAAAATATCAGTATTTACATTGGGGTATGTTGCTTTGAAAACCAGTAGCTGATTATTATTGGTAGTTTGTGCTTGAGCTGAGATTCAAGGTAATGAGGAATTCCTCAAACCAAATTATTTAAGAATAATTTTCACATGTAATCTTTTTAAGACTCCTTAAATTCAGCATTAGGGTTCCAAGTTCCTCAGTCACGATTTTACCATACCTATTTTGCCAGCAGTAAACCTGGCTCCAAAACTGACTTTTAGTTCTAGAAAATAATTTTAAATCTTCAGAAACTATTTTCTGAAATTGGGAATAATGCTGTTTATGCAAACTATTTTAATTTGACTAAGTCAGCAAATTCTGAGACAAAATGCTTTGTTGGTGTACTTCTGGTCAGTTCTACTTTGCAGTAGTACTCTTGACTTGAAATCCATCACTCCTTCTGAAACACCTGTCACTTTTGGAAAAATCTCCTTGTGCTATCTTCTTTAATCTTCCCACTTTTGCAACATGCTGATTGTCCTTCCTGTGGAGTTTGCTGTCTGTAGAGTGAGTGAAGAGGTTCTCACCAGTGGAGATCTCCACTGTTGCCACAGGAATTCAAGGGGAGGGTTGCTGTTGATGTCGGTGATGCCTGTTTTTAAATCAAATTCATTGTCCTCACTATCTGCTTGCTCCATTTGTTGTGTTAGCAGAAATTATTCCATTGCTTATCACTGACAGGAAGAAATTAATTTTTATACACCTTTTGCATGCTAGTCTCTTTTCCAAACATGAGAGGGAAATGAGGTGAAAATGGATGGGGCAGGGATTTCCTCTTTCCTGTTTTAGCTATGACGCAGGACAAAGCAAAATCCACCATCAATGTACCTCAGGTGCGGATATTTGTTGTCACATGACAACAAGGAATGTGACACCTGACCTGGTGGTAGCACCCTGAATCACAGGAATGAGAAACACATATCAAGTGCACTGGTACTGCTGAAAGTTTGTTAATGTAATAAACAACTTAGGTTGCGTCAGAGAAACTAAAATAGACACTTTTGAAAGAGGTGTTTGGAGTGTCAATTTATAAGCATGCAAATTGAGATTCCCATATCTTATTTATAGTAGTTTTGAGATTTTAGATTCCTTCTAACCCTGGTAGAAAACACTTTCAGGACTCTCAACATGAATCACATCAGCATTTGTCCACATTGTAAAAAGCTTACTGTATGGTGATAATACAAGTATAGAGAAATACCATACACATCCCAGTCAAGGAAGTTCACACTCTGAAGAATATATCAGAGGCTTGTGCAGTTCTTTGTTAGTGTGGAGGTGAGTTAGATAACTCAGTGAGATTTCCTTCTCCAATTTCTACTTTATATTCCTAGAAATATTTGAGCCTAGAGCAAATTCTGTGTCCTCTCCTTGGGTTTCAGAAGGAAACATTAAGAAGTAGAAACTATGATTCTCTGGTTTGCTTGTGACATACTTAAGACTAATTTAAGATAGCAGATTGCTGTTAATACAAAAGTCGTAGCCTGACTTTACAAAAAAGAATCTGATTGTCTCTTTTATGCCTCCCAGAATGGGTTTACAATCCTCTGTCTTTCTTGTTGGAAACTGAAGGTAAAAGCTAGCTAAGTCTGTACCTTGCCCTGATTGCAGCAGTTAAGTGTTTTTGTCTCTTGGGATTTAGCTTGAGGTTCTTGGTTGCATCTCTTTTATCCATTCATGCTGATTCAGTATCCTGTCTATTTTAAAATAAAGAAAGAAATAATTAAAAATTAAGTTTACCCTTGCAGAATACAGCTCAGACGTTTCTGAGACTGAAGAGGGGACTTTTAGTGGAGTTTGAGTGGAGGGGTTTCTGTTGTTCCCCACAGTGGTTGCTAAGGACAAAAATATAACCAGAGCATCAGAGTGCAGAAGGACCTGGCTTTTTTAGTTCCATCACTTCCACCAGCATTCTCTAAACACTTCCTCAGTTTGTTCCTTTGCTTTATCTCCTGTCATATTAGCTGGTCTAGCAGGCCCATGTCTGCACATGCTGTTGGTGGTGTCAGTTGTCAAAAGTAGAACGTATGTTGTTTCTTACTTGATAGCACAGCTTCTTTCCCTTTTGTAGCCAGAAAACAAGGGTAGAGGAGCTCAATCTCCTTCCTTCTTTTGAAAGGTGAGAATTTCTAGGTGTGCACAGGCAAATTCATCACTGAGCTCTGTCAATTCCAAAGTCTGTCCTTGTCCTTGAATAGGAGATACAGGAATATGATATATCTTCCTGCATCTCTTGCTTTCCTCTTGCTATTGTCTTCACCTTTCAAGCCCTTCTTAGATGCAGGTATTTTCAGGTGTATACCCCTTTACCTTCCAAGGTATATTCCAACAGTTACTTCTGTTGCTAGCAGAATTTGCTAAAAAAAGCAAGTTTATTTTTCATGAGAACCTGAAAATGAATCTGTTTAATTTAAAAATAAATTTAAAAGAAAAGTAATTAGAGTGAAAGAGTTGCTCTTTCCCCTCTGTTTCAGTGGGAGAGATGTAAGCAGGAAAATCAGAAAATGTTGCATGAAAAATACTGACCATGATTTAAGTTCCATGTGTCAGCCAGACTTTACAGCACATTCCCTGTTCCAGCAGTCATCCAACTGAGGGAAAAGCAATTTCAGGCCACAGGGATGGTGTGTGTCAGCTCAGTGCCTTGGCCTGTGTGACCATGTTTAAAACAACATTTCATGATTAAAAGAAGCTCTTGTGAGATCATTTGATGAAACCTAATGTCCTACCTGACCTTGTCAGAACATAGCATATCGGTAATTGTACTATTGTTTTGCTTTATTGAGTAAGGAGATTGTTGCTTATAGTTTACAAACACGTTAGGTTGACCTCATCTGCCACTGATATCCTCCCTCGAGTGGCCTATGTTATGAATTGCATTTGATTGTTTGAAGTACCTCAATACAGCCTAAATCATCAGTTTTGCTTTGAAATATTGCATGCTTCAATTGTCTGAAAATTTGCTGTGTAGAAACAGCTGGAATGAAGAGGCCTGTCACCTTGTTTCACTGTCCCTGGAACTGCTGACTTGATTACATGTCGCTCGTGGTTTCTGTTACAAGAAACCTCCTAACCATCATTGCATAACAAGGTGATACAATTTCCATAACTCTATCATTCGATGTTAAAATTGAAGCGAAATATTTAATTTTTAGAGGTTGCTGTCAATCCTATTCAGAGCTCTGAGTTTATAACATATAGTGACATGATAATTACCAAATTTTCATCATGACAACTGTAAGGATACCCTTTCTGCTCCTTTAAAGCTGCAGTGGGAAGTAAGTCAGCAAGGTCTGGGAATGTTCTTGTCTGACTTTTCTCTAGGGGAAGACACAGAGGAACATTCCAGACATTACTGCTTTTTGTTTTCAAAGTGCTAAAAGTACTAACTCTTGGGGGTGTGCTGTTCACTAATGGAAATGTCATTAAGTATTGCTCTTCTGGACATCTATGACAAGTATCACACTTTATGTCTCCTTTTTGTGTTCTTTATAATGCCATTTTAGGGGGTCAGTATGGGAAGGGCTTCCTTCTGTCCCAGATATTCATGCCATTAGTGAATAATGTTTAAAGTACTGATTTTTATGGGTGTGAGCTTGTATTCTTCTGAATAAGCTGATTTTAATTTTTTTAAAATGTTAATCTTATTTTCTAGTTTCTACCTGTCTGTCTGATTGTAGGAGGAAGTTTGAAAGTGTCATTGTCTGAATAAGACCCTGAATACCATGTTATTAGCCACAGGTGCCTCGATGAGGGGCACTAGATGCTTGATGTTTCTCTAAATAAGTGTTGGTATCTGAACACTGTTAAAATTGCCATTTGTACTTCAGTAGTATTCAGAGTTATTCATTGTGAATCAGTGAGTAGTACTCTACAGAACAAAAAATGTTTCGGCTCCAAGAGCTTAAAACCTGTAAGCAAGCCTCTCTGTAGTCAAAGATCTGACTGCTACTTGCATAAACATATTAGCTTTCAGCTAGATAGTTTATCTCTGTATCTTTAAATGCAGTAGCTGAAGCACAGGGAGAGGAAGTGACATCTCCAAGGTGATATAAAGCCTTAGAGTTTGTGAAAAAAACCCAAACTGATGAGTTTTTCTACAATGCTCTGCCTGCCAGACTGCATGCATACTGTCTGCTAATTCTACTAGACTCAGATGCTTCAGTGATAAACACCTAACTCTGACTTAATTTGATTTATACTGCAGCTTTTGACAGGGAAAGTCCTAATAGGTAGACACCACTAGCATCAGAGGGGTTGTTGATCTGTAATTAATAGGCTTCTAACATAATGGTTTCCTGATAATTGGAAATCCTCATGTCTGGAAGAGGCAAGACATACTAATATTCACCAGAATCAAATGGAGTGATGAGTATTGTGGACCTTCTATGAGCCAGTAATGTCCTCACAGCATCATGTATTAGAAGAAGACAAAGGCTTGGTCCTCCCTGGGGTTTCTCTCATGGTGGAGGGAGCACTGCCAGTTTTACATTGACTTAGTTATTCAGCAGTGGAAGCTGTGATCATGAGCTGGCTTCATCTGGTTTCAATCACCCGCTTCTCTCTCTGCTGAATGTTCTTATGCTCACGGAATATTTTTCCAACTGCCAAATGTGCTCCTTTGGCATTACCTTTCCAGCCCACAGCAGAAGGATTGCAGGAAAAAATGAAGTGGCTTCATCAAAGTAGCTGTTTGAATCAATAAGGCATTATCAACATTATGGGTAGCTTTCTTGCTGCGCTAGCAGCAAACTTGTTCTACTTTTCTCACAGGGAAGTGCATCATAACCTTTCCCAGCTCTACCCTCAGTGAAATTTAAAACAATCTGATCAGTATCTTTAGAGTCAATAGCTAGCTAATATGATTCTATCTTGCTGGTATGGAGTTAAAGAGTGTTTGAATGAAGAAAGGAGTAGTGTTCCTTCAAGATATCACATTATAACTTGCTTTGGGGAAGATTTTCTTTTTATGTATGTAACACTAGTGGTGGAAAATAACCTCTCTTTTATCCTTCTTACACTTCTGTCACCAAGAATTTAAGCAAATCTGTTCTTCATCCCATCCAGATAAGGTCACTAGCAGATTTCAGAATCATTGCATGTGTCAATAATCAAGTAATATAGAGGCCAGGGGACTGGTATAACTTTAGCAGTTTTGTGCTGGAATTATTAAAATGCATGGTGGTGTGTTTCACGGATAGGAATATCAAAGTTCCCTCTTTTATGTGGAGGCAGCAATGGCACATGTGAGAACACTCTAACCAAACCCGGCATTTTAAATAGAAACATATCCAATATAAAGCCAGTTTAATCTGTGTCTGCTGCAGGATTCCTTACTGACTCCAGGAAATAAATGTGCTAAGTGGGTCACTTTCAACTTAGAAGAGCAAGATGATGTCAGTGTCTTCTGGCAGATCCAAAATGAAACTTAGCTATTTCAAGGAAGTTTAATGAGGAACTGAGTATACAAGTATGTGCATATCTATTCCTTTAGGTGAGGGCTACTTTTATTCCTTTGAAGAAGTGGCATGAAAGATGTGTTTCATGTGAACTGATTACTAGAAAGGGCCAAAGACTTTCATTGCCTATTAATAGAGTTTCACCACCAAGATGCAAAGGGACATCAAATTGAATCAGATCATTTTCCACTGGAGGCCAGATGGACCACTGTAATGAGTAGCCTAAGACCAAGGAACAATAGATAAATACCTTTTGTGTCTATCTCAGTTATTTTAAGATAAGGTAACTTGATCTGGGTAAATTGTTTAGATCAGTTTTACAAGTGTCTATCATTACTTAAGAGAGGCAAGACACAATATTTTCTCTATAAGGAGTACCTCAGACTAAGAGTTAGAGGGAAGTGCTGTTAATTTTTGGTGGTTACTATACTTGACCAAAAGGAACTACACATACAACTGAATGAAATTCTAGCAAATTTGAGTATTGCAAGCTAGATCAACAGAGGCATTAGGCTTCAAATGCACTGCACGCTGTAGAATAAAAAATCCCTGTATAAAATCACACTCTGTTTGTAATCTTGTAACTATCCATCTGTTCAAGCCTGATCACCACTATTGCAAAACATATTGTTAGGATAATTTTCAGCTGAGAGCCAAAATTACAAATTTTGCTCCAGACCTGTAGATAGGGAAGTCTCTAATGCTAAGTAGACAGAGGGAGTAAAATAAATAGTTGGAACTCTAAGATGGGAGTTAAAAGTAGTACCATCTACAAGTGTTGCCATGCAGCTGCACCCAAGTAATGGCTGAGGAAGGCCTCTTCCTGACATCAAACAGCTGTTCTGTCTCACAGAGAACAAGGCCATGTGGAGATCAGTGTCAGGTGGAATAAAACAGAACAGAAAGTGCTTTCCTTAAAACAGGTGGAAAAAGCGTCATTCAGAGATTGCTGAGCACAAGCCAAAAGCCTACTTTGTTCTATGGAACAGATACTTCCGCTTATCGAGGCTTTGTTGAAAATGCATGAACAGACAACTGGAGTATGTCATTGCCACAGAGCTAATTGGGATGATTAGCATCTCTGTCCTGTCTCTAGCAACAGCAATTTTGCTAAGTTATACTTACAAAATTGTTTCATCTTTCCATCCTTGCTGCCTTGCTTCCACGCTCCCTGGTGTGCTAGCAATTTTTTTGTAAATATCTTGCAGTTCTTGGTCTGTCAATAAGCTGAAGAAGTATATAATTCTTTCCACTTGAGACTTCCAGATCTTTTTCTATGACCAGGTTACAGCTGAGAGTGAACATGCAGTATGGTCCCTAGTTTATAATCTGGGGGAGCCAGCCATCCCAGTTAGAAAATACTATCAATGTAACAGAGATTTTGGGGTGATATATAGCCCAAATTTAAAAGTCATGGATCATATTAAAGTGAAAAAATAAGAAATGTAATGGGTTTATATGATACATAAAATTTTGGTTGTCTCCTGCATAGTAGCTAAATTGTGTCTGCAGTACATTGCAGTTAGCTGGACTAGGATGCAGGCTGGAGCTCATCAGCCTCCCAGTCCACATTACCTAGGTGTGGATTGCTGCCTGTAACTCTGTGGATTTGCCAGCATTCCTATGGGAGCACAGGCTGTCTGCAGATACTGATCTTTTATGCAAGATAGTTTTAGGATTCCTTTAGAAAGGATACTGTGGCACATTATTTGTTCACACTGTCTGAACTATAACAGATTTAGAACATGGTTACCATGCTTGGATCCCCCACTGCAAGTGGGAGTTTGCACAGTGGGGCAGTGTAGACGTGAGTTCTCACTATCATAAAAGTTCTTCTCACAGAATATGTAAGACAACCTTGGGCTTGGCTATAGTGTAACTCCTTGGCTATAGTGTAAGTCCTTCTATAGCAATCTTTGCAGTGTCCTGAGTGTTACCCTGTATTCAGTGAGTGTATAGTGAGAAACACCTGCCTCTCTCTCCCTGGTGCCTTGGCTTGTTTTGTGCAGCTTTCTTTATGTCAGAAAGATTAATGGGTGTCTATGATCCTTTCTCCTATTCGTCTGTCTGAAAGGTTTCATCGAGAATATTCCTTATATGATTTAGGGAAGGCTGGACTTCTTGAGGGGAAATATGGTGCTTCCTGATCCAAACATTTTGCCAGTCTAATTGTGATGCTCTTAGGCCAGTAAAGTCAGCCACTGTGCTCTTGTATATGTGTAGTTTCCCATCCCAATAGCATCTGTTACTGCTTGGCTTGAGTGTTTTAAAGCTGTCTGCGATTATTGGGACTAAGCAAAAAAGCTTTTGGGAGGGAATCTATCTTACATGTTACTCACTAACCAAATGTAAGAAGGTCTTTGGTCATTTGAGTGTAACTTTGATAGTAATTAAGTATTTGGCCTAAAACCTTCTGTCACTGTTAAAAGGTATCATTTCTCCTTTTTACTGGAGTTCATGAATATCATATTCACTAGGGGCTTTTTAGGTAACAAGGGAACAGAAACCTTGTAAAATGCATCCAATATTGTGGGGTTAATTTTTAACCTACTGTAGACTAAAGCATTATAAAATCAATTTGGCCAAAGGCTGCTTAAGTGGGTAATTAAGGTCACAATCAACCAAAATGGTTTCTGAAACCATTGCAGCTATAGATCAGTACACTTCTTTCCTGGCACAATGCAAAAAGACAGGCCCCAGCTAATGCTTTCATCTGGCTATCAATCATCATTACATTGTAAACTGCCAGGGTGAGAGAGGGCAAAGCTTTGAATTCAGAGCTGATGGAAGTTCTATGACCTGGGGGCTTTTTTAAGCTAAAGGCTAATTAACCATAAGAGAGTCAAAGGTCTGCAAGTCTAACACATTAAACGATGTGCCTGCCCCTTTGGGTTCCATTGTATCAGTAAACATTAATTCCATTAAGTGTGAACATGGCTAAGGCAATCATTGCCTTCTCCCACCCCTCATTCTGCATTCTTAATTTCATGTGTTGGGATTTTCTCCATCTATGTGAAGTTAGGTGGAGCTTGAAAAATGTACTCCTGCTGGAGAAAGTTCTGAGCAATGTAGGCTACATCTGGAAGGGGAATTCCTGACATTCTTCTTTCCTAATCAGCTTGGCCAAGCTAATCACATTAGCTTCAGAGAGTGTATTTGGTCATCTTAATCCAGAATAAACAAGCTCATAGTCTAAACAAGTGTCTTTGAGATTTCATAGGCTGTGTGAGGCAGCTGTAAACCCACATGAATCTACATAATAAATCTATTGATAACAGTATAAAATTGAGAGGTAAAGGCAAACATTTACATTTAAAGGTAGCAATAACACAATATGGGACAGATTGGTTGGACAGATCTACATTATAGAGAATGTGAATATTTTCCTAAGTAGTGTTTTTTTTCTTTAACAAAATCTATTAGCCATAAACCAAAATGGTTATCACACAGTACCTGCTTTTGAGGTCTCATTCATACACTGTTGAACTCGAGAAGAATTTATCCATGAACTCCCAGGAAACGTTAGATTAGATGAAGTATGGTATCAAACAGTATAGCAAAGCTCAGAAGATGTGTATTTGCCGTTCTTATAATTATGTGGTTCAGGTACCCTCCCAACATACCCCTTCATTCTAGCCTGTCTATCCCTTTCCATGCTCCAATCCTTCAGTCTATAAACCAGAACTAAAGTAGAGTTCAAAATGTTCATTTTAATCCAACACATTTCAGTGATGCAATTGGCATTTCTAGAGGGAGAGATTAAGAGTTAGCAGGTGCAGGGGAAGGTAGGATCTTCCTAAATCAGATTTGGCACCAGGGAAAGTGTTCTTCTAAGAACATCCTGAGTGTCTCTTTGCTATTAGTGTTTCACAAGTTCATGTTCCTGAGATTGCAGTTCCATTTTACAAATCTTTTCACAGTTGAGTGTAAGGGGTTACTGTTCTTGTCCCTGCCAAGCCTGCCTACATCCATCAGCTGTTTGTTCTTGCCACCTGCTAGACATCACACCCCTTTGGTCATGCCAGCGAAATTGTTTAACTGGGGGTCTAAAGAAGTCTAAGAAATTACCTGTTTAAAAAAGGCAAAATGTGGAAAATCTCCACTCTTTCTCCCCAAAAATGAGATAACCCCATGTCATGTCAGGTATGTTGACTCTCTTAGAATTCTCCCTTGTGGTAATGAGAGGGAAAAAAACCTTATGAATGTTACTTAATAAAGGATCTTGCCTATATGCAAGTAGAATGTCCTTTACTATCATCTGCCTTGACTGGTTACATAAGCCAGTTGGGAGTTTTTAAGAGTATTTCACTGTGTAAAACCAGTTTTGTGATTATTAACAGTGAATTTAAGAATATTCTAAACTGCTACTTTTAGAGGAGGGTGAATACTTTATAGCTCAAGCACATCATTTGCCCACAATGCTGAGCTGTGGGATATTATAATTGCAGAATATAGTGAGCATATGGATTAATTATCAATAAAGTTCAGAAGTTTGTGATCAGAACACTACAGCAGAATTTAGACTGCATTAGTGATGGACTTGTACTGATAAATACATAATGATGTAACAGGCATAGTTCACAGGGGGAACTATGTAATATATTTATTAGTTTCAGAGACTTGAAAAAGTTGAGAAGTTTGGCATTCCATTTTTATTACCAGATCATATCAACAGTCATGCTGAGACACAACAGTCTCACAATCTAGGTGGAAAACATAATTAGCATTTGGTTTGAGGTCTTGTTAGAAAGGTCTTTCTGTGCTAAGAAAAAAATGTTGATATGTTCAAGGTCAAGCCCCTATGTTTATGGGCTTTTGGTTGCTGAAAGTAATATTTTTGGAGAAGCCCTAAAATTATATTCTGACCATTGAGTGTCAATTAAAGATACCATAATGACATTTTCATTAATATTGATACTGGAGTTTTGCTTCAGTTCCATTGTGGCTACCCACATTGTAGCTTTGGTCAAAAGAATTACTCCTTTTTGCTTCTTCAGAAATGTATCTCCAAAAGTCAACTCCTGATCCCTTTGTGATGGGGCTGTTGATCTATTTGATATACACGACTTTCTCCAAAGCTTTTGACTTAGTATTGACAGACTTTGGCTGCATTTCAGGGTAGGTATTCTTGTAAGATCCCATAACCTGACCCCATCCAGTCCTAATCTTCTGATCATCAAGTCAGAGCACTATTGGAGTGCACAGAAGTTCTCTCCCTGTTGATGCATATTTCTTTCCACAGGACACAAACAGAGAACAGGGCTGAAGGTCCCCTTACACAGACTGGTATTCTTTAGGAAATAAAAAGCATCTCACCAACAATTCTCATTTAATTGTTAAAAAGTGCTAGGATGGATCCCCACTGACTACTTTTTGTTCCAATACAATATAATATTTTCTAAAACTAAATAATGAAATAGACTTTTGAATGGTAGATCTTGAATAAAGATTATGAAATAGTGATTAATGGAGAAGACAAATTTCTATCATGAAGTGACTGGAATAACCAGGCAGGCCATGTGCTCTTCCAACAAAATGTTAAGACTGATGACTTAGAAGGCAAGGTATTCTCACATGCTGTTAGATTCTGTCTTAGAAATTCAGTGGAATAAGATGTTGTCTCAGCAAGAGCTCTTAGTGCAGTGCTGAAACTAAGAGGGACAATGTGATCTTGTAAGAGGGTAGAAAGGCCATGAAATGGAAATATCTAACAGTCATAGAGAATTCATTTTACTTCTGTACATGGAATTGATGAGATCAGTTTTGGTGTCCCTATTTTGAAGAATAATGTTCAACAAAGAGATTATTGTGAGACAAACTTTGATGTGCCAGATCTTCTGCTTGTTTTCTAGAGATGTCTTAAGTGATAGAGGTGTCCTAATGAGGCTGGTGGGAGGCCTTGAGCACAAGCCCTATGAGGAGAGGCTGAGGACCTGGGATTGTTTAGTCTGGAGAAGAGGAGGCTGTCTACAACTACCTGAAGGGTGGTTGTAGCCAGAAGGGGGTTAGTCTCTTCTCCCACGCAACCACAGTATCACAGTATCACAGTATAACTAAGGTTGGAAGAGACCTTGAGGATCATCGAGTCCAACCTATAAACACAGACCCCATGACTAGACCATGGCACCAAGTGCCACGTCCAATCTCCTCTTGAATGCCTCCAGGGACGGTGACTCCACCACCTCCCTGGGCAGCACATTCCAATGATGAATGACTTGCTCAGTGAAGAACCTTCTCCTCACCTCGAGTCTAAACCTCCCCTGGCGCAGCTTGAGACTGTGACAGTATCACAGTATAACTAAGGTTGGAAGAGACCTCGAACCAGCACCAGAAGAAGAGGACACAGTCTCAAGCTCTGCCAGGGGAAGTTTAGGCGCGAGGTGAGGAGGAAGTTTTTCACAGAGAGAGTTCTTAGCCATTGGAATGGGCTGTCCAGGGAGGTGGTGCAGTCACCATCCCTGGAGGTGTTCAAGAGGGGATTGGACATGCCACTTGGTGCCATGGTCTAGTAGGCATGAGGTCTTGGGTGACAAGCTGGACTTGATGATCTTTGAGGTCTTTTCCAACCTTATTGATTCTATGATTCTGTGATATGAAATGTCAGATTAGATGACTTCTTAAGGACTCATATCTTGTTAAACTTGTGAAGCAACTGCTACTTCCCTTTCGCTTCACCTTTTATATATGCAACGTTAGACTGGGTGCATTCTAACTCCAGCATGATGGCACTGTGACCTATCTGACTTCAGAAGAGTCACATTGGTGTCAGCTTGGAGTGACTGGCTCTAGAGTTTGTACAGAATTTTTGGGATACCTCAGAATAAAAGGTGCTATATAAATGTAGGTCTCTTTTATTAAATGCCTTGCAAATTATTTATAATGCCTTTAAACATCAGAACAGCCACACCACATCAATAAGCCCTGCACATGTGTTTACTTTATTTTAGTCTGCCACAGCTCAGGCTAAATGTCTCAGATCTGTTCAGTAATTCGGTTATAATGAAATGCGCGAGCCTGCCATAAACCTCCATGTTACAATTGGCCTCTGATGTAAATACTCTGCCAATTATATGTGCATTAATGATGACTGTAGCAGGGTTATTAATGCTGTTTGTAATTCTTTGGCTTCTATTCTCCTCTGCCTTGCGCAACCTTTATAGTAGCTTTTAATTCTAGATTCACTAATTTTAAGGCCAGGGGGACCATTAGATCATCTAGCCTGACTAGTAGTGTAAGAGGCCAGAGAATCATCTGGTTATTTAAGCAATGAATCCAAGAATTTCTTTACTTGACTAACACATATCTTCCAGTCTGCATGTCTGCAAACCTTCACGTGAAGACCTTGAGACATGAAACATCAGTTAGTGGCTTCAGAAGTTTGCTAAAGTTATTTACCATCCTCTCAGCGCATCCTGTGTTCTTCCCTTACTGTATTCTACTGTATCCTCTTTGATTACAGCAGAATATAAATGAGGAGAGCATCACTTTATTTTTTTAGCCTTAGCTCTCATCTTTTCAGAATCTAACTTACATGAATTTTGAGGGGGGAAAAAAGCTTGAATTAATTCTTGCTAACCATTTTTTCAACAGACCTCTAGACATTCTTTCCATTTTCTTTCCATAATGGATAAATTCATTGCAGGGAAGCTGTGTGAGAGCCATATGCCATCTCAAATTAATTTTCAGCTTTTGAGCACATTACTGAAAGAACTCCTCTCAAGAATTTTAAGGGTTATACATCCAGAAAAGATGGCAAATTTTCAAGGGCCAGGCACTTCTGTAGTTATGTAGATAAAACCAATACAGTATTGAGCTTATCCAAGAATCTGAGTGTGTGTAAAGGTTAGTAAATGGGGGCTGAAAACCCTAAAAAGTCTTCTTGGTTTATGTGGATGTATCTTTTGGAAATATACATCTCTGTTCTGAGTCACATGATGCTTTGGCAATACTTTGTACAGATGTGTTGGAAAGGAGTAATTATTTCCCCTTTCCATCCACTACCCAATACAACTACCTGATTGCTTTCCTGATAGCTGTCACAAGTTTCTTTACTCTCCTGTGGTCTATCCAGCCCTGTCAGAAAGTCTACAAGTTTCTAACAGGATGATTTTATTGTCTGCCAAATGTACAGACAATTTCATTGTATGGGGCTGGAGGAGGAAGAAGGTGGAGAGTCTGGATCGAAATGTGGATTCTTGCATTAGGAAATTTTATTTTACTCAGACTGATCATGCCATCTGTAAGGATAAGTAGAAGTACAGTAGAAGTACATCAGGGGCAAGCAGAAGAACAAGTGGTAAGCAGGAGGAGTTCAGCTGGTAGATGGTTTCTTGGAGTTTTGTGCTGAGGCAAGACACAGTATCAGGGAATTGCAATCTAGAAATTAAAACAGAAACTGCCCAATGCAGAGAATTCATTAATTATTATCTTAATGGGCTAATTATTATTAACCCGTTCATTCTTATGTTAATGAAAGCACAAAGGCAGGAGAGATCTGTATTCTCCCGACAGATAGTGATGTGCAAATCAGACCTGTTAATTCACAGGAAAACATTGAAACCCCTTTAGAATAAACATGCAAAGTTGAGACAATGTGCATTCTTAATTGCTCTATTAGCACAAAATAAAAATGTACATAAACTTTAGTGCTTTTAATATTGTGCTTAGGAATGTTTACTTGCTGAAGGTAAAGTGCTTTGAGAAGGAAAGCATACTTCCTCACAGGGGCTGCTTTCCATAATTGGAGTATGACTGTTTAAATTGTAGCTCAGCAGAAATATTTTGATTCTGTGGGGCACCAGCAGCTCAGTAACAGTGCTGCCTTTCACATCCACTTCTTAAGCGTAACAGATCATTTAGACCCTGGGTTGGCTAGGCTCACATAAACCAGGTTTACAAAGAGTTATAAAAGCTTGGCTTTCCTCCTTCCTTCTCCCCCACATTCCAATTTTTCCCCTTTTAATTTTACCACAAGGCAATGCAGTCAAGCTTTTCTTGGATCAGTTGAATTTAGATCAATAAATATCAGTTGCAGAATAGGAATCTATGCAGAAGCATGTGCTAGAAGGATGAAATGGTAGTGTTAGTTTAAAGGAACCTCAAAGTTTGTTTTGTTCTCTCTTTGCATGGCACAATGCCTATGTTATGTAGGTACCAAGCTAAAGCAAGAATGGAATGAGAAAGTTCCTTCTGAAAGCAGCAATGCTGTAACGTGCTGTGGAGAGTCAGATTGTTTTTCATCTCTGCAGGCATGTATAGTGAGCAAAATGAGGTTATCTTTGGCTGGGTAAGGGTACTGCACATTATGGAGTCACTTGCACTTCAGCTATGATCAGATAGTTATTGTCTATAACTAGATCCAAATATCTTATGGAAATAAGATGTTTTGTTTAACAACAGACTCAAAATCATTAAAGCAATTTTTTTTCTGCCAGTACTTAGACTATGAGTCAATATCTACCAGGCACCTTGTCATCTTCTCCTTTCATATCTCCCTTGCAAGAGAAATTACTTTATTAGCTCTAAAGTGAGATCTGGAGTGAAATTCAACCATTTGCAGCACACCACCACAAAAGTAAAGCATTGCTTAGCAGAGATTGTGTGGGCACACAACACTTGTGCTTGTCCTGAGCCATGTTGCTCTACCTACCTTATCTCAAACAGAGGAACTAAGATCACTGTATTACAAACAGTATGCCTAAAGAAAATTTCCCTCTTTCTAAAATGGATTTGGATCTTTGCATGGAAGTGCTTATGGAAGTATAGCATAGTTAGTTGGTCTCCACTGTAAAAGGTATTGCACCTATCTAATTGCAAATGACTCCTATGAAGATACAGCATTTCATATCATAATTAAAGCAAAAAGTTGAACTGGTGTTGTATAGAAGTATCTTGAATCATCAGTGATGGTGGCAGCTTCTGAAAGTTGCTAGATGGAGAAAATCAAGCATATGACTTAGCAGGAGTTGTAAAGGCAATTGTTTTCTGTATGAAAAACTGTTGATTCTGTCATATTTTACTTTGAAGGAAACAAAGTACACGATTTACATATAGGAATCATGACAATGAGATTTTACTTAGTCATCTCTTGCAGGCCTATTGCATGATTCTAGGCAGTCACTTCCCTTCTTTGTGGGGCTATCTTTTAATTTAGAATCTGAGCAATACTGATTCCCAGGATGAGGGGTTTTGAAGTTAGAAGGGATCATTTCTTTATCTCACCCAACTTCCTGCATAAAGCAACCATAGAATTCCAGCTAAGACTTATCACTATCTTACAAAGTACTGTGCAGTTCCTGGCCAGATGCAGTTGTATTCAGGATGAAGTGAGTGGGCTGCACACTGATACAGCTTCTTTTCTTTGATATGGCAAGAAGCAACATACCATGTATGTTTAGAGAGAACTGGAAGAGTAGGGTTTTTTACCTTCCCTGATATATCTCATTTGTCAGAAATAAATTTTCCATTAAAAGGTTCTTCTTTTCATTAATTAACAAATTTTACTCATACAAAAATATCATCAGAAAAAAAATTTTCCCATCTGTTTTAGCTTCACTGGGAGTAAGAGTACTTTTGCTTAAACTTAAGATAAGTAATACATCTACAGCTATGTAAGATTTATATGCACACATTCAGAGCATTCTGTGTGCATAGTCTGTATATAAATATCTGTATCAGAGTAGTGGATCAGGGCAGTGAGAGGTAAGTGTCCCTTGGCCTGTCTCATACACCTATTTTCAAAAACTGAGAGTTTGGGAAAGTTGCAAACTCTAGGCAAAACAAATGTAGTTGCTTTGGCCTGTTTGCATCTGACATGAGATTCAGTGGGAAGGATTATCTGTGAGCAATTCTGTTTAGAGATGTACCAAATCTCTCAGGAACTTCTACCAGCTGAGAACAATGTAAGAAGGTAAGTCAAAAGAGCATGAACAGGTCAAAGGTTGAAAACTCACATTTTTGCTCTTTGTAATCCCATACTGTTGTTACTGACAGACCCTGTAGTTACTACAATTGCAAGATGGCAGCAGAGTAGATTGAAGATGATTCATGGTTTCGGAAGACAATCTTTAGAAATGTCTTTACCCTATGTCAGGCTCTCCTGTCATTTTGTTGCAAGAAACGTGTGTGTTTATACCAACACGTACACAGAGACTCCTGCACTCCCTGATGAAGACATTTTGCTGGAAAAACTCATCCTTAAGTATAAATTGATCTAGTTGCATTGATCAATTTATAGCAAGTAAGGGTCTGAGTACAATTAATACAAAGAAAAACCTGATCCACCTGACCAAGACAGGATGTTTCTAACAGTCCAGTGTCGCTGAATCAGATGTTTGGGGATTACTGGGGACATCACTTAGCAGAATGCCAGGATTGTGATATGAGTCTAGGGATTTGAAATTGCTGGGTTATCTTCAGCAAAATATGACAGTTTGGCAAGTACATTTAAGACAGCAAATTCATATAAAGGGATATAGCTACAGTTTCTGTTTGTTGATTTGTGTGTGAGTTTTTGGTTTGTTTGTTTTTTCCCACTAAGTAGCACTGAGTCAATTCTGCTGCCTGTGGTACCATGAATTAAAAAATAACTAATTTTAAGAATGGTGAATCTGAATGGGATGAGGATAAGATGGGACCCAGGACCAGGTAGATGAGTTAATTTGATCAACATGGCAATTCACTGGCTGGCATCAGAAGAGTGCCTGATCAAACTTTTGAGATACTGTGGTTTTCCATTTTCACCTCTTAATCTATATTTCTATGCAGATGTGATGCCACATTACAGCAGCAATGTAGGAGCCACAGTTAAAACTCAGACCATACTGATAAGAAATATCATAGAAAAAGAAAATCATAAGCAGTCTGTGCTCTGCAGAGCTTACTGCCCATAATGCCAGTAGTACAGTATGTGGTAACCTCCAACACTCCACTGACATCACTGGGAAAATTGAAGCATGCTAGCTCTCGTTGCAGTCTGTCTTACCTAACCCCTGATGTAAGCTGAACAGAGGGGCTGTGTATTTTGCTGAGAAGAGACAACAGATTGAATTAGGACCCCAGAGATGGTTACATGGATTGCTTGTTTAGAGTTGTACCAACCCCTTTTCCTGCCCCATCATGATCATGTTAAGTTGTGGCAACCACAATAATTCCCTGCAGGGGGCAGGGATATTAAGAAAGTATGTTTGGAGTCTCTTAATGTAATTTAGCAGCAGGAAACTAGGAAGGAGTGCCAGAACCATGTGCATAGCTAGTTCTTTGTGCAGCACTTGCAAACACTCCACCTAGGCCGCAACAGGGCAATTGCTGCCTTGTTTAAATTTATTGCTGAAAAGTGTTTGTCTACTTTTATATTCCACACTGGATTTCAAGCATTTTGTTTACACGTGACTTACATAAGAGGAAATTTACAGTTTAAGTGTGGTTAATGAAAATTAGTATTGTATTCATTGGAAAATCTTTTTGACTTTACAACTATTCGAATTTTTAAGCTCTGTAACAATTCTAAGCTAAAAGAGTTTCTCTCCTAAGACCAAGTAAGCCTGCTAGGTGAAAGTATCATCAATACCTCTTACATGGCAGGGTTTTTTTTGCAGCTGAATACTGGAAGTGCCCCCATTATAGTTCTGTGGAAAACCAGCCATAAAAATACTTCATTGTAACAAATGTTCACTTAGACCAAGTCACTAGACCAAGTCAGTATGCAGAAATCTCTAATAACTAGTTAAGAGGAGTGAAGAGATGGTATCTGCATTGAAGAGCATGTTGAGGGAATGGTTGAGGCCAGGGATACCCAAAGGCACAGAGAGCACAAGTGATTTGTCTCAGGCCATGCTGCTATTCAGTAGCTGGTTCACTCCTCAGTGATAGTAACTCAGCCATTTAATCATGTTTCTGCTCTCCATCATACTGGTTACATGAACATAATAACAATATTTAGTTACAGAAAACTAATGAAGTAGTTTATGTAGTAAGTAACAAATGACTACATGTTTTAAAAAACTCCAAAACTAAAAATAACAACAACCCCCTAAACCTCAGCTGTGTCCTTAAAAAGCAGTTTAAAATATCAAGAATAATTTATCCTCAAAGAAAAGACATCAGGGATGAATTTGGCTCCATTTTATTCAATTTGTCCTCAATTTGTTAAGCTCATTAATTTTCTCTTGTTTTACTCTCTGTTAGCTGAAAAACAGCAGGCCCTTTGCAATAGGCATTAGAAGCGGGAAATCTCAGGGTATGTTTCCAATTGCCAGACTTTCTTTTCTTCTTTCTGCCACTAGGGAAACAGAAGAGAGTATCAAGGTCATTGTGAAAACCACACAAGAAGCAGGAAGAGATGCTTGCAGTTAGGTTCATGACCTTTGTATTTTTTTTCTGATTGTCCAGGAGAGGGAGGAAGCAGGGTAAAGAAGAAGAGATAGGAAGTTAACATTTGAGCAGATGTGTGCATAACCCCTGCTAGAAAACATGAGTATTATGAAGGTTGCACTGAAGCTGCTGAAAATTGTAGGATTCTTACTGAACATCTGGGAAAATCAGATGTGCTTCTGGTCTTTGCTCCTAAGAGCTGGGGTATTTCCAACAGGTAAAAATGATAACCTGGGTTTCAAAAGGAGAACTGAACTGTAGAAAGATGTGAAACAAGTTTTTATTTTTTTTTCTCAGAAAGCATTTTAAAGCCCCCCTCTCTCCCCCCCCCCATTAATGATCAGTAAATCTGAAGTTCTTACCAAATACAGTCATTTATGATGTACTATCCATAGTAAGAGTCTTTAAAAATCTCACTAAGACACTTGCATTCTTCATCAGTTCTCTCTGTGTTCTTACTTGGATGTGGTAATATACATGTCCTACTCCACAAACATGCAAATGAAAAACTGTGACCAGGTCAGAGGACCAGTTAATTTTGTCCAGGTTTGCTGAGGTCTCAAACATTTTGCTTTAGGCACATTCCTGAAGAAGATAGAATCTTCTTTCCAGTGCCTGGGGGAACAGATTTGATACATCACCACACTAAAAGGGTAAAAATCTGTTACAAAATTCAAGCACAGTCCTTCCCCTATTCCATTACATATGGAACTGCACAGAATTTTTTCCTACTGTTTTGTGAGACAGGACAATGAAATTCAGGAGCTGTGAGGTACTGGGTAATGGACTACTGCAATCAAAAGATGCTTGCTGGAATGAATATTCTATAAAACATAAGATGGTTTTGTGTGAGAGTGGAAGGAATGACAAGTGTTTTATAGTGATGTGTCAGGTGTGTAGGTGATCTTTTACACCTTCATGAAACACTGCCCATACTGTCACCTTCACCTGTATTGTACTCTGAGCCACAATTCCTGCTTCAGTAAAAAATGCTACGAAGCTGCAATGCAGTCTTCAGCCAAGCATAAAACCAACTCTGGAAAATGCAGTGACTTCATTTTTCCAACCAAAATTAACAGAAGTGCATAAAATGATGAGTAGAAAAGATAGCTAAAATATTGATGTTCTGACTGCTGGTAGCTTTTCACTTACCAGCATATTCTGTGTGCAGTCAAGATATTTTAGAGCTTAAGTGGCTTTCCAAGCTCTTTATGTGATATCCTCTGGTGTTTCATGTACACAAAATAGTTTAGAAGTCTGTTCCCAAGACTTTGTATGTTGTGATATTGAGGATGATGGTTCTTTTTTTGTGTCATGGATCTCACAGTAGTCATCTATTGACAGAAAGAAGAAATTGGGTTCTTGGATATTCCAGGTTATATCTGAATGGAACTTGAAACTCTATTGCCGTCTCTGAGGAGTCAAGCAATTAAAGAAGTTTTCATCTGTCTTTCTCCTGTGTGACACAGGAGACATATTAGTGACAATTAGCTCAGTTTCATGTATACCAAAAATAAGGCAATGGAGACAAGAGTTTCTTCTGAGTGATTACAAGACATGAGAATATCAACAAATGTCCCTGCAATTAATTTTTACCAGGATTAACTGAAGTTTGGTGTGATTGGATGCTAAAAACAAGAAGTAATTGTTTTATTGAATGTAAATAAAATAAAGTGGAAAAAATATTTTTGTTTTTGGTAGGCATTCATGAAGGTAATGATTCTGCTTAAGATATTGCATGGTGCTGAACTTTCTGGGGAGAGCTAGTGTCAGGATAGATTTCGTAAACCAAGCAGATGATCTCCAGGATTTTTTTGTTAATATCACAGAAGCCAGCAGCCAAGGTGATGAATTTCAGTGAGTTCCCCATTCAGTTATCAGAAAAATAATTGCTGAATCTGGACTTGCAGAGCATATTATGAAGCACTCCCCAAAATAGGAGTTTGCCTGAATTATGGGTTTTGCCAGCTCTGAAGATCAAAATGTGACCTGGAAGCCAAACGGAGTGAACCAGCAATTGCAGTGCATTGTCAGATACTCACTTAGAGAGGTGTCAAGATTAAAACAATGAAAGGAGGGACTGACACTGGGAGAGCCTTGCTTGATACTTACAGATATTGGTGATCCATTATTGCTTCCTTAGTAAATTTATTCTTTGCCAATCTTCCAGTTCCCAACAATGTTATTTGCTTATGCTGGCGGCTCAGTGCTTGCATTTGCATTTCCCAGTGCAGAGTGTAAATAAAATTGTTAACAATTAGTGTTGATCTCAAAGTGGGATTTCGGTTGCCTCTTCCTGTTCTAAACTGCTGCCTTCAACTTGCGTTGAGAAATCCCATCGATGTTCATGTAGATTCAATGAAGAATACATCTGCTGAATAATTAAGCGCTGCAATTATCAGTTGAAAGGAGCTGAATTAATTTTTATTAATTAATTTTTAATGATAAAGGACTGGGATCTGTAAACAGAGAGAAGTTACCTATAAGCACCTGCATAAAGCTGTAAATCCTGAACCACAGATAAGACGATGGTGATAAAGACTTGGTTGTTTCTTTAAACTCTAGCCTGAAAATTATTATATGCAGGAGAATAAGAGGAGGAAACTCTATGTTCTACAAATCTCTGTTAACAGTAAAGGGAACATGTTCAAGTAGTCAGGAGCCATGTCTACAGCTGGAAAATTTTCATTTGTTGCTAATGGTGCATGAGCACAGAAAAGTTAGCAATAAGAAAGGTCCCTGTAGAACTTCATCTACTAGTAATGTAAACAGTGTCAGGAAGCATTCCTTAGCACTGAAACTCAGTTCTCTGTGTTTTAGATTGTTGGAAAAGTTCCTGACACAGTTTCGCTTCCATTGCCTGGAAATCCCCTACACAATTCATGGGTATGGTCCAGGAGTTAGCAGTTTTCAGTAACAGTTAGGCAGAGAACCCTGTTACAGGGTAAGTGAAACTAATAGCATAGAAGAAAACTGTTCTGTGCTAGTTGACATTGGTACTAAAGAACATGCTCGGGTATATATTAGTCCTCTTAGACAAGACACACACTGTCTTAAATCAATCTCAACACCAGCAATTCATAGCTTGTTTATCTGAGTGTTTCTGGGGAATGAATCATGCTTACAGTTCTAGAGACTAGGCTGGCAAAGCACCATTAAAACACACAACCATGATCTGAATCACCTTGCCTGTGTCCTTCAGCACCTGTAAGATAATTTTCTTGTGATGAGGACATTGCCAGAGCTGAGGTATCCTGAATTCACATTCCTAAAGATGAAAGTTCTTGTTTACCCACAGAAGTATAGGAAATGCCAACATTTTCTTTACAGAGTCTTGCCAGCATGATTTAATCTCAAACTGAAGTGACTGCTTCCAGAATACTAAAGCCTGATTTAGTTTCCATGACTAACTCACTGGCATATATCTTGGTGTAGAATTATCATTTAGGCTGCCTAAAATGATGGTGGTTTTTTTTCCAGGCAGTTGGGATCTCAGCATCAAGTGCAGAAGTTCATCTAAGATAAGGCCACCAGCAGCCAGAACCTGATCCTGGCTTGAGGTCACCTTTATTCAGGACCGAACTCTGATCTATTATCAGTCTTCTAAATCATAGTATCACTTAGAATGTTGGAATTTGATGTAAAATCAAAGTCCATAGCATCCTTTCTGGCACTGTAAATCATTAGATTGAGGGGGAGAAAAGAGGTGACACAGTATCTTCTCTTGTATTCAGTATTACAAAGTAGGTGTTTGGGAGATTGCTCACTTATCCTTTGCCTGCCATCAGAGGCTTTGCACAGTGGATGTCCCAGCAATGTTATCAGCTGTTGCCAAAGAGAGACAGGTGGCAGTGTGTAGGGAGGGAAGGAATTAGAGGTTTTGACTTTGAAAATGCATGGTTAGAAATGTGTGGGCACGGGATTCACTGAATAGAGAGGATGTTGGTTAGCTGGTAACAACTCAAAACCAAGAAATTCCTTGCTGCCCTGTTGGAATTCCCCTAGAATGGCAACACTGGAAGATAAGCAAAGTGTCAACTGGAATAGAAAAGAAGGAACAAAAGTTCCAGTATGGAGACAGAACAAGTGAGCTTGCAGAGAGGATAAAACAGTGTTGGGATAATTGTGAAAGAGAGACCTGATTCAAAGTAGGATGGAGAGGTGACTGGTGGAGTAAGGTGAACAAAGAGAGGACAGGGAATGGTGACTAGCAGAATAACAAGAAAGAGCAATTACTTGAATGACCTATATGATAGAGACCAGTAATGACATGCCTTATACTCTCAGGAGTCGCTATCAGCACCAGTAGAAAATGAAGCTAAAAGAACTGCTAACTTCGGGCAAGTGACAAGTGTTCAGACTCCAGACTGCCTGAAATTTGCGCTAGCAAAGGCACTGATTGGCTCCTAGACTGCTGCTGTCAGTAATGAGACATGGGACTGAATGCTCCTTTTCCCTCTTGGGGTGGTCTTGCAGCTCTGAGTGAGCTGTGTGTGTGGCAGAGACCCTCTCCCTGCCACTGCTTGTCTTGTACCTATTCTGCAGACAGAAGGCCTCTGTCTGCAGACTTGTTAAACTGGCATCTTCTATCAGCAGCAGATTCACTAAAAGAAACATGTAGGAAGGGAGAGTTTATTTTGCTGATGCTCTTTATCTTAATCATACAAAGAAAATGACAATTTTTATATAGAAGCCATTAGGGATGCAAGAGGCGTCGGTTCCTAGCTCTGGGGTTCTTTCTTTTAACCAGACTGTAGCAATGCAAATACAGCCCATCATGATATTTATATCTTTAATTCTTGCATTCATCACATTACTAACACACTGATGGGCCCCTTGTTCTTCATTTGTCTATTTCCTTAAACTTTCTGCCCCCTTTATTATAATTATTATTATTTTTTCTGTCATGTGTGCAGTTCTTGAAGGTCAATCAGACGTCACGGATAGAGCCATTCTGTTCAGGGACTTGCAAGCAGCTTGTTTATGAATGAAGAAGGCTTTGTGAACTTCCAGGGACCTGCTGAGCTTTTTTACAAAACTACCAGTGGGACAAGGAGCTTGGGAAAGTAAAGGCCTCTTAAGGAAACAGAAAACAGAGGCACACGGCCAAAAAACCTGGGCTGACATTCCAGTTTGTCAGAATCTTGTCCAAGTAACAAGTTTCGAGAAAACAGATCAGGTATCTACATATTCAGGATTCAAGCCTACCATATGTGAGCACGGGGCAGTAGGTAGTAGGCCACAGCAAGTTCTTAAGTCAATATTTGACCATAAAGGTGTCATAAAAGGAACAGATCAGGAAGACCAGAGTTTTGTGGAACTGAAAACAGAAAGGTATAGTCATCTTAAAGAAAAATCATTAAGGGACTATATCTGCCATGGTAGTAGCAGATGCGTATTGATCAAATACTGACAATCACAACTTTTTAGCCAAATTTTTCCTGTGTTAAAATCAGCGCTTCATGTGACTGAAAAGACATTCTTCCATAAAAGGCATACACAAACACTTCTGGAAAAAAAGAAAAATGTAGATAATCACAAAGTAAACACAGGTAAAGACAAACAAACGATTATGACTAATGCAGTTAGAGGAGGAATCAGAAGTAAAATTGATTACTCTGTGCATTCTATGCATTTTTACTGTTTTATTTCTAATGCAAAATTAGCAGCATGCATATTGCCGTTTTTGGATGATACAGGAAGGGAACAGAGAAATCTCTTTCCAATCAAGTCAGGCTACTTTCATGTGTAGATACGGCAACTTAGGGACATGGTTTAGTGGTGCACTTGTCAGTGCTATGTTTACAGTTAGAGTCACTGACCTTAATGGCCTTCTCAAACCTAAATGATTCTGTAATATGATGATTGCATGTCCTGTGCCATCTGGGACACTTCTA
Source organism: Melanerpes formicivorus (assembly GCF_026170545.1). Taxonomy (NCBI): domain Eukaryota; kingdom Metazoa; phylum Chordata; class Aves; order Piciformes; family Picidae; genus Melanerpes; species Melanerpes formicivorus. The sequence goes on along the minus strand of NW_027142450.1, from coordinate 1,338,222 downwards.
GATGAAAGAAGAACATTTCTTTTAATCTCAGACTTGATGCTTTAGCCAGCAGACTGAAACAGCAATTTTGGGAAAAGCCCTGATTAGATCCTGGATCTCTCATTTAAAACATACTCACTGTAGAATTTAGCTGTCAAACTCTACCACACTATAGTGCATGGGCAACCACTCATTTTTGCCCCCAGTGAGTTAGGCTTTGGCTAACGTCAAATTGTTTTTAGAGGGGAAGATGAAACGTTAATCTCTGACAAGAGAAACTCATTTGAATTTCAATTGTATTTTTCAACAGTGAGAAAAAAGAAGTTGTGAGAATATATTTAATATGTATCAAACATCTTCTGCCTAATTTCACTGAATCAATTAGCCTTTTTCAGCACAGCATGTAAAACAAAATAATACTTCTCTAGCATCCATTTAGCATGTGGTATTCCAGTTCTAACAGCTAATTTTGGCAAAGTCTTGTAAATATTCTAAAAAATATAAGGCATTGCTATGCCTAATGGCTGTGAGATTAATATTGGCCACCTTGTACATCTTAGGGTGAAAAATCACTTTAAAATATGGCCTTTGTTTTGATATTTCAGAATATGTTATAAATACAAATTATATCTCTCATACTCCAGCTGTACTCAGTGTGGGTTTTCCTCTATGTATCCATCCTGGTTTATATCCAAAATTAGGAGGTTACTTTAGAGAAGAGCCACTTTCTGAGCCAGTGTTGCAGGCCTTGCAACAGCAAATTTTCAAGTGATGGAAGATTTTCTTAGCTGAACTTTAAGAAGATCAGTGACAATTTTCTTGAGAGGAGACAACTATGTAACTGAGAAACAGAACAACAAAGAAAGTTTTCTTCTGTGCAGGTGTTACAATGGAGGAAAGGAGACTGACTATTACATATTTATTGCCTTGACTGATATCCTCCAAAACTGGCAAACCTGAAATGTTCTTGGAGGGAAGATTAACACCATAGAGGCCTTTGAATGCTCTTCCCAAGAAGGAAGGAAATTAAGCTGGAAATCAGTTTAGAGGATCAAATCACCATGCAAATCACTTCATGGGTTTAGACTGACAAAGAAAGACTGAAGCCAAGTTACAGTGACTTCTGCAAACTTACCATGGAACAAAATCCTGACTATACAGCTGCTGTGCCAGTGGAAACATTCTTCCTCTTTGAATACGTGAAGTCTCACTGACACCCGTATAGCAATTCCAGTTGACCTTAAAGTGAGGTATGAGCTATAGTCTGACAATTTTGTATTCTGTGCTGCATCTGCTACCAAAGTTTCTCCATGTTTCAGAGGTCCAGCCTGATGACTCTGCTGCTAAGAATTCCTTTTGCACTGAAACTTGCCATATAAGGATTCAATGAAGAGAACAGATTTTATATACACTAAAATCTGTTTTGCTGTTTGGAAGCTATTTGAAAACATTATGGTCACTAATTGGTTCAATATTGTTTTACAAACATTGACATGGTTAAGGCCTTGCTATTTTTCATAGACAGACAGCACCACAGTTTGTTTTCATATTCTTTACAAAGGCTTTGCAGTACATGTGATACAAACCCCTCCTTCCTCTGCTTATCTCTTATGACCTTAAAGTATAGTTGGCAGGGTTTTATTAGGCATGTGCACATATTCAGATGCAGTGGGCTCTAATAATCATGAAAGCCTGTCCTTCCTTCCAGTTCTGTTGGCTCCAAGTCAGATCCTGATATTAAAAGTGCTTGACTGCTGAGCTGCCCAGTGCACTGTGATTGTCTACAATGTATTGTAAAAGGGCAGGAAGATGTTCAGCCCACCTTTCAGCACCAGAGCAAGAAGTACTGCCAGTTATACTGGAACTAAATGCCTTCAGTACTCTAGCTAGGAGACTTGGACTTTCCTTAGCTAGAGACACCAGGTTCTTGGAAGTTTTAGGGCCAATAAGCTAGAGTAGCTGGTGGCAATAGCAGTAGTAAGGCTGGAACAGTCTCTGTTACAGTAGAATGAGCATGTAATGAAGCAGTGAGCCTTTACAAAAATCTGTGTTGTGGTAGCTACAGTAAACACCCTCGCCTATGATTATTGCTCACCAAGCACTCACAGGATATCCCTTTGTTGTGAACTGGAGAATAGTGATGTATGCCTGAGGGCTTTGGGTCACAATCAAAGCAGATTCTTAAGTGATGCTACTCTAAAAATGCCAGAAGTGATGCAGAATGGCATACTGCTGCTGAGGGAAGAAAAGAATTTCCTGGGACTTTGCAGAGGGCTATGTAGAAGAAAGAATACAGTAGATTTCATAAGCTAAATATTTCCCAGTTCCAAGTTAGCAACAAATATTCTTTAAACCCTCAAATAACTCTGTTTCACACTTAAGAAATGTCAAGGCTGCATCAGAATGGTCCCACTCTGTGTGTGTTCTTCAACTTGCCAAATGGTTTCATCTTGGTGCCCCAGTCTCTATGTTGCTTCTACTCTTGTTCCTAGCTTTGCTTGTTACACTCTTGAAGTACTTCCCCTCACCACTATTTTTCTGCCTGCTGCTCTTAAGAACAAGGGGTGGTGAGGGATAGGGGGCTGTGGGGACATTTGCATGAATGACTGTGTGGGGCATTGCTGTGGCTAGGCCTAAAATCACAAGTGGTGACTGAAAGCACAGTAAATTTTGGTCTTAAAAAAAAACAAACTGGAAAAATTCCAGCATGTCAGTCTTACTCCAATAGGATAATTTATTTAATGCACCATGCTATCCTGCAGTTTTGTGCACTCTACCTAAAGGCATGAATTTTAAAGAAATCTTTCTTTGGAAGTGTAATAGAATATAAAAACTGTCATCAAGATCATTCTTGAGGAAACTGGTGGTCTTTGGGGAATCAGAAAACCAGGACTTATTTCTAATGGTTTTTACCCGTGTGGGTCTTGATGCCTTCAGATATGGCATACTTATTATGCTCCTTGGTTGCAACAGTAACATATATTGACCTTTCCCTCCTAAATAGATGTGATTGAACAGCTGCCCTTCCAGGATAGCTGTTGCCTGGCAGTTCAAAAACACTTCTGTTAAGCTACAAATAACATACTGACCTTCACTATTTATAAGTGCAAATAGACTCAGTTTCCATGCTGACTCTCCAATGAAATTACATCAAACCTGATGTATTTGAAGGGAACATGAAAAAGTCTTACTCTTTGACTCCAAAGTGCCATCTCTGGATGACTCAAAGGTCCCATTATCCCAGTTGTCATAGAATCATAGAATGGTAGGGATTGGAATGGGCTTTTGGAGATCACCCAGTTCAGCTGCCCTGTCAATGCAGGTACACCTAGAGAAGGTTGAACAGGAGCATGTCCAGGTGGGTTTTGAAAGTGTCCAGAGAAGGAGAGCATGCAACCTCCCTGGTTGTTCCAGTGTTGTGGAACATTGGAACCTCAGCCTGCGTTCTAGTATGTGCATGGTGCCCGTTGTTCTGTCATTGGCTACCACTGAGAAGAGCCCATCCTCATGACCTGGGAGAGCTGAAGCTTTCTGCTAGGAGAAGAGGAGTTTAAAGGGAGTCCTCATTGCTCTCTAAAACTACCTGAAAGGATGGTGTAGCCAGATCTAGCAAGTGACAGAATGAAGGGAAATGGCCTTAAGTTCTACCAGGGAAGGTTTAAAGAACAGGCTAAGAGAGTTAGGGTTGTACAGCCTAGAGAGGAGAAGGTGGGAGACCTTATTACAGCCTTTCTGTACTTAAAGAGACAAATGGGGGCACTCTTTAGCAGGACTTGCTGCAACAGGACAAGGGATAATGATTTTAAACCAGAAGAGAGGATATTTAGTCTAGGAATAAGGAAGATGTTTTTTTTACAATGAGAGTGGTGAAACACTAGCATGAATTTCCCAGAAGAGTGATAGATGCTTCATCCTGGAAACATTCAAGGCAAGGCTGGATGGGGCTCTGAGCAACCTGATTGAGTTGAAGATGTTCTTGCTCACTGCAGGGTGAATGGACTAGATTACCTTTAAGGGTCTCTTCCAACCCACCCCATTCTATGATTTTCACAGAGTTTTTGAGAAATTCTCAAAAGCAAAGGGCTTCTTTCTATACCTGTAATATTCTTTAGTGGCAGTGGGATTTTAATGTGTGGGATAAGGCTTGGTGGGTAAAACAAACCATCTCAAAGTGTTTCAAATGTTCATTTTCATACTCTAAAATGAATATGAAAGTTTCTTTGTAGCTCTTATTTAGTGCTTGTTATGCAGTTTCAATCATCATTGATTTGCCATTAGGTTAATGGAAGCTTTGCTTAGTTTGAAAAGAGCACAATTTGGCCTCTGAAAAAGTCTAGGCTTGGTCCTGTTCTTTGGATATCTAGTAAAATAAAACTATGTTCATCTATAGCATATTTAGTCTACCCTGTTGTTACATTTTGCTTGGGGTTTTGCTCTTAAATGTTTAAATTCAGACATTTGTATAGCGTATGATTAAAACTTGCAGGGTTTAGATGGTTATTGAGAGAAGTAGAAGAAGGAAGCATCAAGAAACCATTCTTAATTTTCCAACACCTCAAATCATAGCCCCTAGTTGGATGAAAAGTTCCCTTCTTGTTGCCTACCACTAGTTTCTGCAATTGGCAAAATTGCCTGTTATTGTTTGAGTGTGTTTGGATCTCCTGCGGTAGGTTTTATATGTTTGAGAATTGACTGGAAAGAAAAGCAGTGGCTTTCCCAAGTCACTGTTTCATTCACACAGACTGAGCTGTAGTTATGAGATTAACAGGGTCTGACATGAATGGAGCTCCTTCTCTCTCAGGCCCACTGGAAAACAAAACACATACCGGCATACATTTGAGCAACTGTGAGTTGACTTTGGAGAGCCCTGGTATTTTTACACGATAACAGTCCATTGGATTCTCTCATAAGTCTTTCAGTTCTTCATTACATAAGGATTTTTCCTGAACTGCAGGGCAGAGAGCAGCATGTATGTAATCCCTGTTTCACACTAATGCATCACATGTGCTTTGGATTTCAAACATCAATATTTGTAAGAACATACAGTAGGGCTCTTTCTATGAGCAGGGACTGGATTCTCACACTTACCACCCTTCATGGACTCTCCATAATTCACTGAGCATGGACTTTGCTTTTCTTTATTTGAATTTTTGTACTTTTAGATTGCCTCTTTACATTTAAGTACCATGGAACCCTCCAGTAACAATCCAGAGAACTACAACACGACATTTACAAGAAGAGTCTTTCTTATTGGTGAACATTACTGTATAGTTTTTGGTTATTTCCTAGTATAATTGTTTTAATTGATCATATTGTTCAGATCTTCATCAGGTGTAAATTACATCTTCATCGATTTCAGTGGTAACACTGATTTACAGCAGCCAAAGGATTAGTCTAATCTGACTCCTGTCATACATGTAAACACAGAAATGTGTAACACTAATTTCAGAAATGCTCCTTTATTAACTGGTCAATTTGTCTGGTATAGTTATCATGGTCTGATCCTGTAACGTTACAGGGGGAAGTGGTAAACTACTGGTTTCATCAACTGTAGGTGTTACAGGTGCAGAAAGAATTTCCAGGCTTGCACAACCAAAAGAAATGTGTTGTAGACCCTAAATGTAAGCATCAAGTCTCTTTGGTGTAATACAGAATTTAGGGTTAAGTGCCAAGGCTCCAGTATGTGGCAGGCCAAGGTAGATGTCTCAGAATGGCAATCAAAGCAACCAGCACTGGGAGCAGGAAGCCATGTAATACAACCAGTTGGAAGTGTTAAGCATGGAGCCCTCTTTGAAACAGAGATTTGTATTCTAGAAAGCACACAAGTTCTTCCATCCATTCAGGATCCAGTGCCATGAATCATCTCATGAATATAGGCACCTACAAGTCTTTTTTTCCAGAGAACTGAGCAAGGGTCATTGTTTTCTTTTAAAACACAACTGCAAGCAAAGCAGGACATGCCTTTTATGTAAGAACAGAGTAACTAGTAATTTAACCCAGAAAGGAGGAGGGCTGAGTTCTGTGCCTCCCCACCCCTGCTGAAGTCTAATGGGGTCCAGCATGTCAGTTAATAATGAAGCTACATTCTAGTGTGAGGAGGAGTTAATTTTCACCCATACAGAAGCTTTTTCATTGCCTTTGGACTTCGCTAAACATCTAAATGTGATGTTAAATCTATAAAAAGACTATGGTCTTTTAGTAGCACTGTGGCAAAACTAGTCATATGACTACCATTTCAAAACAGGCGCTGGCCTTGTGTGTCTCAATTATTTCACCTGCTTGCGTTGCAGCCTTCAAAGCTCTCAACAGAAGAAGAAAGTGTCCTGTTTCTAAATGTGCTGTTTGCATTTATCCACAATTCATCTGTAAAGAAATAATGAAAACCTAGAAAGTAGCATTCTCAGTGAGAATTGTGCTCTTTTTTTCCCTTTTTTTTAATGCTCACAATGAAATGCTTGTGAGTGCTCATAACAGCAGACAGCTTCTGTTAGTTGCCTTTCGCCTGCTGAGTTAAACAGAAAGAAAAATGTTAATGGTCAGAGCTTGTCAGCAGTACATTGCCATTCACGTTTAGTCACACTTCACTATTGTTTTGTATAGTTGTTAGGATATAGATATTTCTAGGGTCAAAAAGGGAGTAGATTCATCCCTCTGGAAACTTTAATGAAGGTTCAGCTCATGGAAGTCCTGCAATGCACACAAAAATCAGTCCACTGACTTTTAAAAATGTGAGATTTTAATTTCTGAATTGTCTACTTCTTTTATAAATGTATGTTTCCACTCTAGCACAATTAAGAACATGTTCCATCTTGCTATTTATTTCATCAGGAAATCTCACTTTGTCTTCCTGCTGCTGGATGTAAAATAATGTGAGTACTGCTGTCCTCTGTGCATCTTTTTTTGTTTGTACCATAGGATCTTGGAAGCACAGACAATCTCTTCCTATGTCTTGAGAAGTTTTAATGAACATCTCTGCTAAAGCTCTTTTCTTCTTACTCAAGTTTCAAATTTGGCTTGGGTTGACTGTAGGCAGTTGATAATTTGACCAAATCTGAAGTTGAAGAACTTGGTGAGGAAGAAAGAAAAGGGTTTATGAAATTTGTTCATTGTTTCTGTTTTCCCCATTTTGTCCTGGTCTACAAGACCAAAGAGACTGAGATAGAGATGTTAGAGTTCTATGTAAAATCTGTTAGACTGTATTACATAGACTCTAATAGGCTGTTAAACCAAACAGAGTCCTCAGGCTGTTGAAAAGCATGTTTGGAAAATGAGTGAGCTAGGAATTTTGGAGTGGTGTGCCAGGATCCAGTATATTCCCAAGGAGGCAACCCTTATTGGTGCTTTCTTGAAAGTTCATTAGGCAGCTGGTTCAGACAAAGAGGACATAAGAAACAGAGACTGTACAATGATAGAGATATTGAGGATGACCTCTCCAACACAAAGAGATTCAATAAGCAAAAGAGATCTTTGTTTGAGGGCATTTTTCCACTCTTTGCTAGGAAATTATATATAGGGCTGTCAAATCCTCAAATAAGAAATCAAACCATAAAAAAGAATCATGAAATCATCTTTTCATGACAACCAAAAGAACCAGAGGGCTTTTGAGCACATGAAGTTTGGAGCTTATTTTCTTCACATCTTGGAATTCTGAAAGTAACATTTTTGCCTCCTGTAAGAGTTAAAAACAAATGCTCAGACTTCTAAGTCATGTGATAGATATGCTTTTACTGTTCTTGTTTGGTGACCCTGTATGAGTTGCAGCAATCAATGACACCTGCCTGAAATTGCAGTGTGCTTTAAAGACACCTCATGCTATTTCTAATGCCAGTTTGAAATATAAAAGGCTTTTGAAATACAAATTGCTCCTGATGTTAGCAGGTAGGCCACGGATGGTGCCATCTCCCAGATCCCACATGGAGGACAGGGAGGTGATTCAAGCAGATAGCAGATCCAGAGAGGCGCCACTTTACTCTGCTCTGGTGAGACCTCACCTGGAGTATTGTATACAGGTCTGCAGCCCTCAAAATAGGAAGGACATGGGCCTTATGGAGTGGGTCCACAGGAGGGCCATGAAAATGATCAGGGGGTTGGAGCACATCTACTACAAGGATAGGCTGAAGGAGCTGGGGTTGTACAGCCTGGAGAAGAGGAGGCTCCAGGAAGACCTATTAGCAGCCTTCCAGTACCTGAAGGGGGCCTACAGGAAGGATGCAGAGAGACTATTTACAAAGGCCTGCAGTGACAAGATCACAAAATCACAGAATCACCAAGGTTGGAAGAGACCTCAAAGATCATCAAGTCCAACCTGTCACCACAGACCTCATGAATAAACCATGGCACCAAGTGCCATGTCCAGTCCCCTTTTGAACACCTCCAGGGATGGTGACTCCACCACCTCCCTGAGAAGCCCATTACAATGGCTAACAACTCTCTCTGTGAAGAACTTGCTTCTCACCTTGAGCCTAAACTTCCCCTGGTGCAGCTTGAGACTGTGTCCTCTTGTTCTGGTGCTGGTTGCCTGGGAGAAGAGACCGACCTCCTCCTGGCTACAACCACCCTTCAGGTAGTTGTAGACAGCAAAGATGAGGGGCAATGGCTTCAAACTAGAGAAGGGCAGATTTAGATTGCATATTAGGAACAGGTTCTTTACTATGAGGGTGGTGGAACACTGAAATAGGTTGCCCAGGGAGGTGGCTGAGTCCCCTTCCCTGGAGATATTCAAGGCAAGGCATGATGAGGCCCTGGGAAACTTAGTCCAGTTCATGATGTCCCTGCTGACTGTGGGGAGGTTGGACTAGATGACCCTTGGAGGTCCCTTCCATCCTGGACCATTCTATGGTTCTACAATTCTCTGATTCTCTTGCTGTGAATGGGAGAGGTGAGGTATGCATTAGCAAGGTGTAAAAGCCTACTCCACTGTGGGTTCTGTGTCCTTTCATAAGGGAAGAAAGAGATATGAGGACTGGATTTTAGACTGAAAATTTTATATTCAGAAAGGCAGTGTAAATACTAAAAAGGTGCTCTTTTCATAAGCCTTTTCCTCACAGTGCTCCTACTAAGAGAATGGTAAAATGCATCATTTCCTGTCTCAGTGTAACCAGTGTCTTAAATCATGATTTTCTCTATACATCTGAGTCAAAAACATTCCAATATAGAATAGAAGTAACTTTGTTTATCAACAACAGCTGTTTATTATTAAATAATTACTTGAACTTCAGGAGTACATTAGGTTGTAGGGGGTGAGATACTCTCCTTACTTGTCTTGTTTTGAAATTTACACATCAAATGAAGAGTCAATAAGCTAGTACTTCATTGAGCTGCACTATAAGCCTAACAAAACTCCCTTTAATAAAGAATGTGTGAGAACAGAAGCAGGGTGTCCCCATCTTCAGATTACAGTGTACAAAGCGTTGGCACAGCACTCAATATTGGGAGCTGCTTGGCAGTTCAGGTGGGTTTACTCTTATCATCACACTCTCTAGCCTCTGTTCTGCACCTCCTGCCTGTAAGCCATTTAATAAGCCACATGAAACAGGCTTAACTTTTCCTGTCAACCTAAAGGTGTGTGAGCCAGGGTGGGAATGATAAGATTCCTCCCCAGTCCTTCTGGGGGAGATGTGGATTCAGCAATTTAGTGCAGTATGACCTAGATAGAAACAGTGCATTTGATCTGTAGAAAGAAACATTAAAAGGACTTTTTTCATGAGAAGAAAGATCTTGACTGTTGAAATTGTTGTTTAAAACTTTCTGGTTTAAATTTCTGCTTGCTGCCAGAATACAGTCACAGGAACGGCAAGAAGGATAAAGGAACTTCATTACTTCTGTTTAGGAACTTAACAAAACCCTCACTGAAATGTCTGAGGCTGATCAGCAAATAAAAATGTTGTGTTTTTTTTTTTTTTTTAAAAAAAAAGATATTTCAAATTATGCTTTTGTGGTGCATTGCCATGCAAATAAAGCATCCCAGACCAGCCAAAAACCCAAACCAACCAAACAAATAAAAACACTCACACACCACACATACACAAAACCAACCAACCAACCAAAACCACCCAAAACCCAACAAAACCAAAAGACTTACCAAAGACTTTTGAGACCCAAGTTGTCCTTGATGTGTTTGTCCTAGAAGAGTGTCATTTTTCCTTCATGCATATGACTGCCTTGTTACAGACCATTGCATGTGCCAAATTTGACCTGAACTTCAAGCTTGAAGTTTCATCTCAACTACTGCACTGTGTGAGACTGAATTAGTAACTCCCAGCAAAACATTTCTAGATGAAAGAAATACAAATGTATTGGCCAGCTCAAAGTGTGACACAAAGATACTGTGTCTCTTTTTTCCAGACCTCTGCAGTTGGAAAAGATTGATTGAAAGTCTTGAACACCTGCCTTACATCAAAAGGCTCAAGAAGCTCAAAATATTAATCTTATCTAAGTTAAAACAAAACATCCAGGAGAGGGAGAGATTTTTGTTTTAATCTGTTAAAAATATATTTTAACAGTTTATATAAAAGAATATAATTCACTGATGCAGTAACTTGCCAGAAGTATGGTGGATTCTGTAGTACTGGAAGGTACTTGAAAAGACACTCGTCATAACTTTCAAAGGTACACTGCAGATTAACCTTGTGCATAAATTGTTGCATAAATCATGCTGTGGATTTGTACAGAAGATCATAGTGGTCCCATACAGTTTTAAAGTTTGTCTATTTATGAACAAAAATATGCCTTGGAAAATGGAAGATTACATATCCTCCAGGACTCTGTCTCCATGTTTATCCCATATCCTGGAACTTTTGTGTTCTGCCAGCTACACATCCAGAGCTGTCAAGCCAGAGTGCACAATGTACCTTGCTACAGCTCTGGGTCACTGGCCACACGAATCACGTACCTTGAACCACTTACAGAACAGAAAGAGTAAAGATGATCTTTCTTCCACTACTAACTTTCTTCTAACCAGCGGGTCATTCGATAAATATGGAACATCTGGCAGGCTTTGGATTTAATGGCTCCAAAATTCAGGTCCACTGCAAGCAGGGCTTTTGTGTATGTTTCCACTCTTTATTTTGTTGTTGTTTTATGTGCTCATTGGAGATTGTGATGTCTGAGTGAAGCAGATTGGCCTAGCGTCTAGAAACTCTGCTTTATGATTTCTGGTGCCTACTGCCCTTGTTAATTGACACTCTGCTGCCTTCTGCCTGCCTGGTACCACGTAGTTCTGCCAAGCCACATTAACTTTGATTCTGTGAAAGTATACCCACAAAGAGGAAAACAGGAAAGAATGCTAGAAGGCCTCCAGGTTGAGATAAAGAGTTTACTGTGATGATAAGCTATACAATTACCTTAGGAGAAGGTGTGTGGGATTTTTGTTTATTGTATCAGCCCATCAAAATCATGTTTGGGTTTGTCAGTAAATTATCTAATATCCAAGAGTAGTGGAACATCCTGAAACTAGACATGTTAAGCATCTAGGGATCATTGAAAGTCAATAATTCATATTTGAATATTATTTAATATCCATTCTTTCTCAAGAACATTGGTTTCACAGTCTGCCCCTTTTCCACCCCATTTTCTCCCTTTTTTCCCCTCAAACCCCATAGCACCTGGGCTCTGTTGCAGTCTCGTCACACCCCAGGTGTGGCCTTTGCCCTCCCCACCCACTCTCCTATTTAATCCCACCCAGGGAAGGCTGAAGCCCTAAGCTGAGCCCATCTGGGCTGAGGATCCTCCTCTCATCACTGGTGAGTCCATGGTGCACACTGGGTGATGGTGGTGGTGACAACAAAGGCCGGGGGGCCTGGTGGCCCCCCGGTTAGGTAGGAAGAGCATTGATGATCCCTTAAATATCATCCATAGCTGCTGGCTGGGCCTCCTTACTAGGGCTGAGCTCCTCTCTGTGGTATCTTGGCTGGTTGAGGGTCTGCCCCTGGCTCTGGGATGGGTGGAAAAATAGTGAAGCTGTTTAGGCAGGGTGGAGGATAGTGTAGAGGGAGCAGAAGCTGCTCTGTGATCATGAAGGGGTGGGGGGGTGGGGGGCAAAGAAGACAGGGAGCTTAAAGTAGATGACCTTTAGAAGTCTTTTCTAACTATAGTGATTGTATGATCTAGTTCTAACCCCCTTGTCATGGGCAGGGACACCTTCCACTAGATAAGTCAGCATCTATAAAGGTGTTCTGGTTTGTTTTTTTTTTACTGTACATAGAAATCAAAACATAATATGGTAGCTATGATGAACTGAGGGATTTGGGGTTTGAAGCTACCTTATGTTGAAAATAAGCTTTTTTTTGTATATAGACATAAGAAATTAAATGATTACATGAAATTCAAGAGCAAATAAAAATTATTCACATAAGAACCATTTAAAATCCCACTGAATTTGTGGAAAGGATTTGGCTATTTCAGTACTATTGCTCAGGAAAGGTTAGTCTTTGTCTGAAGTGGAAACACTGAAGTAAATTTGTAACTCAAAGACAAGTTGTATTACCAGTATATTAAATTATGTCATTCTATAAAGTTCCATAATCCATGCCTAATTTTTCAGCCTGACTCAAGAAGTTTAGATTCAGAAAAAGGGTAGGAAGGATACTCTAGGAGAGTTAGGCTAGATGACCTTCAGAGGTCCTTTCCAACCTCTACCACTCCCTGATTCTGTGACAGGAATTTGTTAATAGCTAGCTTTGCTTCCAAACACACTGCAATGTATGGAAATAAATACTCTCATGTCTACTGATGTAATTTTTTTCCAGAAATATGTTAATTTATTTCAGCAACTAACCTCAACATTTTCTGAGTTTTATATTGAAACAGATTTCCTTTATAAGCATTCATAGTACCTCAAAAATTGAGGTTGGCTTCTGAGCTAGAACAATGGTAACTGCCTTAGTAAATGAACAACTTGTTGGTGTTCTGCTCTGGCTCTGTAAGAAACAAAGGTAAATATGTAAATAAGGAGAATTCACAGGATCACAGATTCACCAAGGTTGGAAGAGACCTCAAAGATCATCAAGTCCAACCTGTCACCACAGACCTCATGACTAAACCATGGCACCAACTGCCACGTCCAATCCCCTCTTGAACGCCTCCAGGGACGGTGACTCCACCACCTCCCTGGGCAGCACATTCCAATGGCTAACGACTCTCTCAGTGAAGAACTTTTTAGCAGCTCTACTTAGGGAGGTCAAAATTAAAAGTGCATTGTGATATAATAAGAAATATTTTATCACTACAAATTTGTTTTAAGCCTTCTTGCAGCTGCAGTTGAGAGTCTGTACACATGTGGAAGGTTTGGGGTTTGTGTTCTAGCATCTCTTTAGTGACAGCTGAGGTTTTAATTTACAAGTCTCCTTGTAGAACCCAAGCTGCTCACTTTTTATTTCAAACATTTTGTCCATGCTTCCTGCACAGCTTGGAGATTGATAATTTGGGACAGAATAGTTTGAGTTATGGATATTAACTACAACAGAGAACTTTACTATAAGGATCACAGGGCACTGGAACAGGCTCCCCTGAGAGGTTGTGGAGTCTCCTTCTCTTCAGACTTTCAAGACCCATCTGGATGCATTTTTGTGCACCCTACACTAGGTTCTATGCTCCTGCTGTGGCAGGGGGGTTGGACTGGATGATCTCCAGAGGTCCCTTCCAACCTCTAACATCCTGTGATCTTGTGAACTCAACTTTACATCTCCTGGCCTGTGCCTCCCCTGGGGCACAAAGCCATGTGTTCAGCTCCCAGCACTGACAGATGAAGGTAAACACTTCAGGTTAAGCAAGTCTCATGCTCCTTATTTGCACACCTATGGAAAAATCAAAGTCAGCCATTCATCTCTCCTGTTTGGTAAACACAGAAGCTAACGGGGCTGTGCTGCGTGTGGTTCCCCAGGGGACTGTTTTCATAAGAGTTCATGTGAGAATTTCTGTTGCTGATTTTGGAAACCTTTTGAGGTTGGATTGCAAATGTGATGTCCTCATTTACAGCCTTCCCTGAACCATAAATCAAGGGATATATAATTAAAAGAAACAAGATAGTCATAACCTTGACTAAGTTGTTTATTGCATTTCTGAGGGAAAGGGATTCTGTGGTTTCACAAAGAGCTGATATAAAGATCCACTTATGAAATGCCGTTGTCAGGGTTCAGGTATGGTGGTATTAATATAAGGTAGCAGCTAGCACTGTATGTTGCCTACTAATGAGACCCATCTGCTAAAGCAGACTTGGACTGTAGGACACTTTGCAGTAAGAAATGAGAGGTGTTCTACTCAAATAGCTAACTTAAGTCTCTGATTTTCTCTTTAAAAAAAATTTCCCCTGTGAACCAAACCCAAAATCTATTTTACACCTCCTCTGCCAAGCATGTTTTTTCTCACATTAGTTATATATATTATTAATTAGATGATGTATTGCATCTTCTAAGAGTATTTAAAAATAAATTTTATGAAATAAAATTGATTTTTCTAGTTGGGGAAAAAAATTGAATGGGAAAAGAAGAAAAATATGAATTTTCTTACTGGAAAAAAAATTCCAAATGGATGTTTCTGAAATATTTCAGCTGGCAAAAAGCTTCTGTGGAAAAAAAATAGTCATCATATCCAAGGAACAAAGAGCAGATGAGATTCTTGCTTGTCATTTATTTTGAATTAGTTAATATAAACTGGGTAACTTTCCTTTCTTTCCCTCCTGTAACATAAGTTGGGGAACTCTAAATGCCATGATAGTGACCATTACAATAGTTTGGTTTTTTAACAGCTTGGTCAAGCACAAGGTGAGAGGTCACAAACTTGTCTCTCTTCATCATTCAGCCGATGGGGCACTTTATTCAGTCTCTACATTGTAGCACATTGATCTCTGGAGAAGTGAGTGCTACTGTAAGTTCTGGGAGTGCTAGAACTGGCTTCCTCAGTTTTTCTAGCTGCTAGAAACATCCCATTGCAGATAAATGGATGGGTCCAAAGAGTACAGAGGGAGTCAGCAAGAATCAGAATCACAGAATGTTAGGGGTTGAAAGATCATCTAGTCCAACTCCCCTGCCAGAGCAGGATAGCCTTTACCAGATCACACTGGAATACATCCTGGCAGGTTTTGGGAGACTCCACAGCCCCACTGGGCAGCCTGTTCCAGTGTTCTGTCACCCTCACAGTGAAAAAAGTTTTCCTCATGTTTACATGGAGCAAGCCTGGACACTCTTTTGCATCTTTTTCTATGTTGCCTGCTGATGGCTTGATCAGCTGTGTGATACATTTGAATGCCACTTTGCCATACATTTATATGTGTATATATATGTGTGTACATTTTAATTGTATTTATTATACTACTATACACCTTATTTGTGCATACAAACAGAATTATAGACCAGATAATACCTAATGGTTAAAATACAGATAGTATTATTGTGCCTGATTAAAGGATTTTGTTCTAAATTTAATTAGAGATGCAGGCTTAGAAAATGCGATACTTAGATTAATAGAAGCCATGGTTCTTCATAAGAATTATACATGCAAATCATTTCTTAGAAGTGATGGAACTTAGTTTTCACTTCTCAAAGGGTGAAATGTTATAGAAGAATGAAGTTGTGTACACACAATCTTTTTCATATACAAGTGGCAAAAGCTAATATAAAAATCTGAGTGCCACACAGAAGGATGGCTTGAGGCACTTTCTTCCCATTCCAGAAAATAATGCATTTTGAGTTCACCTTGCTAAAGAGAACAGTATGCTTGCAAATCAGTAGGACTTCTTGCTTAAAGAAATCAAGCAGAGCTTTGCTAGGTGGAAAATAATTTCAAGCTGTGCAGCATGTAAAGTTGAGACAGCAATAAGCCCTCAGTCCTCATACTTCATCAGGTACCAGATACCAGACCATGCACTTCACAGACCTCTATATACATATCTGTCTGGAAGTGACTTGCTTCACTGCATACATTTGTGATTTGTGTGTGGGACTGCAAAATTTCAGAGGCTTAGCATTCTTCCTGCAATGCCAACAGGCAGGTAGTCAAAAGGGCAGCATTCGTGGGCTGTGTTTCAGCTGGAGCTGAAAACCCAAGACTAAAAAGTGGTCCATACAGCTCTGCAAGTGTATGTTCTGACTTGCTGCTTCTTTTTAAGTGTCACCTTAAATCTAGATGGCACAGCTGGTGTTTATCTATTGTGGAGGGCTGGAGTGTTAACAATATGGGTGTGAAATGAATCACTCTGAATAACCAAGAACTACACTAGAAATGTCTGTATCACAGAGACCATACAAACAGTGCTGGAGGCAGGCACCATTCCATCAGGCCTTTTGTGCTCTGCAGAGATTTTGAGTGAATACTTCAATTAAGCATATGCTGACATGTTTTGCTGAACAGGGATTGATTTAAGTAATGCATGTAAATGTTCTGTGAAGTTTAAGCCTCTGTTTCAAGCTGTGCATGATAGAAATAGAAATAACTTTTTAAAATGCACTGAGAAGCTACCTTTAAAGAATATAGAGAAGGGTGAGAAAAGGGCATCTACAGGTAGAAAATCTCACTGATCTGGGCAAGAATGATTGTACCATGTTATGTGCAAATATCTTAGAAATGGAGAGTTGGGATTACAGGCCTCTAAATAGCAGTAGAATGTCAGCTGACAAATAAGAGCGTGCACTTGGATTAGAAAGGAAGAGCTGTTTGGCTATAGACTAGTCCTTTACAAAAGGTCAGGAGGGTTTCATTGTGTGAGGTTTCAAGTGTTTTACAGGGGAAGCTAATTGAAATGTCCCGTGTGTATTCTTCATCTCCTAAGTTCTCTGATGTTTGTCAAACTGGAACACCTCTGGCCAATGATTTGTATTTCAATAGCATCTCAATAATGTAGATGATGGATAGGAAACCATGTGCAGCCTGTCCAGCTTTTTTACTGTGCTTTCTTTTAAGCTCATAGAGGAGAGGACTCACCCTCTCCAAAGCTGTAAGTGCATCATTGTACTTCACCAGCTACTACTGTGTAGGGTCCTTGGAACTGGTTCTAGTACCCCATTGGAGTCACTCATTTTACACCAGCCTGAGCTGGGAATTAGTAAGTACAGCCAAGCAATAAATGATTTTAGCTTGGGTCTGTCTTTTTTGTTTCATAATTCTACCCAAAGCAACTAAGCCAAAAATATGCTAGAAAACTATGTGACCAACCAAATTTATTTTGTATTTATTTTGTGAAAATAGGGATTCCTGTGGTTTAACTTTTTTTTGCAGGTGTGAAGAAGCAGGAAGCACATGGATGTCTGGCACCAAGTTTACATAAAGGGAGGGCAATGCCATATATGGCTGGGACAGGTCAGGAAAGGTGGGGAGATAAACAAGACACATTCTGAACATCCACTGCCCGGAGGCCAGTAAATTACTGCAAATAATATTTGTTTCTTTGAAATGTTTGACTTTGGCTGAAAGTATGTAATTTTGAAAAATAACACTTTCAAAAGTGAAAAATAAGGAAAATATTAATTATTTTTAAGTAAAATCTAAAATTTTTCCAATATTTTTAATTATTTTTTCATCTATAACTATTTCAAACTAAACATATTGCTTGGTTTAACCTAAACTGTCAAATTTTGTCTTGTTAACAGAAGCCCCTTCACATACCTCTTTGTAGTTGCTAATAGGAACCCTGACCTAAAATCTTTGTGATTCCAGTTCATCACAGAGCATAACATCTTTGAACTCTTCTGACCTCTACGAAAGCCACCACCATAAACATTAAATTCCTGTTTTAACTCTATTTCCCCGTGTAGAACCTAACCATTTTCACTGATAGCTATTATCAGGAATTGTCAGTAAACAGCGTACTTATTGAACTCCTAAAGATCAATGTCAGGGCCTTTAAGTGGGTCCATATTGTACCAATATATGGCAAGAAGCCCCAGTGCATTGTGTTGTCATCTGTCTTTCCCTTACCATGAAAGAGGCAAGTTGCTATGTGTTGTTGATTCAGCTGGAGCTCCTGGGTGGCCCATGTGCAGTTGGTCACAGGTAGATGTAAGGCAGCAGTGCAGAAAAAATCCTGGATTATTGTGCCTTGACTGGTTCTAGGAATAAAGGTATAGCCTACCAGCTAGCTCCTGATATATAAAAATTATTCTTGGCTATTGGTACTGATTTGGTACCCAGAAACAGGAGAGGACACCAGGAAGCTGTTGAAGTGGCAATATTTCAACAACAGGAATGCCTCTTAGCCTATTCCTCAAGGTGTCTTTGGTATTGTTTCTATCCTGGTTTGATCCCACTGCTTTATATCTAAGAGTTAATTGTTATAAATTGATGACATCACAGTTTAATAGCATCAAATATATTACACATGGGGGGAGCAGTGTACAGCTATTGCTCTTTATGTACTGTTTTCTGCAAAATCCACTGGCTTTTGATTTTATGTATACAGTATATGTAGATGATGTTTGGTGAACAAGGCACACTATACACTTTGCTTTTGTGGTACCTAAACTACTCTAGTTTACTGAAGAAACCTCCATCTCCCTTGGACTTTAGGTTTTCATGATAGCATCCCAAACTTAGGGAATTATAAGTTTATATGGATTTCTGTGTCCACACAGGATTCTGTATAGCTACATATTCTTTAGGCTGAGTGCTATCTTCAGCATTTAGCTTCTTGCATTTTTCTATGAGGGAAGGAAAGGACTTCTCATCTCTACAACATAATGGTTAGGAAGGCCAGGATGCAGGTGGACCATGGAGTCTCACTGCAAGCATGCTGTCTGATAGTAAAGATAAGTTTAAAAATATTATTTTTGAGAGGAATGGCAAGAAAACTTGTTTTCCAGTTTCCATAAGACATTTTTCCACTTTATTTCTCCATCTGAAGAAGTAAAAAATCCAAATAAAACTAGTACATCAGAGAAAGAAAGTGAAGGACTCCACATAGAACTTTCACAGTAGAAACATTTCCTCTTTTGTATACTGAAATTCACTGACTTTGTTGCTTTTGTGGATCAAATGTAATGCACCAGGAAGGATCTCCTTGCAAGCCCTTTCTGTATCCCCCTTTTTCTGCTTTGTCATTGCTAGGGATGGTAGGAGATTACTGTCCTAAGGGCAAAAAAGTTCACTGGCCAAACATGGCCTTTAAGTTAAAGGGTGGTTGGCTGGAGAAGTATGCTGCAGTGATCCCTGAATGGCCTCTGCTTCAACAGCTGGTTGCATAACCTCCCTTCCTATATAACTATAAAATGTTTATGCTTGTGGCATATTTAGACTTCAAACTTTCCACAAAGTGCAGGTCCTTGCCTACAGAAAGACATCCCATGGTCAGGAAAACACGTAAGAGAGAACCCCTTTTTCTTCCCCTATTGTCTCACTGTATGTATTCATACTGGTGAAAGAGTAAGGAGATGATATTCAACAGAAATTAGTACTTAATTATAGCCTATACAGACTCATAGTGCAGATAGTCTAGAACAATAGCGTGCTGCAGCCGTCAAAGGGAACAGTAGATGTACTTTGTTCTGAAAATGCCCCTTTGTACCTACCAGGACAAGAATTCCAACCCTCTCTATCTTCCTTAGCCGGTAAAACAGCTCCCTCTACTGCAGCTTTGTTTGAAGTCTCCTCTCTAACAGCCTGTGCTTCAGATTCTTTGCCAAAAGAGTATTTATGAGGTACTTTCAAAGAGCAAGCTGGGTAGCTTCAAGGCCGGGTGAGATGGTTGAACACGTAAAGTGAGGACTCTGTCTTTTTGCTTGCACCGTATTCCTGCAGTTGACAAGGGTGACACAAGTCAATGATTATTCTTTTACATGACAAAATTTCAACATCAAGGCTTTGATCACAATAGTTAACAAAGAGCAAGCAAAAGTATCTGCCTGCATACTGGAGCAGTTTCTGAATTTCTTTTTCAACTTGGGTAAAATATGTGAGATAAAGAATTTTGGGAGCCAAAACTTGTTCAAAATAGAAAGGAATGAATTATGAATGGAGCCTGGCCTTACATTCCTTAGAACAGAAATTTAATTTCTGACCATAGGCTGATTGCTTCATGTCCCCAGGAGGGGTTAAGTATTCCCTTGGCAAACAGGTATAGTATTGAGAATAAGCTCTAATGACCCTGGACTGCTCACAAGCATACTGTGAATATGATTTTGAGTCAAGGCAGGCCCACAAAACCCAGATCTGGTGCCCCAGTGGTAAAATGTTGATGACAGTTATTGGCTTAGTCCATTAAAAAACCCAAACTCTAACTCCACTGTTGGTTTAATATGACTACACTTATAAAAGCATTCACTGAAAAAGTATGCAGCCAGGATTTTACGCTTTATCTAATCAGCATGCTAAATCTCTGCAGTATAAAAATAGACGTTAGTTTTCAAACACTCTTTAATCCACTATGTGAATGTTCTTGGTAAATTTGTAGAAGGATTTAAAAATAAAAGACAGGGGGAATGTGTCCTCTATCTGATTATTCCCTCCTTCCAGTCACAATGCCTTGTTACAAAAACCAGATGAAAAAGTTATAATTTAATTTCATTGCAAAGTGAAATAAAAAGCTGGGGGGGGGGGGGGGGGGGGGAATGACACTGCATTATGGTAATTCTTGGGGAAAAATATTTGGAACTGCTGTTGTTTTGATCAAAACATTTCAGCGTGAAGAAATGAAAACATCTCATGTTTTTCTCTGCCTTATCTGAAATACTTTGAAATTGTACAGAAAATACAAAAATATATAACCATATGGTAGTAGATAAATGCTTTTAAATGTTTTGAAGCAGTTCAAACAATGAACTAATCTGTAGTTCTTGCACACACAAAATTAGTTTTATTGACTTAAAGCTGATAACTTTTTTTAGACCTTCTAAAATAGTATTATGGAGTAAAGCTTGTCTGAGGCTTTCTGGCTGTCTCTTTAGCAAGCAGAGATGCCAGGTCACTCTCTGACTCCTACCGCAACTGCGATTGGCTGTAAGCTAGGTTACGATAGGCTTATACTCATGCAGACTGAAAGGGGACCCAGGGGAATCTCAGCCTGTGGATGTGTTGGAGACTGTTCAGAAAGCAGAGCCTTTAAAAAGAAGGGATGGGAAGTCTTAGATGAAATTCTGTGCCTTCAATTGTTTGTGGGGTGGGAGAGGTTCATGACAGAGACTGATAAAAGAGAAATAAACAAAAACCATGTGGCTGCCTTGTTACATCTCTTTCCATCAGCAGAGGTTCTGTGGGAACTGAGAAATAAGCACAGTGTCAGCTCCTTGTGTCAGTTTGGGAAGGAGCTGAAAACAGGCGGAAGTTGAGACATCTTGTGTTTCCTCACTTTTTAGTTTGTCTAGGTGAAAGTATTGCATCTACCTCATAGCCTCATTTACAAATAGTTCCAAATCAGTTTTGCAGGAAATGGCCCCTTGCATGCAG
The DNA here is from genome assembly GCF_026170545.1 of Melanerpes formicivorus. NCBI lineage: Eukaryota > Metazoa > Chordata > Aves > Piciformes > Picidae > Melanerpes > Melanerpes formicivorus. The sequence continues at coordinate 1,316,877 of NW_027142450.1, read as the reverse complement.
AGCGTTGACGTAGAAGTATGTAAAGGAGGACTGCTGTACTGGTTCCTCTTCCAACCTGGGAAATAATTATTAGAGATCTCTTCCCAAACACAGCTTCTGATGTAGGAATTGATGGGATACAGCAGCATCTCCCCATCACTCGAGCAGGATCCCTGGGCCCAAGGGAGAGATCCAGAGCGAGGGGAGAAGCACAGAGACTTCACCAAGGATTCTTGGACAGAGTGAGGCACCTATAATGCTATGTGAGTGTGTGGGTGGAAAAAGACAGAAAAGATGGCTGCAACCCCAGCAATTAAGGAGACTTTGGAAAGAGCTGATATGACCTGTCACTGGAGTGAGAACAGAGAGAAAAGAAGGGGGGCTGGAGAGAGGGGGGTGAAGCTGTTGCTGAAAAAGTATAGGAGAGAAGTGAGACAATTGGGGGGAAGGGAAAGTCTTTAAGTGGGAGGAAGGAAAAGGAGACAAGAAATGGACTCTCTATGGGAAGAAAATGAATGAGTCTAACACTGAACAAGTTAGAGAAGGAAAAAGATATTTTTATTTTTCTTTTTTCAGAAAGAGTTGTGTGAATATGCAGTGCACTCTTCTGATCTGATCTCCAGAGCAACTGAGTTTCCATACAAGTTCCCACTAGCTAAATGCAAATTATGAGCATCCCCTTTAGGATCTTCCTAATCAATCAGGTAGCCTCAGTTATGCCTGTTTAAGCTAATAACCCCACACCATTGCTGCACAGACACAAGTCCATCACGAGGCAGCTGTGAATAAAAGTTGGAGTTAAGTCTACTGTGAAGATGTACTGTGTGCATTTACGCACTATTTACTGCAATACAGCAGTGATCTGAACTGGAACTATGGGCTCTTAATGTAGCACAGATACTGTTTAGAGGAGAAAAATTAATATTAGAGAGGGAGGATGAATGAAGTTATGGTTTTGTGGTCCTCGTGGCAAATAAATGTGCAATAAGCCCTGCACATTTGTGCTACTGGTTTTGACATGGAGAATGGCTAATGAAGCCTTATTTTCTGCTTGAATGCAAGGAGCAGACTTACTGTTGGACTTGCAGAAGGTCATTCAGTGATGCTGGTGATTCATGGTAGCAGGACAGTAGTCCCCTGAGAGCAGTCACAAAATTTGAATTTGTTGACTGGAAATAATGATATTGTGGTGGAAGGCTCTTATCTGTTGCCAGAGATTCTTAGTGGAAGCTTGTTCCAAACCATGTTTACCACAGATGTCTCCTTTTCTTTCTCTCACCAAGATCCTTTCCTGGCACATAAAGATGAGAAGGATCATGCAATTTGCCACTTCTCTTGTCCAAACAGCAAATATCTTGGAAACTCTGACTTTACCCAGAAAAGGCTTTAGGGGGAACAAATTAGCTCTGTTCACCTCAGTAGTGATTAAATGCCAATAAAAGTTTTATTTATGTGAAATAGAACTTACTGACAGCTAGACCCATATTTGAACCTCTCCAACCTCTGCTGGAGTCCATGAGAGTTTGACTCAAGCTCCTTGTTCCTACCGAGGCTGGGAGGTTGGGGAAACATTGTGACAAGCTGTGAGGACAGAACACAATTAAGAACTTGAAGGGAAGTGCAGGAGGAATGTGAGACTGAATGATAGGCTTCTCTTCCCTGCAACTTTTACAAGGTTTTCTAGTGTTTTATTAGATTTACTTAAGCAGAAACAAATTCATGGTGAAAAACCTTCAAGTGCTTTGAAATGGAATCGGGCAATGTCTGATTTAGCTTGTTTTGATCACAGTTGAAACCTAACAAGAAATTGCTGCCTCTGAAGTTCAAAGTGATTTAGAACAGAACCTGAGAATATTCCAAATATTAAAAAAGAAACAATCTCTCTCTGTTTGTTTTGTTACCTTTAGAGCTTACTAATACTTGCCATGAAAAAGCCTCTAAGCTTTACTCTGACACTGTCAGCAGCTAGCATCTTTATGACAGTCCACTTGTAAAAAAATCACTACTCTTATCACCATTAGCAGTTATATGGTCTTAGACTAATTTCTGTTGTGCTCTGGGTTTTTTTTGACGGTTTTGTGTTGGAGGTTCCCCCCCCCCCAGGAAATGAGAGGATGGAGTTGGCTTTGTAAAGCAATGAACTGGTATCCAGAAGAGCAGATTTTCTGTTGTAGTTTTACCAGATCCTTTATCTCAGTGACCTGTGTCAAAGTACATGGTGTTCTGACTCACAGATCTAGGCTACAGAGATTATTACCTGCTTCAGTCTGCTTCGCTTCTCTCCCTTGGAGATTCCTTACGTCTTGGAGAGACTTACACCACTATAGGGATAGCTTAGCTGATCGTGAAATGTGTTGTATTGTTGCAAGTGATTGTGATGTACCAAAGAAACCCAAAATCTCTGTTGGTTTCCTTGATATGCCAAGCTATCATTTATAGTGGTTCAGGGTGCTCATTTCTATCAGCATAGATGTCTATACAGTACACATATGAGAAATTAAATTTCAAAACAAAATTTCACATTAAGAAGAAAATAAAGTTAGAAAAGCTAGTCATACTTGCACATATGTTGAGGTTTCCTCCCTTCAAGTGCTGTTTTTTCCACCCCCCCAATGGCTGCTTCCTGAAGAAATTCTGAGCAACCTATAGAGCATCATACTCATTGTGTCCTCAGGATTGGAAAACTATGCCAAAGTATTCTCTTATTCTCCTCCTCCTTTGTACATAGTGTCTTCTCTTCTGCTAACGGCCCTGAGTAATCAAGCTGAAGCCTGAAAATCAGACTGCATCTGGAAGAAGGCTAAGTGCTGTGGAGAGGTGGTAGTCTGTGGGGTTCAGAAAATAATCAGCTCATGTCCTGAAGCATGACAATTGATTATCCTTTTTTTCTCAGACCACATTACTGCAGTTATGTTTAGTCATTTAAAACCCCTGTCTTGGTGCTTAGCTCGCTACCCACCCCAGCAGTGAACAATGACATCTGACCATGCATTGCATACAATAATCTCTGTTTAGACTTACTTCATCAGCCATCAGATTTCATTGGCAACCCTACAGTAGGTGGCAAGTTAGTTTTCTCCTCTGTAACTTGTTTTATTTTATTTAGAGTAATGCTTACCTTTTCTAGAATAAATAAGCAGAATCCTGATTTTTCATATTTCATCCCATCTATGGACTGGATTAACCAAACAGCAGCTTACAGGGAAAAATGAGGATGAGAGTGAGGCATGGGAAAATAGCTATCAATTTCCTCTAGCTAAGTATATATTAGTTCACTGAGGTCTGTGAAGCTGTTTATCTTTTTGCAAACAGAGGACCTACACAGGACTTTGTAGAAGGCAGCATGAGATGATGATAACCACAGTGCTTTGGAAAAAATCCAAGAGAACTTCATGTCAGAGTTAAGTCAGCATCTGACTGACATTAGCAAAGACACGTCAGTTCCCAGTTGGAGAAGAACATGTGTTAGCCATAGCTTATAATGAGAGAAATCCTAGATGCAAGCAAAACAGATTGGTGCTTGCAAAACAAAGCTAGGAGGAAAGAGTATGAAAAAGGAAGCCATGGTGGGACCGCGTTATGTTCTACCACCTGAATGTCCAGCTGCCTTCAATTAAGTAAACCATTTGACAAGAATGGAAAGTGCTTTTGAACACCAGCAAAACAACAACCACAAAGATTTCCAGGCGGATGTTAATGAACTTTATGAACTTTGAGCTGAAAGCAGTGAATGGCAGTACTGGGAAATGTGGGAAAATGAAAAGCAGGGGCACTAGAGAACCAATTCCTTCTTCCGCTCTACTAGCGTACACAATATGTACTGGTACATCATATTTTCTCCATGTGGTTCTCAACTTTTGAAGGGATTTGTTCAGCTCCATTCTCCATCTTACCTCTTTAATACCTTTGTTCTTTCATGTAAAGTTAGGTAATAGTGTAATGCTATGCAATACTGTACAAATTCCCCTCATACAGAGAACTGATGCACATATAGCTGCATCCCAAGAATGATGCAACCAAGACTCTGTTACAGTAGCTAACTTAGATGCCAGGTCATGAAATGGACTTTCAGTCCTGATCAGGTGATCAGAATCTCTACACAATGCAAATTGGGCTACATGACTGAAAATCTGCTTTCTATACTCTTGTCAGATGCTCAGTAACACAAAAGGAGGAGGTCAAAACTGTGCTTTCTAAAGAGAGTTGAATATCTAAGTGTGAACCAGATTGAGGCGTCACTGCCTTGCTAGGCAGACAGTACCCATCTGCATCATTCCTGTGATTTTCCACCACACAGGTTGGTGAACGCTGAAGTAGTGAATCCTACAGTTGTGTCAGATTGTGCAAGAGTAGCGTAACAACATCCGTTTTAATGAGAGAAAATTTGTATTGTTCTGGTTGAAAAGCTTTTTCAAAATCTAGTTGATATTTTCTATGTAGTTTTTCTTAATTTTTTTACATTGTTGTTATTTTTCAAAGTTCATTTATAAATAACTGTGAAACTCAAATTTATTTACCTGTATGTATTTTTCTAATTCTAGTGTTTAAAAATAGAAAATACTTCAAAAGCTGCCTTAGTACAATTTAGATACGTGGATTCAGATTGTTTAGGAGTCTAATGGAAGAGATTCATCTACGCTGTTAATAGTCTCCATGATACATAGATAGAAGTAATAGAGCTTTATATCTGGCAAATTAGCACCTACTTAGTACCATCTTTCTTTGTGGCTTCATTACAGAATAAATGATGAAGTGAAAGGTTAGGTTTGCTTTTCCCAAGGAATATGTATTTATATTCTTTAGCAGCAATGTATTTGTTCTTAAGTAAACTGTGCTGCCCTCAGAAAAGACAGGCATTGTGGTATCACTTCTGCACTACACATGAGTAAATACAAAAGAGTAATTCTCAGGTAGAAGCCAAAAGAGTAATGGAACATGTTTATAGGTCTGCTTTGAAACTGAAATAACTGGGCACTCTACTACTGCTCCAGCTTTTGGCTGCAGTGCAGATAACTGTTGATTACAAATGGTTTGTAAGTATTAGTAAAGAGGTTGGTCACAGAAATGTTCCAGATTCCCTCCTAATTTGCACCTTACTACTCTGATTCTGTAGTGAAGCGCCTATTCCTTCTTAATTTTTTTTTTTTCTTCTCTTCTCTGGTTTAAAATTTTGACACTTCACTAGCATGATATGAAAAAAAAAAATTACCATCTAACATTACTACAAAAGATAAAATTCACTTTTACCTTGACATTGTTTATATAGTTTTCCTCCACACCCCCTTTAACTTATTAAAAGCCATACTTACTGTTTCTATCCTCCATCCAGTGCTATGATGCTATTAGAATTACCTTGTTCCTGCTTAAAGTGCCTTGGCATTTTTTCTTTATATGTGTGTTTCTGAGATAAATAATCTTTTTTTTTTTCAGAGGAATCACAAGACATGTCTCCTTTATTTCTTCATCGTGGGGTCCGCAATCCTCATATTTTACAGGTTGTGCTTATTAGGAGGTGTGGTCTGTCTGCATAAAAGCCTAGGTGCTTCACTTTGTTTTTCAATATATTTCTCTCAGCATAACATCCCCTAAAGATGTGTTATGCGTCTTGTGCTCACAAGCCAAGTCTATCCACTTGGCCAAGATGGTCATGATCTCTGTTTTTCCTTGGTTCAAATTTCCAAGAACACTTTTCAATACAAAGGAAGAGAAGGAATAATATTTTGAAATGGATCAACCCTCCTGGCTTTTTAATTATGTTCATGCTGATCTCAGTGTAGCGCTGAAGCTCATATACACAGAGGTACAAGGCAAGTTAGTAAATACTAAAGAAATTTATACTTCTTTTTAAAATGTTACTTCACCACCAAAATGGAAAAGTGGTTGTGTGTCTCTCTGAAGCAAATCAAAATGGTGCCAGAGCAAAAGGGAAAGATTTAATTTCCAATTGGAAGTTTAAGTTTATTCTTACCAAAATAAAAGTGAAGATTTGGGGACACAAACTGGATTGTATTCAGACGGTGTGCTGCAACGGGGCTGCACTGGCAAACCATTCTCTCATCCTTTGGCCTCTTAACTAATACCTTAGTCATTATGAGAGAAAAACTGTATTGCATGGAACACTATTGCTTGGAAAAAAATGACCTCCCACAATGCTGTTTCAGCAACAGAAGATTTTGGACATGGTGCTATGTTGGGCAAAGTATAAGCAGGCATCAGCAGTCACAGGTGTATGTCTTATAACAAAGAAGAAACTTGAATATGATGTTGTTCATTGTGGTCAGTAAACAAGCCATTTTTTTGTTAAGAAACTACTTACCAGAACCTAAGCAGTACTCTGCAAATGTCAAGGGAATCAATGGCCTCACCAGCTTGACTTTTCTAGGCTTTATGGGATTAGGTTACAAGCATGGAAACTTTCATGAGTTGAGTATGCAATGGGAGAACTTTCTTATTGTTCCTGGAACACAGCAGCAAAGCATGCTGAGAACTGGAAGAACAACTTAGCAATAAAAAAGGTGAATACAACAAATAGTTCCCAGGGTATGATCTTTCAGGCAATGAGTGTTAGTACCTCATCCCATCTGATCTGCAAGTAGTGGGTGAACCTCTAAATAACCAGTTGGGTTAGGAATTCAAACACTGAAATCTCATATGATTGCCACTTCAGAGATTCTGTGTTTTATCTTCAAAATGCCTATCCTCACAAAACCAGAGCAGCAGAGCCTTCATTAAGTATATTGTATTAGTTTCATTCCTAAAACTAAAAGGACAACAATTGCCACCAAAAAAAAAAAAAAAATGAAAAAATTACAATCATCTGCTGCAGTCTTCATGTTGCCTGTGATCATTTCCTGTAGCATCTGAACGAGGTCATGACAATGTTTGTTCATGAGGTTGAGTTAGACTCCTTTCTGGTGTGGAAGGCTGTCTTGGAACAGGTATCGCATTTGGACTTGATGTCATAATTGTATCAGAATGCACCACTGGCAGAAATTGTTTGCTGTGGAAAGCGGAAAGGCTAAGCTAAAAGATCCTGTCATAAACAAGTGAGAAATCAGTATTACTCACCACAATTATGTTTATGAGTTAGCAGGCTGGAAAAGCCTGATATTTCTCTGGGCACATCTAACTGGCATATTTGCTGCCGATAACCCAAGCTGCCACTGACTTGGCCAGCAAACACGAGACTAATATTTTCCTTTATACAAACTATTCCTGAGCTTTTTCTCCAGAGTATTGGAACATGCTTTTCATCAATATAGCTTGGCATGACTTCTTTTTCCATATGTTTGGGGAGGGGGGGGCAGGACAGAGTTGATATTTTCATTTCTAAAAATAAACACCCCAGTTATACAGCTGAAAATTGGAAACCTTCACTCAACAATAGTGTTTAGAATTTCCATTTTCTTTGGCTTCCTTGTCAGGATTCCAGTGTTGTGGAGGAATATTTGCTGTATGAGCAATGCAGGTTTATGTGAACGAAAGCGTACCTTGGCAATCCAGCCAGTCAGCAGAGGGTGGTAGTCCTGATGAGAACAAAATCCATTATTTTAAGGAACAAATGGGGCAGAAGGTATTGTTCTTCTTGGAACATAAAAAATCACAAGGTGGAGAATCCAAAAATTCTGTAGGTCATCATAGATGTCTCCTTATTGCTTGTGCTTGCTTTATTTCATCAAACAGCCGTTGCTTTGGCAAGTGTATGGAATGGGATGACTGGTGTTAAAATGACGATTGCAGTTGTGGGCTCTATCATCTGCCACCTACTGATCAGTAATTAATAAGGTCTGCCCTGAACAATACCACTGGCTTGTTGAATGCTGACATGTGCAACAAATTCTAAAAGGAAGAGACACTGGGTCTGGAGTCCCACCCATTCACTCCCCCTTCTTCATGTTTTTTCTTTCTTTTTCACAGCAAAGGTTACAGTATATAAAAAATGACTGCAGAACATTTCATCTGTTTGGTCTGTGTTTCCAACAATGTCATGGGCTTCACTGGTGTGTTATAATTAGAGCTCCATTCTGAATTCTCAAGAACAGGGTTTATTTGTTTATCTTGGTGCTTTGCAGCTGTAAGAGTTTTGTACATTGCTCAAAATCATTGGTTGCTTTGCTTCGTAAATGCAGTTTTCTCTGTTAAGTAATCACCTCTGTATTTTGTCACATAGTTTTCAGGTTTCATTTTAATACAGTTCTTGAAGAGACATTATCAGCCAGAACTAAAGGAAAATATTTATTCTCCTTAATCTAAGGGAATCATTGTACTGTTGCTGGGTCAAAATGTTCAGAAATACACTATGGTTAGGTAGTGATCCATTAAGCTGCTGTCACATTTTCAAGGTAACTGTTTTATGACACTGCCAGATCTGAATGCACTCATCACACAGTGGATCAGGTGAACTCCTCTGAATTGGTGTGGTTATCACTTTCAGAGAGCCTAAACTGATATCTCTACAACCGAGGGTAATAGTTGAATTATAAATTTTGCTACAGCATATGACTCTAGATTAAATTAACCACTAATATCTAACTTCCCAAGTAGACAAGAATTCTATTGCTTTACAGATGTGAAACCCAGAACAGCATTATGTATTTTTCTTTCATAGAGCTATATTTCTGTCTTATAAAGATAGTCCAAGCTAACAACTGAGCTAGTTTCAGGGACTGGAAGCAATGAAGCCACGTAAAAGTAGCAATCAGTTAGACAGCCTCACTGAGTGATAGTCTTCAAGTGCAGTTCAATATTAGCTTATGTTAATGTAGGTAGAAGCACTAGCTGTGTGGTGGTAGTACATTTTATGGTTTAAACATACCCAGGGTTACACAGCTTACTACTAGACTACCTGGCAAAATGCAGGTATCAAGAGCATTAATGTGCAGCAAACTTCTTGACCTGGCCACATTATACACACTTCTGGGACCTGGTGTGCACAAAGCCAGTCAAACTTAGGCTGCCTACTTGCTCTATCATGCCTTAGCTAACACAGTACTGATGCTTTTCTTGGGAGAATAGTAACTCATTTATCTTCATAATGTGACACATGCTTGAGCCCAAGCTGAGGATTAATGTAGCACTAAATTTGTCCTCTCATTATCAAGTAGCCTTGCTGCAGGGATATGCCCAAACACTTTGAAGAGGAAGTGGCTTTAGGCTTTGGTAGAAGAAATTATCCATCTGTCAGTCTATAAAGGCAAAAGTGGGTGTGACTAGACTTAAGTTTACATCTCTTAATCATGCTGCAATTGTTGGTTTCCATTAATTTTATCACTTATATCAGGTGTAATTTTATCAGATAAGTCTCATGAAATTGTAGGCATCATGTGCATTATTTCTCATCTGTTTTGTGTGATTTGAAAGCAGGTGCTATTGACCCACTTCTGTGGAATACAAAACTGGATGGGAAGGATGACTCTCTCCCCTTCTCTCTCCAAAGATGCAGACAGGGATTTGGCTACTCTGAATAAAAGTGAGAAAGTGCAAAGTATGTTTTATATGTGTGCACACGTATACATATATATATGTGTGTGTGTGTATATTTGTGCAGAGGGGGTGCAGAAGAATGGCTTCCCTGCTCTTTTTGACCAGTGGGGATTTTGTTTGTTAATTGTAAATGTCTGTAAATATTGTAAAATACTGTATATTTTGTATGTATTCATTGCATTCCATTGTAGATTGTGATTTTGCTTGTAAATACAGATTCCATTTGCTTCCAACTGAGCTGGTCTGGCAAAGTTAATGTGGGGGGGGAAATTTCAACCCACCACATAGCAAAAACCCGCACAACAAACACTCTCAAACCTGGGATTAAACAACATGTGATCTGGTACTACAAAAACCAGCCACTGCCTCTATAAAACATGTGGGAAAGATTATTTCTCATGATGCATAAAGCAGTGCAAATGCATGTACTTTTTCACTCTTTATGATCTGGACAGTGCGAAGGACTTCCCTTGAGCTTACAGAATCACAGACGGGTGGTGGTTGGAAGGGACCTCTGGACATCCTCCAGTCCAGTTAATTTGTTTGTTTTGGTTTTCTGGGTTTTTTTGGTATAATAGCATCAAAACAGGCCAAAGTTCCAGGGTGTGCTTCCTTATGGGTTGCCATATGCTGGGATGGTTCACATCCCTGAGGTGCTTGGTGAGAATGGTGACCCCTCACTAAGGCCTGGCAGCCACACCTGCCCTAGTAGACAGTGCAGTATCTGGATCACTCAGCTTCCAGAGCAGTCTGCTCACTGCAGCAGTAAACTGCCTGAGCTCACAGTGTAATTTCTGCTCTCCTTTGTCGACTGAGAACATAAACACGAGTGGTGGAACCACCATGGCCCCAAGAGAAACAAGATCACCCCTGCAGATCTGGCCACATCACTCTGGGGCTCAGCCCTGGCACACAATTAGGCCGGCTGTGCCTAGGGAACAAGACTCCCTTCCACACCCAGGGCGAGCACGGCACAATAGAATATAGACAGGGTTGAAATGTCTGTTTTGAATCTGTGATCTGAGATCTGTAATAATTCACCTCTGTAGACTATATAGAATCATAGAATTGACAAGGTTGGAAAAGACCTCAAAGATCATCAAGTCCAACCTGTCACCACAGACATCATGCCTACTAGACCATGGCATCAAGTGCTGCATCTAATCTCCTCTTGAACACCTCCAGGGATGGTGACTCCACCACCTCCCTGAGCAGCCCATTCCAATGGCTAATGACTCTCTCGGTGAAGAACTTTCTCCTCACCTTGAGCCTAAACTTCCGCTGGTGCAGCTTGAGACTGCACTGAGTCCTCTTGTTGTGGTGCCGGTTGCCTGGGAGAAGAGACCAACCCCCTCCTGGCTACAACCACCCTTCAGGCAGTTGTAGAGAGCAATGAGGTCTCCCCTGACCCTCCTCTTCTCCAGGCTAAACAATCCCAGCTCCCTCAGCCACTCCTCATAGGGCTTGTGCTCAAGGCCTCTCACCAGCCTTGTTGCCCTTCTCTGGACACGTTCAAGATTCTCAATGCCCTTAAACTGAGGGGCCCAGAACTGGACACAGTACTCAAGTGTGACACAGTGGCCTAAGCAGTGCTGAGTACAGGGGCACAATTACTTCCCTGCTCCTGCTGGCCACACTATTCTTGATGCAGGCCAGGTTGTCATTGGCTGCCTTGGCCACCTGGGCACACTGCTGGCTCATGTTCAGCCAGCTGTAACATCACTTGAAGTAGTAACTGGCAATCTCCCTGTTAGCAATAAAAAGGGTTATGCTGAGCCAAGATATGTCCTCAAATGTGAGATAAATGTAAGTGTTTTATCCTAGCTCTGTTTTGCTTTTGGTTGCACATAGACTCAAAGAAAGTGAGATAAAATTTTACTATAAACTTAAGTGTTTGGAACTAAGGTTTTGGATATATGTCCAGTGCAAACACCCATCAAATCAGAACTCTTGTGTTGTTTTGTGTATTAATTTTGAAATGCAGGGACTGCACAACACCCATTATGGTGAAGTCCAAATCCTGATGGAAGACAATTTACATAGTACAATCAAATGTTGTGATAACAAACATAATACAGCAGAGATTCCATAAAACCATTTGTTCTAAGAAGATAGCAGCGCCTTTCCCTGTTTGATAGTGCCTGCATTTCACCCAAAGTGATGCAGACTTCAATCTTTCCAGCTTTGTTCTGCTTGAGTGAGTGTCTGTTCCGATGGATTCTGTGGCTCATGTTGGCAGTTTGGAAAAGCTTGGTTCAAAGGGTCCTTTTTTTGTTAAGAGTGATTCTCTTTCATGGCTGTCTCTATGGCCCTTAGCACCAGCTGCATTCTGAAATTGAAGCACTTTGTTAATGCTCCACAGCACAGGCTGGAGTTTTCTAGCCCAGTCAGAAGCTGGGAGTCCTGGAAATCTTGCAAAAGAGCCCGCATATATCTGCCAGCTCAGTTATTGCTTGGTTGTCTACAGCTGTGGAAGACTGGCTTTGATGGTCTGGATGCCCCCTACCAAGACTGTGTTCACACATTCTGATGGTTTGGTTGTAATCTTGAGACAGGCAACACTGTTAGACACTCTCCCAATTTTTACCCTACCCTTTCCATGTAAGATTGGTTTTCACGGGTTGCAGTGTATCTTGAGAATGGTATGGCACAAAACCATAAAGGCAAGGCTGGGAGCAGATTGTGCATTAAAGGAGAAGCCTCAGCTGTGATTTCCTCTCTTTTATACTAAAACAGTACTAAATTTTACCAACTATTTGTTTCTGGATAGCTTTTTTTCTTGTACCAGTTCCTCATCAATGTACTGCTGAGGCACACCTCTTCATCTTTTCCATGCCTGGCCTTTAACACTTGTGAAGAGAGGGACAGCGTTAACTCTGACTTTGGAGTTCAAGGAACAAGTGCTTCACTTATCCCCACTGTTCTGAACAAGTGCATAGACCAGTCTTGTGCTGTTAGCCTGGTACACAAAATACTACTTGTACTTCATTTTTTATATCTTTTATCCAGCAGTATGCCAAATGTTCAGGTTGCTGCTGCCTGCAAGGTGAAAAGCATGCAATTACTGACTTGTGAGACAACATCAGCCATGAGTGAGTATGAGCAAACAGCCACACACATTGGTAGTTCTAAAGTCTGTTCTATATGCTAGGCGTACAATTTAAATGAGACGTTCTTAAGAAACAAACAAAAAATGAATGCAAACATTTAACTCTATGTGGCAGTTTAGGCTGGGTGCCTCCTGTTGCTGCCACATAAGCTACACCTCCAGTGCCCTGAGTGTTCAGCCCCGTAGGTGGACACAGGAAGCTGCGTATTTCATACCCATAATGTGCTGCACCAAATAAATCTATCTGCAAAGTCTTTCTCTTCCTCTTTCTTCCCTCTCTACTCCCATGGGAGATGCTCCCTATCGGGTAATGGTGGAGGAGTATCTCAAGACATCTTAGGCCTGGCTAGTCCAAATGCCAGGAGGAGAAGGGGGAGAGGCAGTCTCAGACCAGGCCTGCTGAGACTAGTCTAGCATCGGAGTGGGGGGTGGGGGGCAAGAAAGACCCCTTGGGGTTTTGGGTATACCCTCATGTGGGGAGAAGGGAAGTGTTGGGAGGCTTTTGGGTATGCTGTAGGAGACTCTGCATGCTTTGAGTTTCTTTTGTCCCTATGCTTGTAGTTTTCTGTGAAACACTAATTGCTTTTCCATTTAAACTTTCCATCACTTCTGCAATCCATTTGTGTGAGTGTAATTATTTTGCCCCTTTCAAGGGCAAGAGAGGGTCTGCCTGGCCTCAAACCAGGACACTCTAACCCAAGGCAAGGTGGGAACCGAGAAAAATTGTGCCTACCCTCCTTCTCTCTCCCCACTTTCCTCCCACCATTTTAGTACCAAATAAACACAAACCTTTGGAGTGCCTCAGCTACTGGAATAATATGTTGTTTCATGTCTGGTTTCCATCTGAGTCTGGAGACAGAAATGCCATAATACCACAAGACACGACTCTTGCATGCTACTTCTGATCACGGACAGGAATCTGACTTGCTTGCTAGAAGGGCCTAGATGTGCTACAGGATTGCCAGGCATCCTCCAGAACTCTGGGAAATGATGTAGTGACAGACCATCAACTTCTTAGAATGTACTGCTTTGGTTACTGGGTATGTGCAAACTTTCCCAAACAAATCTACACAGCATGAGGGCTTTCCAAACACAGAATTGAGCCAGCGCATGGCAACTTCTGGGAGCAGATGACAAAAAATATCGCCCAAAAGCTCAACAAAGGTGTGTGGATCTCAACTGTCTGCCAATTTACCTCTCTCCCTCTACATTGTTAAAGTCACTATAAGTGACTGGTAAAGTAATTAATAAATAAATTAATATATGCAAGAGGACCTTTGCATGAAAATGAAAATGGTATTTCTGAAAACATGTGCAAATTAGTCTAAGTTTCATGAGTACAAAGATAAGTAAGAATGTGTCATGGTGCTGGTTATGTTTGTTAGTTTAAGAGCATTCTTTGGGTTTCTGTAGCAACAAAATCTCTCAATCTATCTTCCCTTACCCAGACAAAGTGCCCTCATTAAGGGATTAAAGCTGTTATTGAAGTACTATTCATAATGTATACATTTTGCAGCCCTTCACATCTGTTTTCCGCACTATTTTTCTAATCAAGACCCTTATTCATATTTGCCTTGGAGATAAGCAGAGCAGGATACCAAAGGATTCCTGAACTGAGAGGAAATGACAGAGGGTTAGTGTAATGGACTAATTAAAGACTTCAAGGTCAGATTGGAGAAATACAGAATTCTGTGGTGTAGAGAGACAGGATGTGCTGCACTACCCCATTTTTAATGGCATAGGCATGATCAAAGCCACCTGATTGTTGCATCCCAAGGAACATGCCTCTGCCAGATCACCCGGCTTCTGATAAGTGGCTGATGTTCTCAGACACACATTAAGAGAGATGACAGGCTTTACTTTGCGTGTGAGGAGTTATGAGGAAACCTGCCAGTGTGTGAAAGCACAGAGCTTACTCTCAGTAAGGCACTAACAGGCCACGTGTGAGTCAGACTTTGCTCACTTCTTGCTGTCCTGTCAGTTTGACTTGTCTCAAGTCAGAGCGCTCTGGTGGCAGACTAAAATACAGTATGAGGATGAAGTGTATATTCTTTTCTGTATGTGCTTTCAGATATGCCTTCTCACACCACTTCTACTGATACGATGTAGAGCAGAAGAATGTTCACATGCATGATTTGTGATTGAACTTTGCTCTGTAGCCTAGATCCCTGGGTGATACTTAGATTTCACTTTAAAAACTCACAGAGGCAGAAAATTAGAGAAAACTTCACTGCAGGACAAGAAATGTGCCCTATAAGACCTTAATTTATTTCATGTATCTGACACAGGTGTTTGTGATGCATAAGATGGATGACATGAATACACATATCAAGTCAAAACTCATTAATTAAATAGTTGGAATTGTGGAATGTGATTTCCACCCTTGAATATTTTTCAAATGTTACTTACATTGTTGAAGTCAGTAGGTAACAATGAAACTCTTCCACTGGAAATGCTGCAAATAGTTCTCTATGGCATCTAAATGCAACTCATGAAGCAAGAATTAAGTGATATACAAGGATGTACAAGGTGAGAGTTAAACAGTAAGGGTCTGTATAATAAACAGTAGTTATAGTGTTGGCTACTTTCACGGCCAGTGTGACATGCTATTTGATAATCAAAAGTAAAAGTTTCTGAGCTGCTAGGCTTAATGAATTAGAGTCAGTTTAGAAGGGATAGCTGTGGCCAACTCAGACTCTGTGAACTGACAGTGGGATACTTAAAACAAGTGTGGGGACATTTTAGCTGTCTAAACACTGCCCAATGTTTTGTAGAGATCTTTATGGAAGAGACTTTAAAGAGACATTTGAAGAATTTTAAGGTCACATACTCTGCTCTTCTTCATCTGGCTAATGTCACTAGCAAATCAGTTGTAAACAGTTTAAGTGTGTATTTAAAGAATTGGGAAGACTTGCCAAAACCAAAGTGATCCAAAGCTTAGAACAAGATGGAGTTTCAGCCTGCAAGCACAGTTCATCCAGCTTGCAGGCTACTGCAGCTTTTCTTTTTCTGAGCATCTCTCAGCTATAGAGATAGAGCTGAGACAGACTAAATGAAGTGTTTTGCAGCCAAGTGCTTTCTTCGATTACAGTCCAAATTAATATCTTACAGAGGCCATACAATGGTTCTCCTTGAAAGCCATGTCTTACATCAGAGCAAGTCCTACTATGAGACTGAGGACACGTTTTCCATAACCAAATTCTCACATGCTCTGCAATGTCCCTCACTGTCATCATTCGGAGGATATTGGGCTCTACTCACTCAGTGGACACTGTTGCAGTTACCCAACAGGTCTTTGTAAACGGCTTGAAGCTTGTCTGCTTGGAAAGTTCCAATCTCTGTTTTAGAGCACTCCAAGCATAAATCTGTTTAGAATTTTTGCAAGATTCTGTCACTGCATCAACAATTCATTTTGGCTATGCACTTAGGAAGAAATAATAATATGATCATAGAATGGTCTGGATTGGAAGGGTTCTCCGAAGGTCATCTAGTCCAATCCCCTCTGCAGTAAGCAGGGGCATCCTCAACTGTTTGCATAGATCAGTTTGCCCAGAGCCCTCTCGAACCTCACTTTGAATATCTCCAGGGATGAAGCTCCAGCCACCTCCCTGGGCAATCTGCTCCAGTGTTCCACCACCTCATAGTAAAGAACCTGTTCCTAATATCCAATCTAACTCTAATCTTCTATACTTTGAAGCCATTGCCATTGATCATAGACTGTTCTTATTCAGGAATATAACAGAAACAGCTGGAACTGGCTACACACTAAAATCTTCAATAGAAAATCCCTTTTGAGTTTGCTCTAAAGTTCAGCCTTCTTTCAACTTCTGCCCACACTATATAGCCATTGTTTATAATGATCTGAACCAAGTGTCCCTATTTGAACTCTTCTGAATAAGTTTGATAATACAGATGAGAGCAGCTATTCAGACAAAACCCCATTTTCTCATCTGGGCACTAAGAAGTGCTTATCTGCTGCCTTTTTCCCTCACAAAGTGAACTGGCACAGTGGCATGCTGAAAATTACCTTAATGCCAGGGCTTGGAATGAGCTTATCTTAGCCACAACTGGCTGTTGTCCCAAACTAGAACCTCTGAATTTCAGAGAGGTGAACAAAAGAGACCCAGGACTGGAACTCAGAGATGGGCCAGCAAACTGCCCCACTGCAGTAGGTATTACTACTTACATAGTTCTAAATCTCCTTATGTTTCCTGCCGTCCATGAAAAGCACCTCTGGAGATTATTTACTTATGATATCAGTGTGGAAGAACACTTTACACTAATTCTAGTTTGATTTTGACTGTCACAAAACTGCACTAGGGTTTATAGTTTCCAGTGTGTCAAATGGTGGGGCTGTGGTTCAAAAGACATGAATTCTGCACCTGGGTTGTTGTGGGGTTTTTTTTGTTTGGTTTTTTTTATGTTGTTTTGTTTTGTTTTGTTAGGTGGGTGGGGTTTTTTGCTTGTTTGTTTCATTTTTTGTTTTGTTTTTTCCCTGGCTTCCCAGGTGATAGTGACCAAGTCAATTTATAGATTTCCTCTTTGTCTATTTCCCCACTACTGGAGCTGTGTCTCCTTTGTAAAACACTTTCAAATCTGTCAATGAGAAGTATAAGATTCAAGTTCACAGGGGTGAAAATATGAAGTACTATAGTTATATTGTTAGTAAAAAAATATGACTTCTGTGTACTCTTCTGTATTTGGACTGAAGATTAGGACCTGATTAGTTGTATTTTCACAACCTGGCTAAGTCTTTGTCCATCACGCCCTGACAGACCTAAGGCACCATTAATGGGCAGGAGGCAGCTTCCTTACGTTTTGTTACTGTCTAATGATCTTTAGAGAGACAGTGACCTGCATGAATGGCCATGATGAGCAGCACGCCACGCTTCCTGTCACAGTCACATGTTAATCAGGGTACAGTAATTTGTGAGAGCATTAATAAATACACATCACTCTCTAGGGGATTGCAATACATTATTTTACCTCTCAACAATAACAGACCTTATTATTTTGCAGGGAGAAGCTCCTGTCAAGGCAATCAAGTATGGCCAATTTAAATGAAGACAAATGATCTCCTTCAAAGGAGCAGTGAGCCTTGATTTGGCTCAATGGCTTACTAGTATGAAGCATGGATTTAATCAGAGCTCCAGCTTCTGTCACGCACAGGCCTTGAAGTTAGGTAATTGGAGGCAGGTGCTAAGTACAATTTAAATGAAATGTCTAGTTAATAAGGACAGTTAGAAACAAGCAATTTGTTCCCCTCCCCCAAGCCCTACTCCTCTTGGGGATGTGAAAGCAGACAGCTGTGCTCAGGAACCAAATGACTTAATTTCTCAACTTTGCCTTTCTCACTTCTAACACGGTGCCTACTTTTAGCTTACCAGATGTCCTGATTGGAGTCATCTTGTTTGGATTAGATGGACAACTGACGGCCTATGAGAGCTCACTATACTTTGTGAAGAGGCAGCTGGGCTAAGATTGGGACAGAAATGTGGTCCATGAGATTCTGGCTTTTAATAATCTCAAATGATGAGAAACTAAGAAGGAACAAAGCAGCAGTGTTTCCCTAAAATATATATAATTCTTCACACCTCAACTGTGGATCTGAGTAAAGAGATTTAACTCTCCAAGATGTTGTGCAGATCATTTCAGATGGTCACAACTAGAAGTTTTAGAAGTTTTAGAATTAACCAGTTTGGAAAAGACCTTCATGATCACCAAGTCCAACCTATCACCCAACACCATCTAATCAACTAAACTGTGGCACCAAACACCCCATCCAGTCTCTTCTTACACACCTCCAGTGTTGGTAACTCCACCACCTCCCTGGGCAGCACATTCCAATGACCAATCACTCTTTCTGCGAAGAGCTTCTTCCTAACATCCAGCCTAAACCTCCCCTGGCACAACTACTATGTTGAAATTGGATTATGTATGTCCCACAATGCCATCCATAATCCAAATTTAGGAGCCTTCTGAAGAGCACTGTGGCCTCTTTCTTACCTGATCACTTGTAATGTTTCCTTCCAAGAACATAATTGTAGTTCGTATTTATATCTGTATCTTTTTCTTTTTTGATGGTTGAGGGTGCCAGCAAGACATTTCCTACAA
The DNA here is from genome assembly GCF_026170545.1 of Melanerpes formicivorus. NCBI lineage: Eukaryota > Metazoa > Chordata > Aves > Piciformes > Picidae > Melanerpes > Melanerpes formicivorus. Next base: position 1,298,192 of record NW_027142450.1, on the reverse strand, counting down.
ACCATGACATATGTGCAGTTCTGTTTGGAACTACGTAGCAGTTATCAGTGTCACTAAGTCTTGTGCTCTAAAGGAAAGTCTTACAACACTTGTGTTTGGGTTTTGGTGTGTTCTTGTCTTTTTTCCTTGAAAACCTGAGGAAGAAAATCTGAATGTGCTATCTAAACCAACTGTAACACCAACCCAGCACCTCACTGGAAAAGGAATCCTCATTTTCAAATTAACTTTATAGCCTCCATTCTTTTCAGGCATTTGATGCCAACAGTGCTGAAACTTACAGGGAATATAGGGAGTTCTAGGAAGTTCAGTGAATCATGACAAATTATTATTTGTCATACTCTAGATTTTCAGACATGATCCAGCAGGAAACCAAACTGGGGTTTAAACCCTAATTACCGGCTACTTAAAAGCAGGGTCTAACAGGCAAAAACATAATAAAAGCAGTACTGTGGGTAATACAGGAACTCCCTTGTCCCTTTTAGGTCTTTCTGCCATTCCTTGAAACTAACAGTTAAAAGGTAGTGTATTCATAATGAAAACAATATTTTACTTCTGAGGGAGCAAGTGATTAGTCACTGGGTGTGGAAATATTTTCCATCAGCAATTTTTTAAGCACAGGCTGGAATGGAACTATGCCTTTAGGGAGTGCATGACTGGGAGAAACCACAAACCTTCACTACAGGGAGATTTTGATGATCAGCTGTGAGAATTGGTTCTTAGTCAAGAAAGTAAACACAGGCAAGCAAGGACCATTGATGCGGCTAAGGAGCCAGATAGCCCTATGTGCTTTCTCAAGATGATGTGCTGTTTTGCTCTGTAGAAGGACCAGAAATGTAGGGCTGCCTCTGTACAGCATGACCATAGTTATTAAACCTTAAGCCGTGGTATGTGCACCTATTTCTGGGAGCACAACATGGCAGTGATATTGGAAATTATTTCCTCTCTGTTAATATTTTGTTACTTCAATTAAAGATTATTCAATTCAAGATTGACTTCAACATTATTTTAGTTCAAGATTAACAGCCCTCTAAGGAATCTTTTTTTTAAGAGAGGAATTAAAGTAATCCCTGGCTCAAATTGCTTATTGAACTGCTTGCAAACAAGAATTCTTCCTGGAGGCCTCTGCTGTTTTGTCTAGATTTTGAGAAGCCAAAAAAAGTTTTGGATTTTCAAATACATTTTGAAAGTCATTGTTGATTTCTTTCTTTCTTTCTTTCTTTCTTTCTTTTTCTTTCTTTCTTTCTTTCTTTCTTTCTTTCTTTCTTTCTTTCTTTCTTTCTTTCTTTCTTTCTTTCTTTCTTTCTTTCTTTCTTTCTTTCTTTCTTTCTTTCTTTCTTTCTTTTTCTTTCTTTTTCTCTTTCTTTCTCTCTTTCTTTCTTTCTCTTTCTTTCTTTCTTTCTTTCTTTCTTTCTTTCTTTCTTTCTTTCTTTCTTTCTTTCTTTCTTTCTTTCTTTCTTTCTTTTTCTTTCTTTCTTTCTTTCTTTCTTTCTTTCTTTCTTTCTTTCTTTCTTTCTTTCTTTCTTTCTTTCTTTCTTTCTTTCTTTTTCTTTCTTTTTCTCTTTCTTTCTCTCTTTCTCTCTTTCTTTCTCTCTTTCTCTCTTTCTTTCTTCCTTCCTCCCTTTTCTTTCTTTACCTTCTTTCCTTTCTTTCATTTCCTTCTTTCCTTTCCTTCCTTTCCTTCTTTCCTTTCCTTCTTTCCTTCTGTCTGTCTTCCTTTCTGTCTTCTTTCTTTCTCCCTTCTGCTTTATGTCTTGAATTCCATCCAATGGCCCTGAAGGTGGAAAATTTCCCACTAGTTACAAAACAATTAGCAGGCAAAATGTTCACATGGCCTTTAAATTTTACAATGATATTGTAGTTGTGAATGTGATTACAACTCAAGTAGCTACTAGAGAGCTGCCAGCTATTAGAATTACTAAGTCTAGCTGGGTTGGGTACCCCAAGCAGTGGACATTCAATAATACAGACTGCACGACCAACTGATCAAGGATGGCTGGTGTGTAAGGAAATGCACTTTCAGTTGTGATAATGTTTGTATTTAGTGGAAGAGAGAAGTAGAGTTCTTTGAGTGTCAGCAGTTTGTGCTCACAATCCCATAGGAAGTTCCTGTTCAGGTATTCCTAAGTAGTGCTTTTCATGGGCATGCATGACAATGAATGCTGATGGAAGGGAAAAAAGAAAGGTAATGTGATTCTGTACTAGGAGAGGGGTTACAATGTCCACCTTGCCTTTTGAATGTTGGTTTGTTCTGTGCACTTGTCCAAGCAAGATTTTGAGATGGGAAGGGAAACTATCAATCTGTCAGAAAACAAAACACTGGAAATGCCAATATTGCATTTAGTTATTGTCCCAGATGAGGAAAAGAGAATTTCCCAGAAGAGAAGGCATTTGGGATAACTGTATAGATCACTTTTGTTGATGTAGGGAAAAACAGTGGAGAGGAAACAGCCTAGAACTGTGGCTCCCCTGCTGCTCTTCAGGAAGCAGAATTTGGAACCATGCAATCATGGTTTGTTTGTGTTCTGCCTGCAGTCACAAACTATTTTGAAAATATATACACAACTCTCAGACACAATTCACATCTTAGCATTGAGGATATTCCAGTTCTAGACTGGAAGCTATTTTGGTAGACCAGGAGGATAACATAGCACTGACAAGTGCAGTGGGCAGGAGACAGTTCTAGGGTTACCTGCTGCATCACAGAAATAATGCATTCCTGAACTGAATCATCCTGTGACTGTTGTCAGCTTGTCAGGTAAAACTGTGTTGGTTCTTCTGCATGCCCTTGGTTGCTATGTACACTGTAGGGAACAATGTCCACTCTATTCTCAGCTACATAGGAGAAACAAACTTTGCTATTCTTACAAAGATCTCTGCACTACAATGTTATTTGTAAGTGCTGGCACAACAGAAACCAGCTGCCATGCTTCCCTAAGAGCAAGGCTGTAGAAAGCAGTAGGCCAGGGGTTCATCTTTGTTTATAGTGATCTAGATTTGCTTTCCCAGCTCTGTTCACAGTGAAGCCAATTAATTGTTGTCTCAATGCATACTTCAGTGTCTGTAAAAAATGCAGAATAATACTGCCAGTCTCTTAGAAGTGAAATGATTTGAAGCACCTCGTGACAGGTGTTAAACAAGCCCAAGCTGCCATAATCAAATCAGCCCAAGCAATACTGTGTGGAATGTGTGCCTTTCATATTTGTTCTGGGGCCTCAGGGAGTAATGTCCTTTCAGGACAAGAGATGTCTGTGATTCACAGTGAATTTCCTTTCTATCTTATTAAAATTTACAGTTTAGCCTCTTAATTTTCAAACATATGTCTTGGATATTTGTAATTTTCTATTGTTTTTACTTAGTCTGTGTATCTAATCTCGTTGAGACTAAACATTTCCTCTGATGGCAGAGACTTAAGAGTGCTATTCTGCCAATGGGATGCACTGAGGAAAGCCTCTTGAGTAGTGAGATCTCAGGCATTTATGCTCAGAACTCAGTAAAATTCAGAAGGCAACCCCTGCCATGAAAATCAAGACAATTAAATGACATTTTCAAGATGAGTATGGAAAGTTCTCTTTAGTGCCTCATTTAGCTCATGACTCCCTATGCAGCTTCAGTCAGGCCACTTCATCTCATAGTCTGTAGCCTGTAAAGCAGTTACACAAACTTCCTTCTTGTGCATGTTATTATACCTCTTCCCTGTTTTAGGTAGGGGAGAACAAAAGAACTGTGATGTTAATACTCCCTAGTAATAAGTGGAGAATGAATCCTTTGAGATTAAACTATCCAACAGCAGTGAAATCATAGCAACTTTGGCTCTGCAGCGATTCAGCAATGTTTCATCTATCGATACAAGGAAAGGCTCTGTCCTCAGCTCCTTGCATTTGCTATTTCACCCTGTTCTCTTTCAAAGGCAAAGATACTGCATAGGATTGGTACTGAAGCGGAAGACTGACTCCAGACACTCTTTATTGAGAGCTTGGTGACATCTGGTGGGAACTGGAAGGATGACAAGCCCTTTGTGATCCTCACTCCCAACTTATAAAAACAAATTTTAAAAAGGTTCCCCTCAAAACAATACACAAAAATTTCTATTGATTTTGTGTTCAGGATCACAAGAGTTCAAAATGAAAACGTGCTATAATGATGCATACTGAACACTGTACAGTTTAGAGATTAAAGGGCTTGAAATCCTGATGGGACATAACAAACCTGGAACATGAAGAATTTGGCATTGGGCTTTTGCAAGCATATAAATGTCATCTTTTTTTATGAGCTTAGTCAGAATGTCAGTGTAAAAAGCAAGTGAGGCAGGTCACATTTTCTCATCATGCTATCCTAGGCCCCTGTGATACAACCAATCTTCACCATGTTTACAGAATCGCAGGGTGTTGGGGTTGGAAGGGACCTCCAGAAATCCAGTCCAACCCCCCTGCCAGAGCAGCACCATAAAATCCATTGCAGGTCACATGGGAATGCATCCAGATGGGTCTTGAAAGTCTCCAGAGGAGGAGACCCCACAACCTCCTTGGGGAGCCTGTTCCAGTGAACAGTAAAGAAGTTCCTCCTCATGTTGAGCTGGAACCTCCTGTGCTGTAGTTTATATCCACTGTCCCTTGTCCTATCACAGGGTGCAACTGAGAAGAGCCTGTCCCCTCCCTCTTGACACCCAGCCCTCAGATATTTATAAACATCTATTAAATTCCCTCTCAGTCTTCTGCAGACTGAAAAGCTCCAGTTCTCTCAGGGAATGTGCTCCAGTTCCTTAATCATCCTGATAGCTCTGTTGGACTCTATCCAGCAGATCCTTGTCACTCTTGAACTGGGGAGCCCAAAACTGGATGCAATACTCCAGGTGAGGTCTCACCAGGGCAGAGTAGAGGGGGAGAAGAACCTCCCTCTATCTGACGGACAGACTCCTCATAATGCACCCCAGGATACCATTGGCCCTCTTGGCCACAAGGGCACATTGCTGTCCCATAAATAACTTGTTGTCCACCAGGTCTCCCTGGTCCTTCTCCACAGGGCTGCTCTCTAGAATATTGCCTCCTAACCTGTACTGGTGCAGTTTTTTATTCCTTCCCAGATGCAGGAAGTTTAAACTTGGCACAAAGCACATATATGCCTATAGCCTGGAAAGTACCATTGTGGGTGTGTTCAGCAGCCCACTTGTGAGCAGTTAGTTAGATATGTTTGCCCTGAATTTGGATTAGGTCTGGTTCTGACAGTGGGCACAAAACATCAGTGAAGGGAAAGGTAGAATTAATGCTATATTAATGAGAATTCTGGTAAGGAAAGAGGGAAGTGTTTGCTTGAAGTTTGGATCAGTTATCTCATATGATCTATATGCACATGAATGAGTTTTTCCTTCCCCCCCATCTTTTTAATCCTATAAGCATAAGCACTATTGCCTTTCCTCTCATTTTTCCAAGTGCACTTTTGGGGTCTAGCTGTGTATAACATTTTTTAAGCTTCATAAGATGAAGCAAGGAATAACCCACAAATTTTTCTTCCAGTGTCTTTCAGATATTCAAGCAAGATACCCTCTGAAAGACAGATAATTCCTTGCATTTGCCAAGGGCTTTGCAAGGCCTTTGATATTGGGTAAAGTGAAATGTTACCAATTGGTCTTCTTTTCTCTTTCATCCCCTTTTCAGATTTTTTATGGGAAAGTATGGATGTAGAAGGAGAAAATCAGTAAAATGATAGTCAAAGTTTTCATAATCATTTGTGAAGGCTACACCACAGATTCAGCTACTACTGTGAATCCAGAATGTGGATACAGAGCACTTCTTGAAGAAGTCACTGGTAAGTTTAAACAATCAAACCCTATGGCTGCAGCCTATTTAACTTTTCATCCTTTGCTAAGAAAAAGTTAAGTTACTGGACAAAGCAGGGTGGTCTTTCAGGGTGAAATCCATCATGTCCAAATCCATCCTCTTAACTGCCTAAGAGAAAGATTTTCCCTATAGGGATTCAGGTTGCAGGCCATGAGCTCGTCAAATCTCTGTCTCCCTTCCCTTGCCACTTCATCTTTGTCATGATGTCACAGCATGTAGTATCACTGCTGGTAACCTTATTATCAGAGCCAATTGTCCAAAGACCTATATATAGGAGGCTGCTTGCCACTGTATAAGCTCTGGTTCTATTGCTTATGACAGCACTAGGTGACCTAATTCACTTCAGTGGGTCTGTCACATATATCCTCACAGGGTGATTTTCGCCTCTGACAAGCCATTGTTGCCATCCTTCCTGCCAGTACTCTGCTAACTCTAGCCTCATGTTCATGCTAACACAGAACTACAAAAAGATGGGACCCTTACTGAAATCTTGTCTAGTTAGTGGATATTTACATAGACAGGGTGAGCACAGGGCATGAGCCTAAAGCTACTTAGACAGACTGTAGGACTTTACTGTAGAAGTGTATATGGAATCTTTGGAGTCTGGTATTGTGTAAGCCCATTATTTTACCTTTCCTGACTAATACTGGATCAGAAATAGTACTGCTGATCCTGAAATGATCAGAGTACTGTTATGACATAATGATAAACTGTTAAATTCATACTTCGAGAGATAGCCATGTTCACCATCACACACACGGCATCTGCACAAAGCGCAGACAGGAATGAAGGCAAAATCCCCACAGAAAATAGCTGTAAACAGGTGCTTAGTTGAGTGTATTTGATTCTGTTGTGTAGAGAGCAGTCTTACGTACCTGTCTACTTGCACAAAAACACTCACATTACTGTGCCTTAGATTGAGGAGTGAACAAATGTCTTGTTGTAGTGTAGATTGTTCTGTGATTTGGCAGAGGTTAAGAACAAAGAAAAGAGGATATTATTGCAAGGAGCTAAGGAAAGGAGGGGATTCTCCAAGCCTGGCCCATTTCCTGAATAATTTGTTGGCAGCCTGCATACATCACCAGCCTGCTCCTATGGCATTGCAGGCTGGTGAAAGCACCCATAGCAATGCAAATGCCCTTCCCAGTCCTGCCAGTTTTCTCCCAGATAATTTTTGTGTTAATGCTGGAAAAAGAAGAGATGAGGGTGTGATTAAACTTTGCCAATTTTGCATTGGTAATGAGGCGACAAGTAAATGAGACCAAATGCGCTTTGAGTAAGGACCAGCTTTATCTATCAGCAGCAGTGTGGTGCAGTCCTAGAGAAGCTAAGTGGTAACCTAGGTTGTCGTAAGCAACTTTTTTGTCTATTCCAATAAAGATTCCTTTTCAAGACTTCTCAGGGAGCCAATCTGTGTAATGATTTTGAGGCAACTTGGACTGAAGCTGCAGAGAATAGCAGCTCTGATAAACTTTTTTCTTCCCTGTTCAATGCTGTAATCACTTCAGCTGGCTACAGGCCATTGACCAGTGCGGTCCTGACCACCTGGAGGTATCCAGCTGCACTTTGTGTCAAAGTGCACAACCAGAAGAGGGGTGTGCAAACCTCTTTCCTGTAAGCTGTTCAACTAAGAACAGAGAGCTGTTGACAAGGAGGAAGAAAGAAAAGTTCCATTTAATGGATATTTTTAACATATGTGTTTCTTGGTAATATTCCCATCTTATTCAATGTTCTTCTCAGAACTACCAGGAAATAGTTAAGTTTCACTAGATCCTTTGACAGAACTCAAACCAGTGTTATGTAAGTCCCCAGGAGGACTCCTTGGATAATTGAACCTGGCCTTTTGAGCTGCTGCCAAAGTCTAGCAGAAGAACATAACCCAGCAGCCAGCCACACTCTTAGCTAGGGATCTAAGTGAATGTTGATGAGAAGGGCAGTAGGTGGAGAGGTCTCCATGAGATTGAAAATCTCAGCAGGAGCTGCCATGGAGTGCTCTGGAAGGACCTGCTGTTGCCTAGAGCAATGTTACTCTGAAGCGGTTGAGCATTTGTATGGAGCTGAGTGGTGTGGTCATCCCACTGCTGCTGGCATCTCAGGTTTTGTCTGGATTCTAATTATGGGAATAGTTATAGATCTTTTGATCTAAAATTGCTGTCACCCAAAAGGGATGATGCTCAATCTATGCTAAGTGGTTGAAGTGAGGTGATACTAAAGCGAATTTCTATCTGTGAAATAACCACTTCTTTTCATCCTTCCTGTTCAGATGATACACTAGCAGAATCCTAGTCTTTTCAGGGGACAATCACACGAAACAGAAACAGCTCACAATCAAGTGCAATATTTACCTTCATTGAAGTAGCACAAATTTCTTAACAATAGAGATAGATGTTTGCTACCTGTACATAACTCACACACATTTGTGGAGGTTAATGTGTGATAACTGAACAGTGCAAGCATGAAGAATATTTTATGCTTTGTATTGTCTTTTCCTTGAGTACTTGCTCAACACGTTGCAGGCATTACCTGTGATTCATGCATATTATGGTAAGACAATAAAATTGCAGATAAAAAAATGAGGCAATATATTGCTCATGAACTTGTGTTACTGTCATTTATAGACATGATGAAAAGAGGAATCTAGGAAAAGATATGTGTAGTGCAATCCCAAGTTAAATAAATTAACTTTTCATTTCTTTTAACTACTAAAAGTTGATTCCAAAAAAAATCCAAGATCTTTCTTTACCAGCAATTTCACGTGTACAATAACACCAGTTTCCTTGCACTTATGGTCAGGGCTGGTTTTGTGAATGTTACTGTTGCTATGGTTACATTTCCCTAATGTTCATTATTTCCCATGGTGTCTTTGTCACTCATCCAGGGATGCTGGCATGAAGTAAGCTCACAGCATGCCATTTCTGCCATGAGAGCTATTGATAGGTGCGCTGAATGGGCCAAGAGGTACTGCAGCTGGTGCTTTCCTGGAGTTAAATCTACTTCAACTCTGAATGAAGAGAAATAGTTAGGAGCTTTTATGTAGCAATGAGATGGGAAGAGAAAGCCTACAATCACTACTGTGCCTTTCCAAGAAGGTTGAACAGGAAGGAGGAGTAGGAATTGTCATCTCTCAAGATAACAAATGCAGGGAGGGGAGGGAGCTCAGGCAACTTTTCTTAATTGCTAGGTTGTTTAATGAGCTGGGGTGCTAGACAGCTACTGTATAGTCCCCATTGTGTCTCTGTCGCCTGGTTGAGGGTATACTGCTCTTGGGCATTTTAGCTAGTTTTTGGGGGCTGTTTTTGAATGGTTTAATGAGAAAGCTAAATAGCTGTAAATTTCAGAGCAGGATCTCAAAAAGTTCACTGTCCCCCAGGCATGCATTTGTATTAAGTGCTGTGCAGAAAGGGCAATGAATTCAGAACAGCCACCTAATCCCCATGGGAGGGAGATACCTACAGAACTCAGCTACACAAAGACAACAAAGAGTTAAGGCTAAATAAAAAGTGAAGCTTACCACTGGAAGATCTTTGAGACTGACATCTAAGAGGTAATCCAGACTGCATCTTCTCTCTCTTAAACTCCTGTGTTGGCTTCTCAGGCCTTGGCTCAGTGCAAAAGCGATATTAAACCAGCAAGTCTGTCATCCTGTTAGGTACCAAAAACTATATCCTAATTTCAATAGACATGCAGCTGTTGGAGTGAATCTTGACCTCTCTGATTCAGCATTGTCATTAGTATTAAGGCCACTGAGATGGTTAAGAGACTGGAATTTCTGTTGCATAAGAAGAATCAGAGAGAGCTGTGGCTGTTTAGTGTGGAGAGGAGGATTGTGGTTTAAACCAGCAACACATCCACTCACTCTTGTAGCCCTCTGGTGGAATGAGGAGGAAAAAATACAGAAAAAGCCTTTAAAGTCAACACTAAGGACAGGGAGTGCACACTCACTGATTATGGTCACAGGCAAAAGACAGACTCAACTGGGAGAAACAAAATCAATTTAATTTAAACAATAAAAGCAACACCTATTCACCAACTGAATCAGAGTAGAATAGTGACAAATACAACTGGTTCCAGTTTATCTGCCTCCTCCCTGCAGGACAGGGAATGGAGACTGTGGTTAGTCCCAGTCCATTCCATGTTATTTTAACCACTCCCTCCTCATGGGGAAAACTCACAGACTTCCCCTGTTGCAACATGGTGTCCCTCGCACATGAGACAGTTCTCCCGGAACTTCTCCCACCAATGGGAGTCTCTTTTGAGGGCTGTGTTCCTCCCAGTAACAGAGTCACAGACATCAGTGCCATCCTCCAGCATGGGGCCCTTCACAGGCTGCAGGCAGGATTCTGCCCCACCCTTGATCTGTAGGGGCTGCAAGGGCTTTCAGTCTGCTATCTCACCATGTGCTGAAGAGGAATGACTGTTTGGGTGTACCTCCCCACCTCCTTCCTCACTGACCTCTTGTGTCCACATTGTGGTCTCTCTTATGTCCCACTCCTCTGCCAAGCAAAAGAACTCCCAAAATTAACTCACACAACAGATTTTCCCTTCTTAAATGTGATCACAGAGACACTGGCTCAGCCTTAGCCAGTGGTGGGTCTGAGTTTAACCTTAGGCTGTTTAAACTCAGGGAGAAGCCCAGATGGTGTGTCCTCCAGCGTCAGGACCACCTCACCCTTGATCTCCAGTGCTCCATACCTGTTTTCCAAGAGCAGCGGGGAAGGTGAGGGGAGGCAAGGAGGTTTAACTTTGCGTCTTTTCAGAGGAACCTGCATCCATTCCCCTCTGCTTTTTGAATAACCAGCCTCTGCTAGGGGAGCCTGCAGAGCCTGCTTACTCTGATTCAACTCTTTCCTCTTCTGGTTCATCTCTTTCCTCCTTTGGTCCATCTCCTTCCTCCTCTGGTTCATCTCTTTCCTACATTCCCTTATATTTCTAAGGCTAGCAACCTCATCCTTCAGTCTGGCCACCAGATTAAGCATAGTCAATCTGCTCACACCTTATATAAGAGTTGGGGCTGAGTGAGCTTCTTGAAGCTTCTTACATGGACAGAAACAGATTTCTCATAGTTGCATCCAGTGCTAGGACAAGATGCAGTGGACACAAATTGAAATACAGGAAATTTTATTTAAACAACAGAAAAAAAAAAGTTTTATGGTCAAATGTTAGAACAGGTTGCCTTGACAGGTCATGGAGCTTCCACCTTTGAAATACTCAAAACCCAAATGAACAAAATCCTGAGCTCTAGATGTCACTGCTCTGAGTTGGGGGTTTACACCAGATGCTCTCCAGAGGTTCCTTTTAATCTCAGCTATTCTTTGGTTCTGTGGTTTGACATTAATTGCTCTGTGCTATTTGGGCCTGGAGAAGCATGAATGAAGTATGGAGTTCTGTTATTCCTAGTGTGCATTAAATAATTGACCAAGACAAGAAAAACTGTACCTGTATGGTACTACAGAACACATTTATTCTTCAATTAAGAGATATTTACAGCTCAGCATAGGCCTGAAGGCTAAGGTATGTGTGGAACAGCACACCACAGGCTTGAGCCTATTCAGATTAATAATTTTATGATTCACATTCCTTGATATGCAATGATCAGGATCACTATGCTGAGATATGTGATGCTCTCTCCAGTCCTCATTCTGCAGATAAATTTGCAACATACTTGACAAGAGAAACCAGTTTACAGGGAATGTCTTGCACTAAATATATCCCAGCCCAATTAGATTCAGCTGCTCACAGTGTTTCATAAAACTGGTTACTGTACATTGCCAGGAGGATCCCTTATTACTCATAATTTCCAGTAAATGGGAAAAAATATTTAATTCCAAAAGCACACCTGCTTTAAGGTTAAGAGCAAATTTATTCATAAGTCATGCTTTTGACAGATTTGGACAGATCCTGTGAGATTCCCAGGATCTCTTTCCTGGTCCTGTCAGAGTACTCCATTACCATTCTTTTAAGATCTGTAAGGCAGTAGCAGAAGGCCTGCATAGCTGTCAGCAGCATGCAGCACCTGCTTGGCCAGAGAGCACTGCATCCTGCCAAGCCCGTCTTGGTCACACTTTTGAGTGAACCCCCGTGAAAGCTCACGGAATACTTTTGTGCCAGTAAGTGACACAAACGTGTGTTTAACGCTGTCGCAGCGGCACTTTGCCCGTAGGTGGCAGCACTGCTGCTCTTTGGCAACACCAGCGGCGTTTGCCTTCACTGTATTGCTTTCATCGAGGAATTCTGTTGTTCAGTAAGGTCATGAGCTGCAACTGAAAAGACAGAGAAAACTTACTGACTCATCTCACAGGCTTTCCAATAAAATTAAAAGGAAATCTGATAATACTAGTACAAGTTACAAAAAATATAAGTTGGTACTTTTTAAAGTCAGCTATGTAAACCTGGCAATTTTCTTGTTGCTGATAGCACCCATTTTGACATGCAGATGGGGTGTTAGAGTGCATGGAGCCATTGATCCTGAGCAGTTTTGCACCCACATAACTCAATGAAGATACTAAAGGAAAGAATGTGAACACTGTTTTCCCCTATTCACATGATTTTGACTTTATAGCTATGAGGCAGATGTCCTTGCTGTATTTGCTTTTAAATTGAAATAATACGGTAGATGTAAAAAACTTAACACAAGTCTCAATACAAGTAAAGCTGTGGCTTCCCCAGAATAAGATGATGATGTGTGCTATTTCGAGGATGGAGCTACTGTCTGAAGTATAGAAGAATGTGAATATAGAAGAATATGAAGACAAAGTATGACTGACAAGGATCATGCTACAGTATGCATCTAAAATCTAGCAGGTGTTTACTCATTTTGACTGCTTGTTATGGCAGACACTGCCTCCAGAAAATGTGTTCTTTCTATTTCCAATCTTACTGCAGCTTGTCCTGTTTGGTGACTAGGTCGTAAAGTAACACAATTTAGAAATACAGATCGTGATTCCAGCACCACTTCTAAAGCAAACAGTGTGACCACAGGCACAGACCAAGGTTCTGTACCTCAGAACACCTCTTGCATATTAGGATATGTGTGTCAGTTGAACCACATTATATACTAAAAAAAAAAAACCAAACCACTCACCAGAAATGGTTCAGAACACTATCATCACATTTTTTTTTAACTGAGGAAAGATATTTTTGTGCATTGGAACAGAATCAGAGCTTGTATCACCCAGGTTTAGTTCTCAAGTTTTCCAAAAACTGGACCAAAACTTGGACCACTCACAAACCCCTGCCTCACTTCCCTATGACTGAAAATGGGCAGTAGATCTGTCTGTCCAGTTTAGCCAGACTTGTCAGGTAGTGTGAGCTCTTTAAGGATTGAGTGGGTTGTCTCTTGTTCTGGTGTTCAGGAGGAGACTTGACAGGGTGCTTGGTTACATGGGTTAGTTGATTAGGTGGTGTTGGGTGATAGGTTGGACGTGATGATCTTGAAGGTCTCTTCCAACCTGGTCTATTCTATTCTATTCTATTCTATTCTATTCTATTCTATTCTATTCTATTCTATTCTATTCTATTCTATTCTATTCTATTCTATTCTATTCTATTCTATTCTATTCTATTCTATTCTAAATGAATTTGTATCAGTGAGCACTGATCTCCATGGGAGCACAGATCTGTGATTGTGATATATGGTGTATGAGCTGCTGGGTAGAGTCAAATTCCCGTATTCTTAAATGCTTCTTAACAGTCTTCTAACTGCTCTCAGCTGATCTACACTTTGAGCTCAGTGGCTCAAAGGTACATTATTTAAGTACGCCTCAGTAGTGCAGTGTAAAAGAAGAAACCTGTGAGGTGCAGAGAATCTTGTTTAAGTGGTTTGGCTTATTCAGGAAACTTGCAGCAGAGCTGGAAGTTGAGTCCCTGAATCCTGTCTTTAAAGGGGAAGTTGAGAATAGATTGTTCCTTAGCATCTCCAAGAGACCATATACAGCAGCCACCTCTGCTAAGCATTTTCTTGTCATGACTCATTTTTTATTGTCTATCGTAGGAAGAAGCTGTGTCTATCATCTCAGTACTTCCCTCTTCAAAATTTATTTGCTGCCTAGGCTGACTGTCAGCAGTGAAGCTCATGAGCAGAACTAGCACTGAGGTGACCAGCTTTTGGCTTCAAACATGTTCAGAACCTTTGCAAGCCTTCAGTTTTCTTAAAATGTGTTCAGGCCGTGGACTGAGAGACTTGCTCTGTAGGATCGGTCAGGGACTGTGACAGATGAAGGGCCTGTCACCCAGTATGTGTCAAATTGCATCTGTCTCCACTTAGAGCTGGCTTGAGAGGCTCTGAGATTTTCTGTAGGTGAAGATTTCTTTGTTATGGAACAGGTTACAAAATATCTGGAAGGACATGTCTGTTTCACCTTATTCTTTTAGCAGCCCTGGACGACTAGATCTCTGTAAAACTGCATTTCATCCAAAGATCAGTCTGGGTGAGGATGTTGTTATAGGGATCATATTTGTGTTACCTGTTTAAAAGCATTTAATTATTATATTCCTAAAGGGTAAGAACATGAGATCAGAGGTCAGTAATGCCTGCTTTAGGGGAATGTATAAAAGGTACCATCATGACAACATCTGTTGTTAGAGGAAATTTAAATATATGCCTCAATTAGTAAAAGACTATTTTCCCTAGAGCTCTTTCTGGCTTGTAGTTAAGTGTTACAGCTGCTTTTTCTTAAAAAGAAATTTAAATGAAAAACAGTGTTTTCAGAAATAACTTTTTAATGTTCCTGTAAAACAGGAAAAACCTCTGTCAAACAGCAAACACTTCTGTCAAACAACTGCAAAGATGATGCACAAATGTGGAAGAACAAATACTGTGATGACTGTTCTCTGAATCCAGAATTCTTGTTGTAAGCCACAAAGAATCCCCACTGTTGCATCAAATACAGGAATATTTTCACTGAGAAGCTTTTTAATGTTGTTGTGGTACAAAAAGTGAATTGTGCATTCATGCGCAGTGTACTGCATTCACTGAACAGCAGTGCATGTGCAGTAATTAAAATCAAAGTGAAAGACCAAATACTAAATGAGGGTAATGGAGTTTGGGACAAAACATTTTTCTGACAATTCTTGACACCACTGTGCAATAAAGACACTGTGTGTCTTTATATGTAACAGAAATACAGTAAATGCTTCTGGGAAGGCTGAAATTCAATGAATTATAGGAAAACATTGAATTCTGTTTATTTTTATACCAGTATAAGGCCAGGGGTATGCCACTAATTTAGTGTTACTCTGGATCTCAATACATACATTTGAAATCAACATCTGGCTCATGTTACACATTTCATGTGTATCTTTTCCTGACTTCTAGCTGAGAGCAGAAAGGAAAAATGGCCCTTGGCCTTAATTACAATTGCATTTCAGTGGTGGCTTCTAGAAGTCATGCTTTTAATTTGTATTTAATCCCTCATTCTTTCTGAACCATAAACATCTCATTTGTAACAACAACAAAACAACAAATCAAAACCCGCAGACATTTTATTGTCTTGATCCTACTGCAGCTTTATACTCAAATACCTCTTTATACTTTCTCCTTTATTGAAATCAGAAAAAGGTTTTACAATATGTACAGTTCTCTTAAATAAATGCTCTTATGATTTTGTCTGTTTAAAATTTACTTTTCCAATGTGCATCTAATAGCTTCCGTATATATCACCTTCTACAGAAAGGACTTAGAAGTAGTAGTATAGAAACATGTACAATCATATAAGCTTGAACAGCATATTTCTGCTCAAACCCACACTAACAGAAACACTTTTTACAGGAGACATAAGCTGTACAGAGAGTTATTTACTCTAAAATAAAGATCCAGTTCAGCCTCTGCTGAAACCAATGGGACTTCACATAGATTCATAGCTTCAGATGATAGATAAGAATTAGCAAATAGCTAATCAATGGAAAGGATCAGGGGAAGATAAAATGCATATGCATACCACAGCATTCAGTCATTTAATCTGGTTTAGGATTGCGTTCCTTTTTACACAGATGCAGAATAAAAGAATACTGGTGCTGTTCATATTGCAGGCAAAAAAGTAATATTCCATCCCATTTTTGGAATGTTCTTCCTGCTTTGAAGAGAACCAACTAGAATTTAAAGGCATCCTATTTTCCTGTCAGTTTCTTCATTTAAGATGTCTAGTGATGGTGGAATTAATTTCTGGGCTGGAGTGATGACTGGAAATGGTTCTAGACTGCTCAGGCAATCCAAGGTAAAAAATTGAGTCCATCTACAGAGAAGCGAAACTACTGTAGAAAATACTGATCTGCAGTCCAGAAGCCAGTAGTGCACAACAATATATAAGGGACAACTAATCTTCCACCAACACCAGCAGAATATTAGTTGCCCTCTGGAAAGTAAAGCTATTTCCTAAGGCTGCTATCTCCTTGTCACAGTCTCAGAATATTTTCCTAAACAGTTTATATGTTATTATACAGCGCATGTAAAGTGTTCATGGCAAATTAGCAGCAGTGTTGCAAGTGCTGGCTAGCAGTTTCTTCAAACTGTGAGCCGAGATTTAAAGGACTTACACAGGAAATGTTAAGCAAGATTTTGAAATGCCTTAGAAATCAGAGTGATCTATCAAAGCATGTAATGTAGCACTTGTCTGTACTGGCTTGACATCTCTTTAAAGCAATTGCTGAGTAGCCACTGGAGTCCAAGGGGAATAGCAACAGGGAAGAGTCATACTGCAGTCAGTAGGAATCCATTGCTTGAAGGTTCTGAAGGACTTCCAGCACAACTTCATAACAGAATAAATATTCATCCTGTATGCAGAGATACCAATGTGAAGTGCCTGGTTACATTCATCAAAACTCTTTTCAGAGATAGGTTTTTCTCAGCAAGAAGCATTTACTTAGGTGATGACAGCTTAGCTGTAGTAAGACTTCGACTGAGGGCTGCAGTTTTGCAGGGTAGAATTTATGGTGTCTCACTGGTTTTGTTTTGGACCCTTGCTTTTCTTTTCACTTTAAAAAGAGGGGAGGAGTCTGGTATCTGTATTATGTTGGTATGTAGATTTTCTTTCCCTATGTTAGTAAGGGACAGATGTTTCAGATTTAAATCTAGACACCATTTGCCTGGAAAGCTTCCTCAAAAGAGAGGGCTAAAATGATGCTTGCAGTTCCAGATTTATGAAAGCATGTGGATATATGCTTCTAATTGAATGTTATAAAAAATATAAAGCAGTTGTATATTGAAAACTTACCTTAGTTTGGATCATGCCAAAACGCTGACGTCTCAGGTCTCTAACTATCTGCTTGATGTTGAACTATAAGAAGAGAACAGTTTTTATTTTGTTGACATCCATATTACAAGCAAAGATGTAATCATATTCAGATGGAGAAGTATATTTGCAAAGAAATAACAAACAATGAACAAACAACAAAAGCTGTATTTATTCCATCTTGTTAGGATGAATTCTACCAGGAATTACTCTGGTCTAAGACACCTCTAACTGTTAATACTTACTGATGATCTTTTTGATACTTACATGTAAATCTTTTTCTATATAGCTAAGCAGGACTTCAACACACAGCAGAACTCCACTTCTTCCAATGCCAGTGCTACAGTGAGCAACAATAGGTCCTGTACTGTGAGCTTTTCTCATATAACTAATAAATTTTACAAGCTGCTCAGCCAGTCTGGGATTATTGTGGTCAGGCCATGTAATAAACTGCAAGTGACTTACAATGCGCTTCTCTTCTGTCTGGAAGAGAAATTCAACAAATGTTAAAAAGGATCAGTCTTAAGTCTGACTTTCAAGAAATTCTACTGATAAATTCTCCTTCAGATTCATTCTTAGTCAATTGCTTGTCTACTCTACAGTTCTTTGTCTTCTCACATATGACCCTGTTAGTATTTCTCACAGGTTTTCAGAAACGCACTCAGAAAACACTGGCCTAGGAAATTTAGTTCATATAATAATGCTTACAAGAATAATCATAATGGAGGCAAAATATAGAGTATTGTTAATTGAGTGGTCCTGAGACAGTGCTTCTTGTTGCCAGATTGCCAGAACATATTAAACTGAATGCAAAAGAATTACCTGTGTTTGTTTTTTTCTACCAGCAGAAGAATTTAAATGTGTGTCTGGATTACTGCTGAAGTAAGTCTGTGGCTTTCTATAGTGCTGTGATACTTGTCCAAGACAAAGACAGCAAATGTAACATGTTCATTGAAACAATCACATATAATGGCCCACCTTCCCCTCTCAATAATCTGTTGAGAAGGCTCATATCGAATACTTTATTATGCTTCACATTCAGTCACATACGGTGTATTGTGTGTTCTTCACACAGAGAAATTGTTTTCTTGACAGAAAAAGACACCAAGTTAGTCTGGTACAAGTAGGAGTTTATTATTAATCCATTAATTATTATATCCTGCACAAATGATTTCAAAGCATTACTTAATATTGAGGCAAGACTGATCGACTTACAGATGCCTCAATTCCCATGTTCTTACATCTGGATTCCATAATTGTTAAGGTTCTAAAAATTTGCTGCTAGATTTGTATTTCATATGCATTCATATATTTTCCTGAAGGAAAGAAGAATCAGAATTCTAGTATGAAAACCACCTTCTTTCCCTTTTTTCTTCCTGCCACCATTAGAGAATATGAATCCATTCTGGCAGCCCTTACTGGTTTGATGTGGTGAGAACAGTAATCAATTTTGCAAAACATTGAACACACCAGCTCTGTGGCTCTTAAAGGACTATATTTTGTTTTTTGTTGTCCTAATATATGTAATGTTAGATCCATTACTTGTGCAATGAGTGAAGAAACAGCATCTCATTGACCCTAATTTTGTGCCTATTATTCAGATTTTTATATTCCTAAAAGCTACTGAGCAAGTGTTCTGGAAGTAGTAAACAGAAATACTACTATTTCCTCATGTAAAATACCTGACTAATTTAATCATATATGAAAGTGTTAAGGCTACTCACCTGCTTGTTGATAATTTCTATTGTTCTAATTATGAAGTACTGCAGAATCTGGTAATTGTGTAGCCTGAGATGGAAATTAGCCAGATCTATAGAGTCATGGGGAGGTTCAGGCCAGTATCGATGACATTTGACTTGCCCAAGCTCCACTTCTTTTGTCATCATGGCAATCACATCTGATTCATTCTCCCAGACCATTTGCCAGAAGTCAGGAATAGTGGATGGCAGAGGCCCTTGGGTTATAATATAGAAATGTTCCTCTTCTCCAACTTTCATTCTAATGTAACTTGCATTAATGTAGCCACTCTTCTCTCCCAGAGGAACTCGTGTCTTATCATCTGTACAAAACCAGAAAGTTGCTATTTAAACTGTAGGTCTGAAACAGGTCTACCATGTCAAACACTCAGAAGATGGAGAACTCCAGCCATTAGCACCAAAGCGTGTCTCTGGATTTTAAAATATATTTGACTAATAGCTCTAATATTAATCACTGCTAACAGGAATTCCAAGTGATAAATTGTATGGTTCACTGGAGATTTCTCCTAAGATACTTGTGTAACACTCTGACTAACCTTCTGATTCCCATAGAATTGTTTGGCAGCAATTCAAAATAGAGTATCCAGTCCTACTTGAATGTATAGCATAGGAACATTGTGACCAGATACTTGTGCTATGAAATTTGGGACTCTTGGATATTTATATAGTATCAGTAACACAAAGAGGCAACTCTGCTGCAGGTTTTGCATGTGTTTTCCTGATGCTGTGATTTAAAGGGCATCAAGTGTCCATAAAGTCTTCTTCTGTCATTATACCTCTTGGGAAATAATTTGTTGGAAATCCTTGATAACATCAGTCATTCAGCTCTTGGAATCAAATCTTTCTCCTGAAATGACTTCTCATCAGTAAGGAAACTTGTTTCTGACTCAGATGAGAGCTGAGAAGCTGAAAGCTCTAGTTATATATTATGTTTTCAAATACTCCTGAAAGAATCTTTACCTTTCCAAGAGCTACATGACTCCATTATTTCTCCAGTACTTATCAGAATTTCACTGTGTTGCAAGCAGTAGATGTAGCTGTACATTTAAATAAATCTTGTAGTTCAATTTACAGTTGCTGACAGAAAACTGTCAGCATTATCTCTGAGAAAAAGGGAAGGAAGCACCAAGACAACTGCCCCCCCAACCAGACTGAATCTTCAGAAACTTAAATATTGTGGAATGTAGACATACTTATGTGAACTCTACCTCTTTTGGAAATATCTCAACACATTCAATTATTAGTGGAGTTCTCTGTGACTAAGGATATGTTGGGATCAGCACCTCCTACATCTCAGTGTTATAACTATTTTTCTGTTTTCTAATGTCCTTGTTCATCTAATGTGTGTTCTCATTAGTGTGCATACTTACATGGAAGAATATCTCTGTATCTGTTTTTTCCCTGGTTTTCTGGTGCTTTGCCAGTTCTGCAGTCATCTATTGGTTTCATGCGTTCTAAAGCCTAAATCACAGATAGTCAATCCATATTGTTTATATCCTTTAGAGACAACCTTTACAGCGTCAGTGTGAGCAAAAATTAGTGCTATATGTGACCCAAGCCTGTCAAATAGACTTCACAGTATCACAGTATAACTAAGGTTGGAAGAGACCTCAAGGATCATCGAGTCCAACCCGTCACCACAGACCTCATGACTAGACTATGGCACCAAGTGCCATGTCCAATCTCCTCCTGAACACCTCCAGGGACAGTGACTCCATCACCTCCCTGGGCAGCCCATTCCAATGACAAACAACTCGCTCAGTGAAGAATTTCTCCTCACCTCGATTCTAAACCTCCCCTGGCGGCAGCTTGAGACTGTGTCCCCTTGTTCTGGTGCTGGTTGCCTGGGAGAAGAGACCAACCCCTTCCTGGCTACAACCACCTTTCAGGTAGTTATAGAGGGCAATGAGGTCACCCCTGAGCCTCCTCTTCTCCAGGCTAAACAGTCCCAGCTCCCCCAGCCTCTCCTCACTTCTTACAGCAAAGAATCAGTACATCATTCTCTAAACTCTAGGCAAGGAATTCAAAGTGCTTAGTAGCCTGCAGAAAATTTCTGAGTTTATCAAGCAAGATTTCCAACCTGCATCCTCAGCCCCTGTTATTAAAAATCCCTTTCATATAATGTTATAAAATAGATGTTTGGAACAGTGTCTTGGCCAAATGTCAGCATTCATTACTGTTAACCCAATGAAGCACCAGCTATTGCCCTGTTGATAGGTAGTGAATGTCATTGAACACTTTTCAGTGACAGAGAAGGTGATGTATTTACAGAAGAACATCAATAATGTTAAGTGGAAGTCATATAGTCTTTAAGTACTTCATAGCAGATTTGGTGGCACAGAATACAGTTTAACAAGAAGCAAGAATTTGCAAGTTTCAATTCATTTATGGTTTTGAGCTACCTTCACTTTTCTTTCTTATTTTACCTCTTTGGAAAGTATTGCACAATGCTTAGCCATCACATTATGCCACTACATAGAGTATAGGTACTGAAATATGTGACAGGTACTTAACAACTTCTTAAGTCACTACAGCTTTTACTCAGATAAAATATCCATTTGCCTTGGTATCTAGTCCTTTTGCTGTTAGATCTTCAGGTTTTCTGTTCAGAAATGAGGCTCACCTTGTAGTATGCTATGCCTACATCAGTAATGGAGTGGAATGAATGGAAATTAATACATGCCCTTGAGCCTTCAGGAAAAGTCAGCAAATCCCATACACTGGAGCTTGCGGCATTTTGTACCCAGCAAGACAGAGATGTAAAGGCAAGTGGAAGAAACTGATAACACTGTAATTACTGTGGGAAAATGGTAGCAATCTATTCCACTGGAGATGAGTACATCCTTTAAAGGAAATTAGAGTACTGTGTTGAAGAGTTATGAAATAGTATGTTCCTTGGGCATTTGCTAATAAATCAATACTCCATTTATACGCTGAAACAACAGATTTTGTATGCTTGCCTAATTTTACACTTTTTTATGATTTATATGCCACCAGATGTAATTATGGGTTTTCATTATCTAAGGAGGTACATTACTTGTTCTTTTTAATTTCACAAAGTTCCTGACATTAATAGCATCTTGTGGCAATGAGTTCCATGGATCACTGGACTGTTGTGTGAAACATTTTCCTTTCATCAGTTAAGCATTTCAACACTAGTGACTCCCTAGCAGCATGGATTTCTTGCTTTAATGCAGCCTCTAGTATAATGCTTAGGCAGCCATTCAGCAGTGCTGACAGGTTGATAGGAAGAAGTCAGTCTAGGAAAAAGTGATTCATACTCTACATTTATGTATTATTTATTTTTCACTCCATGTGAGCAGTATCTTTGACAGAGAACAGCATAAACCAGATCTATGTGGAGAGAGATTAGAAGTCCCATTCTAGCTGAAGTAATTCTCTGGGAAAGTGGAGTCAATAAAGATATACAATTGATCCATACAGTATGCTGATAAAAATCACTTTCTTAGCTCTGCTAAACATTCAGATCTTTAAAAAGAATCAGTCTTTACCATAAACTCCTTGAACACTTCTTGATTCTCAATCCACGACTGAAGGTCTTGAATACAACCTGTGATGCCAGTCCTTGGACCTACTCCAGCCAGTGATGGTTTAATTAACTGAGTGAGTTCATCACCAGAAGCAAAGGTTCTGCCTATATGTCAACAAAAAAGCAAAGGCATTTTTAGCTGCTATCATTAAAAGTGCAGTCTTGTCTTGAAAAACTAGGGGGCTGCAGTACTTAAGCACATTTTGGTGCTTATGCTATGGAAGTGAAATGTGCAAAAATATTTTTGGCTTACTTATGTTCACAGCAGAAAGAAGAATTAGTTGGCACCATAGATACAACTAGTACTGCATTTCATATTGGAAGCAAATCCAACTATTGCAATCTATTGCCTTATACTCTTTCTAAATACAGTCTGTTCTAAATTATTCTTACAGAACCAAAGATAGAATAATAGTATAATAAACCAGGTTGGAAGAGACCTTCAAGATCATTGCGTCCAACCCATCAACCAATCCAACCCACCTAAACAACTAAACCATGGCACCAAGCACCCCATCAAGTCTCCTCCTGAACACCTCCAATGACGGCGACTCCACCACCTCCCCAGGCAGCCCATTCCAATGGGCAATCACTCTCTCTGTATAGAACTTCTTCCTAACATCCAACCTAAACCTCCCCTGATGCAGCCTGAGACTGTGTCCTCTTGTTGTGGTACTGGCTGCCTGGGAGAAGAGACCAACATCCGCCTGTCTACAACTTCCCTTCAGGTAGTTGTAGAGAGCAATAAGGTCACCCCTGAGTCTCCTCCTCTCCAGGCTAAGCAACCCCAGCTCCCTCAGTCTCTCCTCATTTTAGTACAAGTTTGTGTTGATATAGGAAACCCTGGCCCATCTTTACAGGGAATCATCTTCATGCTTCCAATGCTTTTCTGAAAAGTAATATTGCCTGCCTGAAGTAAGAAAATGTCTTCTGTCCTTTTCGTCTTACCTCACATTCCCCTTCAAGAACAAGATGTGGAGTATCTTTGATGCACAAAAGTCAGGATTCAGTTTTACTAATTAGCTCATCCTGAACTATGTTCTGATCCAAAATTTGACGGGTTAAAAAGATGAATAAATATTTATATCTCCAGAAAGATGACTACTCTACTGGAAAAACTGAAAAACTTGTGTTACCATGTAGAATAAAACCAGTAGCTTATCTGGGGAAAAAAAATGGTGGTTGGAGGCAGAGGAATTACAGAACTTGTTACTTTAGTCATAGGCTACTATTGGCAAAGAATAACATGCCAGCTGCCTTGAAGAAAACCTGATGATCTGTTCCACAGGTTTGTTGTAGGCTGATGACAAAGTGCAAGGCTTTGTTTTTCTCTTGTAAGATGTCAAGGCTACTCTCAAATAACCTCCATTATAAAAGTGTGATTGTGATGCCTTTCTCTGGGCCACAACTTGCACCTGTCTTGACTAAGCTTCAAAGACACTTTCTGTTCACTAGCCCTCACAGATGAGAGGATGTTTCTATTAAGTAGTTGAGAGCCAATGTGTCATTTATTCACACTATCCAATAGTGCATGATTTAAACAAAACTCATGATATTGCAACTGAAAAAAAAAATGATTCTATGTAACTCTAATTCAACAACTTTCTTTTCCTCATATTTGTTCTGTCTCTACACCTAATTGAGTATAACCAAGCTATTCAGATATTTTCCTTTGGGAAAGGACACCATATATCAATTTGGGAAAGGACACCATATATCAATTAAAAACATTTAAAAAAATCCCAAGCAAACCCCAGAATCTTGTTCAGAGTGCCCTGGTCTTTGAGACCAGGTTTTTATATAAGGGATCCCACTCACACCCACTCAGGTTTTTATACAAGGGATTAGTATTCTCACTGCACTTATACAGAGGAGCTGGCCTATAATGTTAAAGCAGCAAGCATAGTTTTTGCATGGTTACTTCTAGGTAGAGTGGAAATCTTGTGGGGCACATTATCTTCTTCATTGTTGCAGATGTCTGGTTCAGACTGTTGAATCTCTCTTCCACAGTCTTCACATTCTGCATATTTCTGTGACCTGTAAAATAGCATTAGCTGAAAGGCTTTATGGAAGCAGCAGGAACTTGATAATCTTCACTGTACAAAGGTGGGGGGGTTTAATCTATTTTTGATAACTTTTACCTTTCTTGAGTAGCTATCTTCAAGAATTCTTGATTCCCAGATGTCTGGAGTTAAACAATTGTATCACTACAGCCACAGTAGCCCAGGCTACAAGATCTGCTTGGAGCACTTAGTGAAAACCCACAGGGACCCTGCCCACACCAACACGGTATCACTGACACTGTTCTCTCTCCTCCTAAACTAGGTAGGCTAAAGCTAGCTTAGTCATGTCTGCAAGAGCTGTTACATCTAGAAGCTTCTGTTTCATTTATCTTAGTAGTCATATGGAAGCTGTTTAGCAACTCTTACTATAGATGAAGCTACATTCCAATGGAGCTGTGTTTCTGTTACTTCAGAGACATGAGTGCATTTGCATACCATATTAGAACAGCGCTGGAAATGTAAGGATAAATTATCCATAGTGGTTTTTTTAAGGAGTTTTGCTGCATTCAAAAGAATTACCTGTCTGAAATATCACTGATGATATCCTTATAGCCTTGCCCAGCCATCTGACCTTGCAGAAGGAAATTGTGTATACTTTCTGCATCCTGCATGTTTAAAACAAGAAAAAGTTGTGAAAAATCAATACACAGAAACATCAGTAACATTGTTACTTTCATCATTGTTCTTTCTCATGTCTTAATAAAACCCGTGACCTTCACTCAAGAAGGAAAAGGAAAACAGAATAGTTTCTAGTTTTAGAAGAAAGTATGCTACTTTGATTCAGCACTGCAGTATCTACTAGGTGTAGAAATCCAGATCAGCTGTACTGGTGAGTTTCATAACAATGCAGACATTAGACATGCATTAGCATGCATGACTACACTTTGAAAAGGTTAACGTTAGTTAGATCCTCTCTGATCTCATAAAGAAAATGCAATCACAGGAATCATGAATTGCACTCTACTCTTCATCTCACAACTCTTTGCAGTAAAATGTACCAGGGTCTGAGATGGAATTTCTGATAATAATTTATTTCTGTCTCAGACAGATGCTCTCCTAATGAAGTACTCAATTAACTGAGAAGGCAAACACTTGATCACCCTTCATAATGCAGTAGAAGCAGAAGTATTGGTGGCTGGTTTTCCATCCTAGAGAATAACAACTAGGTACTGCATTTAAATGCAGGATATCTGTCATTAGCATGTGGAAGTGGCACTTGATAGATATTTTAGTTCAGAGTGATGTTTCTTCGTCTTTCCCTGCTTAATACTCCAGATACACTCTGAAACCTCCCTGGCATGTCACACAGTATAAACTACTGAATGTCTCCTAAGAATTGTAATGGTAGCTCTCACTTTCCTACTTTTGTGCTTCTTCATTTTCTTACTTCTGTGCTTGCATTTCCGTATTAGAACAGGGGAATTTGTGGCTGTCTGTTTAACCATGAATTCATTTACCCAGTTTCTGCACCTACTGACTACACTGACTGGAGAATGTTCTATGGATTTTTGTTTTCTACTTGCCAAGGAACAGTATTTTATTGCTGCTTTTTTGCATCTGTTTTTTAGTAGCTTATCACTTTCAAAGTCTACATCTTTGGAGTGGGTGGCAGCTGTGCTCAGTACATAAAGTGTAGTTTCTATTCATGGGAGACAGTTAAAGGCTTTCTGACAGTTTAGTTCAAACAGTCATTTCAAGAGCCTACTTAAAAACTCCTTGAGGAAGTTTATTTACATCAAGGACTTCTTCTGTTTTTCTTTTTCTAGTTTGACTATATTGGTTGATGCAGGGTTTAGTGTTTTATTTGTTCTGGAGGATAAGAAGAGCCATATTTCTCAAATTTTCTGAGCAGAGTCTTTATAGTTGTAAACTTAGAAATAATAGGTTCTGTAAAATTTGATGTGCAGTATGTTGTAGGAATTACTAAGGTTCAAGAAGTTTGGATGTCTTGGAGTTATGAATATTAATGGAAGACAGCTGAATAGAAATCTTGCAAGGTACATAATTTTAAAATACTGGGGGGAAAATATTAAACTAATAAATCAATCATGCCACTATTATAAAGCACCAGAACTAGACTTGCCACCTTCCTTCACCTGCCCTTTTAGCGTATATATTACACCAATCATATGCTCTTATCTCGGTGGAATCCCCTGGCTCATTAAAGTGGTGACAGTTCAAGCCACTGCAGGACACTTCCCTCACATTAATCTTTTTTTTTTTTTTCCCCATTAAGATGCTGTGGTTCTTGCCTGCATTACAGCAAACTCATTTTATGAGAAACATACAAGTAACTGCTAACTTCTAGAAGGCTGATTCACATTGTACCTGGGTGCACATTTGCTTGGATTCTTCTTCTTCCTTGAAAGTGAAAACAGGCTGAGCTTTCGGGTTTCCCTCAGCACTATCTGAATATCAGAACACAAAATCAAAGTAAATTGCCTATAAATCATGAAAATATAAATCTATTTCTACTGCACCCCTCACAGCCGAGGACTTTGATCATGAAAGAGGCACTGAGATACCGTGCCAGAAACTGCCATGGTTTCATGGATGCTCTGAGAATGTGAGTATAGGATAACTGCTCTATATCACCACTGAAGAAGCCAGCATAATTCAGGTTGCCAGAAGATACTGAAGCAGACCCCTGCATCAACAGCAGTTATAAAAAACCTGAAACAGAACTTAAATCTGACACCCCTCCCCAGCCCACCCCGTTCCTATGCACTATTCAGGGTTAAATTTAATAGATTAACTTTGATGCCAGTGCTTCTGTAACACTATTGTGTTTTTCTGGTTCTGCAGCAGTTCACACTTTCTAGTAACTCTGCAACTCACCAATATCACGTGAGATGTAAATAAAAGTCCCCACAGCCAGTTCCTTGAACTTGCAGAGCTGGTGAAAAGGCCAGTCTTACTGAAGTGACTGGGAATATTTCTACAGCCCATAGTAGATCAAGAGCTTCAGTCAGTCTGGTTATAATTAGTTTTAGTAGCTGTCCTTCCATTTATTTATTTACTTATTTTCATCATTAACCCCACAAATTGAACTGGAATAGAGATGGGAAGAAAGCAAATAGCAACCATAGTGGCTTCTCCCCTGAGATTTGAAACAAAGCCTCCAATGTGTAACCAGCGGGCCAGGAAGTATATTGAGAAGGAATTCTATATTCTTCCCAGTAAAGTTTGTCCACATTATAGGAAACATGTCAGTGTTCAAAGAAATAGAAAGTTGAGGAATGTAGACCCATAATCTATTGGTAATAGTATAGCCTTGTTTCTACCCCCAGTTTTCATTAATATTTAAATTTAGCGTATTCAGTAGAGCAGAGCCTGCAGCACAAGGAGCTGCAGTGCTTTCAAGAGATAAGGTAGGAGTTCTGGGATTTGAAATTTGTGGGAAATGTATGTTGGCAGCTGGGTTAATAATTCTCTGTGATTCCATCAGTGACTTGTATAAAACTGAGTAAAATTAGTTCAGTAACTGTCACTATTTCTAGACTTAAAAATCATGCTTGGGCATTCCTTCCTTGTGGTCCTCTGTCTTGAGTAGTTCAGACAGATCTGCAGATCCTATGAATCAGGACTAAAGGTAAAGCTAGCAACACTGAACTGTTTAGCTAATGGAAACCTTTCATTATATACTGAGTGGATGTAGCTGCTTACCAGGCTCTACTTTTGTTTTTTGGGGGGAAGGTATACTGCTGCTCCGACTGTCTGAATAAGCCCATTGTAAGGCCATGCTTCGGCAGACAGTGAGTTGGACAGTGCCTTGAGCCTTGCGCAGCAAATCTATCACTGTTTGTCGTGACAGACCAGACACGAAAGTTTCATTCACCTGAAAAATACAATGATATGTGCTTCCAGAATCCTGTAACAGAAAACTTTTCTTAATCCTATATCCCAGCACTGAGTAACCTTTATATAACTTCTTTGCACTTCATGTGTCCTCATCCCCTCTGCCTCCAATTTTAGTAACCTGCTGGATCTTTTTCTCTCTACTTCTTTATACCATGATTGCCAGCAGTACACCACAGAAGTACAGTTTGCATGTTTTCAGAGACACTAAGAGGACCCTTTCCTCACTCTTCAGATGGAATA
Source organism: Melanerpes formicivorus (assembly GCF_026170545.1). NCBI lineage: Eukaryota > Metazoa > Chordata > Aves > Piciformes > Picidae > Melanerpes > Melanerpes formicivorus. The sequence continues at coordinate 1,269,662 of NW_027142450.1, read as the reverse complement.
TGGAGGAGAAATGGAAGCAAATGAAAATCAGAAAAGCAAACAAAAATATTGAAACTCTTGGAAAGGGAGGAAAAATAACCTAAAGGTAAAACAAACAAATAAAAAAATACTCCTGTTATAAGATCGTTAAGACAGTAACATTTAAATAAAGATTCAAACCCTCTAATTCCAGGATTTTTTGTTGGTTTAGCAATATTTGAGTGGCACTGATGATAGGTTCCTCCTGGTTAGTTGATACATGCACACTTTGATCAGTTAACTCTTGTTTCCCTGACTTCTTGTGTAATCCACACTGGACACAGTTACAGTGTGGAGTAGTTGCACCTGCTATTCTGTCTGCTTCTCTGCTAGTGCCCAACAGCTACCTCCAGTTGTAGAGAGACCCCATTCCACAGGAACCTGATAGGCAAGGAGTACGAGTGGCCCAGAATTGACATCTAAGCCTAGTAGCTGAAGGACATGATCATCTATGTGTTACTGCACCATGCAGCCACAAATATCCCATCTGAAGAACATTTCTACTGAACAGTGCTCATTATAGAGTAACTAGGAAAAATGAAGGCAAACCTAAGGAAGAAGAAGTAGTACCTTAAGTAAGATGTCACCAACTTGAAGCCTTCCATCTATACCAGCAATGCTGTCTGGGCTGATGGCTTTTATTAAGATAGCCTTGCCATTTCTTCCACCTACCAATGCAAATCCTAGGCTTCCATTTTCTGCTTTTTCCAGCTCAATCTTGATTATGAAGTCCTATAACGGAAGATGATACAGTCTAAAGCGAATTTATTTTACCCTTTTTTTCAGATGCCCCATCTGATAATTTCAGAATGAAGTATCTCAGGTTTCATGGATTGATGTAGAAAATGCTTCACATTTAGACTTGTTTACTCCAGAATCCCATGGTGTGATAGTCTGTCATTTCCTGTGCTACTTTCATTCTAAGCTAAGCATTAGTCTCGCAAGCTGTTAAAGAGTACTATGAAGACCTAATGGAAGGGCTACAACATATTGGTAGTTCATATATTACCAAGCTGGTAAAATACCAATATTATACATTGAAAAACAACAACAGAAGAGTCTGACCTCAGGAACTGCTCAGCACATTCTAGTCTATGAACTCTGAAGCAATTCACCAATTCACAGGATACTCAGCAAATGCATTATATTCACATTTTCAATGAAATACATTATTGAAAAAAATCCCACTCCATATAGCTCACTTCACTCAATGGACTATCTCACACTTGATGAAATTGTCACTTACCTTACATTCTGGAGAATCAGGAGTGTTTTGCTGAGCATTACAGTTAGTTTCCTCTAAATGTTTCTCTGTGAAAAAAGCAGCAACAGTTTTTAGAGAGCTGTCTTGGTAAAGTGTTCTGTAGTATAACACTTGAAGTCATATTCGGAGACAAAAATGAGATGTAAACGGCAAAAAAACTTCCTGCAGACTTATGTGGGCTTACATCCCTAGACTGCAATCTGAGCCTTGTGTGAATTATCTGCAGACTTTTAATCTGCCACTGATCAGGTTCCAAAATAAGCTTTAAAAGCTGCATTTTAGAGGGTCAGGACACCAAATGGACAACAAATAATGTATAAAAGTTTCCTGAAGCTCTAAATGAGGCAGTTGTAGTTTTGAAATATTAATCTATCCCACATGCTGCTGGTACCACCTACAGATTTTCTTTCAAAGAGAGGGCACAAAGTTTTACAAACTCTGATTGAAAAACACAAAATTCCTTACCATGTTGATGCAGCAGATGCTGTTCTTGGGAATTCAAGTTTTCACTTGAGAAAGAAATATTGACTTTTTCTGTCTCTGCTGGTGACCCTAAAAAGCATATATGTAGGTTTGTTCTAACAGGATGTGGTGGGTTGGAAATTCAGCCCCCCAACATTAAATTTGCCAGACCAGTTCAGTTGGAAGCAAATGAAAGATGTATTTACAAGCAGAACTACAATCTACAATTAAATGCAAGGAATATGTACAAAATATACAGTATTTACAATATTTATAGATAGGTACTTACAATTAATAAGCAGCACAAGAGCCCCCCTGGCCAAAAGACCAGGGGAAGCTAATAGCTTCTCCCTCCCTGCGCCTCCTTACCCCTCTGTACATAAAAGGGGCAAGAGAAAGGAGTAGAGAGACTTTGGACTTAGCTAAAACAATTTAGTCAAGGTCAAGCAGAAGTGAGTTAGTATCTCTCCCAGAGCAAAGAGGTGAGAGAAGAGAGATAAATTGTTTACTACTTAAGTCCATTATCTCTCCAATTGGGATTGTTTAGAACTATCAGTATTTCTTTTTTACACCCAATAGTAATTTGTTTACATGTTTTACTTTCTGTTCAAGATCTGTGAAAACATCTTAAAAGTATTGCCTAAAACTACCACACAGGCCTCCTTTACATAAATTCTGAGCACATAAATTCTGTGCTCAGATTATTAAACAAAGCATCAATATCTGATATGAGATGTTTACTACTGTGCGATTAAGTTTGCCAGTTTGCAGGGTGAAATAATTCTGTCAGGAACTGAAGAGATATGACATCTCAGTTGCTGCTATTTTTAAAGCTTTAACAGCAATCAGAGATCAGACTGAGTCATTCTAGACATGTGGCAATGATCAGGCAGAGGGAGAAGCAGCAGTTTTTAGTGTCTGCAGAGATGCATATTTAAGGAGACAATGTGTGCTTCTTGAGTGTCCCACCTCTACCCCCAGTTTGGGGGGTTTGCTTTATTGTATCTTGGTGATCTTCCACAAAGTACTTTTAATGTATGAATTATACAAAATTATGAGTGTTCTGTTGCAGAAAAAAACACTTCCCTGTTGCATTTGCAATTTTAGCATCCTTTTTGTAACTAAGAGAGTCTAGAAAATGAATCTTAATTCATTACTGGCAAATTATTATAGAATTACTTATAAATACACCAGCGAGGATACCAAAGAGAATACAAAGTACAAAATTACTATAAAGTATTTTTAAGTGCCTTATAAAAGGGAAGATTTTTTTTTTTTTTATGAGAGGCAGGTAACTGTACCATTATAGACCTCATAAATCTATATCACAGGATCACAGAATTACAGAATCACGGAATGTAAGAGGTTGGAAGGGACCTCCAGAGAGCATTGAGTCCAGCCCCCCTGCCAAAAGCAGGATCACCTAGAGTAGTCCACACAGAAATGCATCCAGGTGGGTTTTGAAAGTCTCCAGAGAAGGAGAAAACATGAACAGATAAAACATGATCAGATCTGGTGACCTATATTGAAGGTGTCTTGAAAAATTTTGGAAACTGCAAAGCTCATAGGGCAGGGATGTGTAAACAAGATCCTACCAGGTTATGCATTTTCCATTCTTTAGTTATACCACAGTCACTGAGAGTACACATAACTTAATCTGTGTCTTGTAGTAAATTCAGAAAAGTTTGCTCTTCAGTAAGTGAAATAAGCTACTTCAATTTATAAAAACAAATACATGACTAGATGTTGTAGACTAGAAAATCTATAATTAGCTTGACTTGGAATAATTGTTTTCAGGCAGCCATATGCCAGTATTCAGATAAACACAGGCATAGGAGCAGTTCTGCTCCAGGGTTGCTTTTTCAAGTCATCTTTGCAAGATTATGAAGAATTCAGATACCCAATCGGGTAAATGAAACTGTAGGTTTGACTTGACTTAACAGTGCAGCAAAATATACTCTGAAAAGTATTATCTGCATAGCAAGCACACATTCTATGCAGTGATGTAGATGTGATACCTATCATTCCACTTGATGGTGCAGAGGCAACCTCTGCTGGCTGAGACTGCTGCTGCTGCTACAGCAATTCTGGTAAAGTCTTTGTAGGGCAGATGGTTATTGAAGTTTTTTTTGCTGGTTATACTGTTAAATACTGTGCCCTGAAAGGAATGCTCTAATATTAATGAAGGGATATTGGTGCTGCCTGTTTCTGATTTTGTATAGATTTATTGATAACAGTTTAAAAAGTTGGTCTGAATGATGTAGTGGCTCCAAAAGTGCTGGGAAGTGCCTTCAATCAAAACAAATGTTGAAATATGACCATTTAAAATTCCCACTTAAGTAACAACAACTTTAAAAATAGAAACTGACTTTGCAAAAGGCAATAATCATTTTTTGTTACAGAGAACTAGATATTTTATTTCTATCTTTGAACTCTTAGAATAGCTGTAATGGAAACACTGAATGCCAAGTTACAATCTATTAATAACATTCTAAATGCAATGAATCAATACTTTAGGCATATTTCCAGAATCAAAAGCAAGTTTGGAACTAAAAACTAAAATATTAGCCTTACTTACTATTTTCCTGCTCTATGGGAACCACTGGATTGCCATTTCTGGGGGCAGAAAAAGTGAAATGTGTGAGCTATTAATAGCTTTATTCTTTGTGGAGCATATATGAAAAATATTTTCAGAAGCTCAGTTGTCTGAATTGTAGTGGTACTTCTATGATTTTGTTAATGGTGCTTTCTTAAAGAGTAATTATATCAGCATATAAAATATCTGACTGTATTTAACAACAGTGAAATATTTTATGTCAATGGGTTGGGGAAATTAAATACACATTACACCCTCTGTCCAAATACATAACTGCTTTGTCGTACATTTTGTCTGCCTATAAAGTTGGAATGGTCTGTTAGAAAGTTGGATTGGTCTTAGACTGTAAATTCTTATGATCAGGGTGTCTTGTCTACTATTTGCTTGTACAGCAGGAAGTGTAATAAGGCTGTATTTTCTTCATTTGCTAGACCAGTGCAAGTTAATAAAACACAGATAAAAATGTGAACTAGATCAAGAGGTCTGCAACAGACTTAGTATCACTTGCTCTGGTTATGTAACTTACTCACATGCTTTTTAGTTATAATTCGACTGTTCATCTTTGGAAGCTGTTTCTGTATCAGACCAGGACCTCTGCTGATGCTACTTCAAACTACAGAACACAATGAATCTAAAGTACAACCAAGAATTCATGAGAGAAATTCTTAACTGCAGGTTACAGATCGAGCCTGGGATGACTTTTCATGGCATGCTGCAGATACCTTTCTAATATGTCTAGCTGTTGAAGTAACAGAGTTTCCCATAAAAGGTAGTTTTGTGTCTGTAGTAATGAATCTGAAATTGTACAGAAGACATTAGCACTAGTGGTGGAAGTACAAAGATTTTCCCTACAGAACAGGATATTTGGAAGTGGTAGCTAGCCTCACAGTTGAAGAATTCACATTTGTGTTTGAATGATGATGTTTGAAGAGTTCTTATTTGTGTTGCATGAGCCTACTTGTACTTGCTGTGTTGGTTGTAATTACAAGGGGTTAAGATATCATCTGGATGTTATGTATCAGGTTGCAGTGTTCAGATCTTTGAAGCATTTTGCTCAGAGTTTGTCTTGGTTTTATTGTTTAACTTGATGAAAAATTTAGAAACCTGCTTCGGCATTAGAATTGAGATTGAGTATGCTCAGATTTACCTTGTGGCTTTGATTTGAACATTCTGGGTGGCAGCTTCACACACTCTCACTGCATCATCCAGGCTAATGCCCTCAGTCCACAGTCCACAGATGTAAACAATCTGATCTCGTGGCTGCAAACTGCCTTCCACACTGGCAGGAGAGCCAGGCACTATGTCTAGCACATAAATACCTTGCAACTTGCTTCCAGCTCCTCCTGTCAACTTCAAGCCTAGAATAATGCAGAGAAAGCACCTTTTGTGGCAGCATGTTTTGCATTTCACTGTCAGTGACACAGAACCTAATGGAGTAGATGTGGGGCATTGGAATATGGGCTGAACAAATCACTAATACTATAAATAACAGCTTTGCTCCATAATGATGGGGTATAAGATCTGGACTGGGAAGGTGGAATGCAATTAGATGTTAGAGTATGGAAAAAACTTAAACGGTATTGTCCATCTCTATGCCTCAGCATTTCAGGAGTGCTTTATTTCACCTGATGTCTAATAGTCATCTGTATAAGACACCTGCATAGCAGCTACTCACTTGCTACCAGAGTGCCTAAGTGACTTGCAGTCTGTAGAGTGCCATAGGGAAGGGAGATATACAACAACTCAGGAGATACCTCTGCAGTGCAGAACTGAACTGTGCTACAAAACTCAAACAATCTCCAAACAAGCTAGCTTTTGAACTGGAAACAGGCTGCTATTCCTAAGCAAATATATTGTACAGTTTCCTGAGTTTACAGTTTTATTTGTGTGCAGCACTTGCCATGTACTGCAGAAATATCAAGATACTCTATGGATATTTCTTTAATCACTTATATTGCCCAGTGTAGATGAAGTCTTGTGTCTGTGGTGAATCAAGGATTTGAGGAGAGATTTTTTTTTTTGATAGCAAATGATTGTCCTGACTGGCATTTTGTCCTTATTAAATGTTGTTGGTTTGGGTTTTTTTTTGTTTTGTTTTTCCCTTTCCATCCAAACAGATCTTTATGTATCTCAGCAGATAGTAGATACTTTTATCTAACCGCCACCAACTTCTCTACAGCAGTAACGAAAAAATATGAGACTGAACATCTGGCAAAAATTTCAGCAGATAGCATAATAATAGAAAGATCATTTTCCTAACTGTATTAATTGGTCTAGTAAGAGATATTACTCTTCCCTTTAAAGCCTTACTCAAAATAAAACTCGCTGTTCCTTGGTCATGTGTGATGGAGGAAAGCATAAAAGTGTCATTGTCATTCATAATCATATTGATCAAAGACCACAGTCAGGATTTTCTTACAACTGCTGTAATCCCTGTCCGAAATAGCATACATAGTATTTACCACACACCTAGCTGTCCATTGGCACCTTTTGTGAGAGTAATTTCAGGAATCTCATCTGGCCTAATAGAGGGACGTGGATCACTGTCAGCTCGGCCAACCACAAGGTGCAGATCAGGAGGGGATTTTTGCAGTAAAGTCAGGACTTCATTGCATGGTAAAGATGTGACATCAATTCCATTCACCTAAATGACAAATCAGTAAAATCATGTTATAGATCTCATTGATCATCATGTACTTCTCCCTCCACCCTGAATTTTATGTATGAACTTAAGTTTTCGCTTTCATATTGCGCTTTGCTGTGGTATTTATGTCACTGAATGCAACAGTTAAGATTGCAGTAAGATTTCTTGTGGGAACTTTTATTTTTATGAATGTAGAGCTTTCATAAAAATAGTTCTCTTTTTTTTTTTTTTTTTTTCCTCTTGAAGTCTAATGCAACAAACTGAAGATGAACCAGACTGTAAATGGACTTTATTCATACAATACAAAGGATATAACTCCTGCATCCTTTGTATGTTACCTATCTTACTACGTTAATTCTATGTCATTTAATTAGGAAGGCATTGAAAGTCTCAGTACATTGTTACTAGATGAATCACATTATTTGCCTGGTCTGAAATTTGTCCTACTGAAGTCAGTAGAACTGCATCTGTTATATGATTCATTTGCACTTGCACAGCTAAATATGTGATAAATTGGACCATAAAAGAAGAATAATTCTAAAGCTAAGGGACTCTGATCTGAAAATATTTTATCCTCTGTATGACTGAAAGAATTGCTGTACCATAATGATTCTGTCTCCTCTTCTTAGCCTTCCATCAGATAGGGCAGGGTCATTCAAGATTTCATCAACATACAGGCAGGCGTCCACTTTGTTAAAAACTACAGAGAATCCATAACCATTGTTCTCTGACTTTGTCAAAGTTACAAAGATCTCCATTTCCTGTTAAAATAAGCAGAACACAGGTTGGATGTAGGCTTTTCTTTTGCTTTATTAACATTTTCCATTATGTTTCACATGCAGATAGGAATCGGATCCTCAGATGACATAAATAAAAGCATACATAACAGTTTTTGTCATTTGTCACTGGCTTATTCCAGAATTAATTTTACCTCTTTTGACCTAGTGAGCTTTGTAGTGGTTGATTGATAGGGCCTAATAAGGCAGAGAATGCCATCAAGGACTGGAATTTTGGCATGTGAAATGTGTAAAGAGACACTGGGATTCTGCTGAGCTGACAAGCACGGCAATAGTAGGGTGCAGAGGTTATTATTGTTATTGCTGTTGCTGTCCCACTGAGGGAAACAGCTGGAGATAAATTTTGTCCTCTGTGTTCTTAAATTAGGAAGCTTTCAGAGCTCATTAGTGTCAGCAGGAATGCAAGATATTCAGTATGTGGACTGAGACTTATATTTTGAATAGTAATTAGCATAAGGATCATACTTTCTTATCAGGACCTTAGAGTAGTGTCACTACACAGTGGTTTTCCACAAGGGTTTAGAACCCAAGTAGGCCTTTGTAAACTAGGAATAATACTGCAGAATGGTGGAAAATAGAAGAAATAGTTCTGTGGCAAGAGCAGCCTTCGAGGAAAATAGTATATAATTCTGGACAGATGGGCAGAGTGGAAGGTCTACTTTACTTGAAGGTTGTAGACATTCAGGAAAGTAAAAAAAATCCATGCAGAAGTAGCAAAGATAATGAGTTAAAATTTATATTTAAGAATACTGCATTTTAAATGTTGTTTCTTTTCCCTTGTTGTATTCTACTTAATAATAATCTGGTGCCTATCACATACCCTTTCTTCCTTTTCTTCCTTCTCCTCCTCTAGCTCGTCCAAGTCTTCCCATTCATTGTCACTGTCACAGTTCTCTCTAGCAGATGGTGATGATGAGAAGGGACCAGAGACACGTGGCTGTGGAACTGTCCTTGGGGAGAGTGTCTCAGAGCTTCCTTCCCGTGAAACTGAGGTCACAGATGTTGAGCTGATAGTGAGATACTCTTCATCAATAAGGGTTAGAGAGAGAGTTTCAGGCATACATTTTGTGTTCTACAGGTTATCATCACTCTTATTAAATATGTAGCTGGAAAATAGGAAGATTGCAGTGCTGGGGTTTTCATCCATGTGCTTTATTAGATGGCCACTGAAAAGCTGGCTGCTTATACGTGACCTTATTTTAATCTTAACCGAAGGGCTGGTTATGATATTAAACTGCCATCTGGGTCCTTCAGTGTTACTATAAAAATAAATAAGTCATTGATATTTTGCAAAGCTAGTTAGAAGATCACAAAGCTTTCAGAATTTAAAAATAGCCTTTGCAAAATCATGCATTCTTTTTTTTTTTTAAGGCGCTAATTGGTACTTTGAGTGCTTCTTGAAAACAATAATACAACTCCACAATAAACAGTTTTTTGTCCACAATAAACAATTATCTGGTAAATGGTATAGTTACAATGTTACTATACTTTTCATATTTGCATTTCTCTTGAAAAGGGAATGCCAGCCACATTTCTGGCTTCTACAGATCTTTCCTTGGTAACTATAGCATAGACCAGAAATGTGAAATACAAACCGATTCCTTTCTCTCCATAAAAAATACAAGTCCTTCCTTCTTTTTTTGTAAGCTTGCTTTTAGTCTTACACTTGCTTCAAAGCACTACAGTTGTCCTGTGGAAAGCAATAGATCTGTTCAATTACTTGAACTGTTTATTGATTTTATTCCATGATATTTCAGACAGTATTCAGCACTTTGGATGTTCAAGTCAAGACTGGAATCGTATGTGTTATGTTTCATACTGTTTTGGTCATTGTCATCAATGAAATCTACTGTATTCCTGTTGCATTATGTAACACATCCAACCAAATTCTGCCAAATTTCACAGAATCTTAGAATGCACTGGTTGGAAGGGACCTCTAGAGGTCATCTAGTCCAACCCCCCTGCAGGAAACAGGGACATCCCAACTAGATCAGCTGTCTCAGAGCCCCATCAAGCCTGACCTTGAATGTCTCCAGAGATGGGGCCCCCATCACCTCCCTGGACAACCACTTCCAGCATTCTTCCACCCTCACAGTAAAAAGCTTCTTTCTTCCTGACATCCAGTCTAAATCTGCCCTTCTCTAGTTTCAAACCATTGCCCCTTGTCATACTGCTACATTTACAATTTACATTTACAATTTACAATTTACATTTACAATTAAAGCTAACAGAAATGCTGGAAATTTTTAATTTTTATCTTTTTTTAAGCATGTGTTTTTAAGTATGTGTTGTCTTCATATCAATCTTTACTCCCAAACAAACATTCACAACTAAAACAAGCACAAATTCTGTGCCATATATTAAATCACAGAAGATCCCCAGTGTTAAGGTCTTGTTTCAAAATTTGCCTCTGTTCAGGGTGAATTAAAAAAAAAGCACAGTAGCAAAACAGGCATTTGGTTTAAATATATCTGAAATGCTGCTGAAAATAAGAACTTGTAGGCTCATGCCATATGCCCTCAGTGATGGAAGCAATCTAGTCTGTTAGCATATATCTGTGCAGGATGGAAATGAGAAGTTGGCCAGCTCCAGTAGTACAGCAAACACAAACGTGAAGCTGATAGTTTATGCTTTAATGGCTAGACAATGGAAAAAGTTTGGGATAATTTAAAAGAATATTATGGATAAAAGAAAATCCAGTCTGGTCCTTTCTTATAGAGATAGGAAAGAAAAGAGTGCGTACAATGGATGTTGGTCAATATGGGTGTCAGTGCTGACTGATCTTCAAAGGGTATGAATATTATTTGGCGGAGCTACACAAGCTCAAGGCAATGAGCCAGCAGCAGCTTAATTGTAGCACAGCTTCTAGCCCGTCTCTGCATCACCATAGTAAATAATTTAAGCCTTGGTGCTGCAGGCCCATACATAAACTCCAATACTCTGCTTTCTTTTGGAGTCTTGTGATCTCTGCAGCTGCACTTCAGAGGAGAAAACTATGAGGTAAAGTTTGTCAAAGCAACTTTTTCAAAGGCTCTTATTGATGGCAATAAGAAGAGTCGTCAAAGGAATTTTCTATGTGAAACCTCGAGCAGGACACTTGCAAAATTAATATCAGAAAAGTTTTACATATCCATGAGGAGTTTGGAGCAGTCTGAAGAAATTACTTCATTAATCAAAATTAATCCCTTCTGGGATCTTTTATATAGTTTTAGTTGGAATGATCATTTAAACTGAGATTGCCTGTAAAATATTATTTTAAGTGCATGTTATCTTAAACTGCTTATGCTGCCTTTTGAAAATACAAAAGCTGAAACTAAATAATACTGACAATATACCAAACTAAAACAATTATTTCAGAACTTCTTTCTTGGGAAGAATCCAAAGCTTTTCTTCTAATTTATATTTTCCCACAATAAACTTCGTTTTGTTGAAACTGTATCGCTTGGCAAACATGTTTCCTATGGACATATTTCTGCTAGTTTTATTCTCAGCAGTAGAAGAGCATATTTGTAAGTAGTAACTTCTCTTGTGAATGTGAGCAAACCTTCTCCTCTCAAGAGAGAGGAGCTAAAAGTATGAATTGCCATAATTATCCCATGTGACTTGCAGTCAGCTATAAAGTGAGTCTTCAGAGTTTGAAGTCCCTGACTGTCTGGTTCTGTACTTCATGAATGCTGAGAGTAACAAAAGGATTTCAAATGACTGTATGGCAAAATAGAAATTAATTTCTAGATAAAATTACTGGTGCTGTAAGTTAAAGGCCTCTAGGACACCTTTAACTTGTCTTTCCAGCAATCCTTTCTGTTCTGATAATTTATATTCTTCTGCACTGGGACAGATAATTAGAATGGAATTGATCATCTTCTGGGCACCAATGTCTGGTATATCCAGAAGAGGGTAAAACAAGGCTGAGTCCATTTGCACTGTACTTTACTGTTTCAATCCTCTAGCTCAGGGCCTTTATTGCATTCTAAAGACCAGAGAAATAACTTTTTTTTATTCTCCTTGATCACACTTTTGAGTTGTTTTTATTTACTATTTTTTGCATTTTCTCTGAAAAAAATTGAAAGCAAAAGTTCAACAATAAGACAAAAAACCATTGCTCCCTAGTTAACACTGAGAAAACTGAAATTATAAGATCATACAATAAATAAGAAAGTATTTTTTCCTGTAAGTCAACAAAAGGCTGTCCACTGATTTCAAACTGCAGCCAGTTCAGCTGAATACAGCATAAATTACCACAGTAGTGCAGTGCTCAAACAACTGTCTTGCAATGCAGGCTTATACAAAATTATAAGATGATAATCCTAAACAGAAATAGCAGATCAGGATAGTCAGAATGAGGTGGTAAGACAAAATCTTCAGTAATCAGTAGTGATTAGAAGCAGATAACCCTGTACTTAAACATAAGCAATTCACTTTCAAACTAAGAGGTGAAGGAAAAGTTGCAGAGTTTCAGTATTCCCTACCTTTTGGCCCATCCCAGTTCACATGGTGAGTAGCAGTTCTGCTTCATTTCTTCCTCTAGGGAGTGGGAGACTTCAGAACTGGCAGCTTCTTTATGAAACTTCCAAAGATGCTTATAGAAACCTTCCCTGGGCGTCATAAGCCTCTGTGTGATTTTCTCTTGAAACTCAGCTTCCTGCTCTTCATAAGTGGAGCTGTCTTCTTCAGGAGGATCACTGAAATCTGCTGCCACTGGAGAATCCAAGCAATCTTCAAGGTCTGTAGAGGTGCTACCTCCATCAGTAGACTGATCTATACTATTTCCTACCTCTGTACTGCCTGGCATTTCTGCCACAAATTCCTTAATTGGAGATGGTGCTGGAGTCTATCAAAATAACAGAGAAGTTAGTGTAACTCCTTTTTTTTATCTCCCATCTTCTATAACAAATTATTCTGAAGATTCAGTTATCAGTAAGCATTTGAATGTGAAAATATCAAACGGTAGCTGGAAGGGAGGGAAGGAAAAATAGAGGGATTTACTCTCACACTAAATAATTGTTTTGCCTTTGTGCTTATCTTCCACATTCTTCAGGAGTTCCAGCCAGGGAACTACTACACAAGTTCAGTTTTCCCAATAAATTCTCTACTAGAGGTGGCCTCTTTTTCATATCATGCCGCAAATATGTGTCTGTGTTTTCTTCATTGTGTAGAATTGGCTTCCAGATTTGACTCCTGTGCAACAGACCATAAAAATCAGCAAAGAGCACATTGCATGAGAGCAACAGGAGCCTGTTTGTTATCTGGAGATGGTCTTGACAGTCATTTCTGTTCATTGACAGCTCTTACAAATCCCGGTGGGACAGGAACTGGGGAGGGTGGGTGGCTAGGGGGTGATTCTGCATGGAACAGTTTAATTATAAGGGTACTTGCTTATGTGTCCATGAGTTATGTTAAAGAAGCAGAAATAACAATGCCAATAGCACTCTTTCAATCTCTGCATTCTATACTGTTTGGCTGTTTTGGGGTTGTTCGGTTCTGTTGGTTTATTTATGGAGGTTTATTTTTGTTTGTTTGTTGTGGGTTTTTTTGTTTTGTTATTTTTGGTTGGGGTTGGTTGGTTGGTTGAGGGGGGAATGGGTGGGAGTTGAAACCATTATTGGGGCCAGTTGAAACAATTTTTTAATTTAACCATTTAAACCATTATTTATTTTTGTGTTTATATTAAGAGGTACCCTGGATAGGAAAAAGTCTTTATTTTCCTCTGCTTTTGTGAGTAGTATAGCTACCTCAAGCCCATCAATTATAATAGCTGCAGTCAAAAATGTCTGCACTTTCTAGCTGAGGACCTAGTAGAGCATTTGTAAAAGCATTGCTAGAATATCTGCTTGGGCATATGCTTTTTCATTCCAATGAGAGTACTACACTTGAAAAGCTGTGAAACACATTTGTCCCAGTCCAACATCTGTAAGATTTCTATTATTTTGATTGACACGCAATTATCAGTTAAACTCTAAGGACTGACTTAAAGCTGGGAAGAGAAAGAAATGGAAAGAGGGCCTTGGACAAAAGGGTAGATTGCTTTGTTCAAGACTGGAGAGAAAATGTAGTAGTTTTTTTTCCAAGTTTACAGAAGTAAGTTTACTGATAGAAGTTTTGCCTTACCAGGGCACTTTGTTCTATTTCTGGAAGAACACCTTTTGGTGGTCTGCAAAGTAGCAGTGTGACTTCTGGAGGAGCTCCTCTCAACAAGTGCAGGACATCCTAAGCAGGAAGAAGGAATGTTAGATTTCTTATGGAACACAGTCTATAGTATATGTCTTTTTACCAAATGAGATGGAGACAATTTTTATTGTGTGAATGCCAGATTTCTACTATTTGTGCCTCTCAGCCAAAGTTCACTACTGTATGATCGCCATGGAAGTGGAACATAGTTTTTATGTGAATATTTCTGTAAAGCAAAGTCAGTTCTGTTTACAACCTTTTGTTCCACCAAAACACAGATAGGTTTATATTAATTCATTTTCTTTTCTTGAAGAAAACAAAACTTTCAGACAGACTCTTTCAAGCTGCATGTGGCTGGGACACATCTTCAGTCAATTATATCAGCATAGCTCCACAGGCTGCCATATTGACATAACCAAAGGGAGACTCTCCAAGACTCTTGTTGACATATCTGTTCAGTGGCATTCAGGTTTTACCTATAGTGGGAGATGAAATGCTTAATCTAGAGCACAAAAAATAAAATGCTGTAGGCCAAAACATTGTACCTTCCCCTCTCCACAACCTAAGTAAAAAGGCTGTAGGTCAGAGAGCAAGACAGCGCTAGAAAAGGGCAGCTCCACAGACAAAAATAAAGTACAACTGCAGCGCCCCCCATCCACCGCCGCAGGTGTCAAGGACTTAACAATACCTTGTCTTTTGACCTAGCTATTTAATGTGAATGACCCTGTAAGTGGGAAAAGTGCATGATTTCATTATTTTCTATTTGTTACCAATCTTATCTACTGAATGTATATTTGCACACAAAACTCAGAGATTTTTCATAAGGTGAAAAGCTTATGGTGAAAAAAAAAATCCACATGTACTATTTAATTTCTTCACAAGAATACAGAATTCCAGGTGAAAATGTTACCCTGGATCTGCCTCACCTGATAGAAGTTTGAATGTGCAGCGTGGTACTTAAGATGACATTACTAAGCATAAATGATTATAGGGAAATAAATGTTCCCACTATGCATAACAGCTACAAAGATTCCAACTAATTAACAACTGCTGTGCATCTTACAATAGATTTTGTCCACCTGTCTTAGAAAGTTATACATTAAATAGCAGAAGAAATAGTCTATAAGAATTCTATTAGGAGGGAAGTTCTCCATAAGAGTTCTAGAGAAGACCCCTTTTGGTGATAATTAAATTTAAATACTGTTTCATCCCATTGTCTTTATTAGCATGTCACCCGTTTGGAGTCCCAGTGCTTGGTACCTGATAAAAAAGTCCTTGAGTAGGTTTCCCATTCACAGCTAAAATAATGTCCCCAACTTCAATTTCACCATTCTCTTCAGCTGGCTGCCCTGGAAACAGTCTTTTGATCCTGACAATAGGTCCTCCAAGGTGTTCACAAGCATCTTCTTCCATTTGCAGAACACTAAAGCCGAGGCCTCCAGAATTCTTTGTCAGTTTGACTTCAAATATATTACCTGTTCAAAGCATAGATTGGGAAAAGGATGGGAGCCATGGCATATGAACCCCCTAAGGAGCTGGTGTAAATTATACCCTCATTAGACCTTTTCTCTGTGTGCTGCAGGGATTGAGCTACTGATACTAATGGCAAAAAGGGTTTGGTATTCTTTTAACTTAGGTAAGCCCTTGAAATTGCACAGGCAGAATGAGGAGATCTGTATTCTATTTTACCATGTGTTCATGGACTTTATGCAATCTGTTACAAGACCATGAAGCAAGCAGCCTTTTGTACCAGCACTGTAAGGTTTGAATGCTATCCTTTTCAAACATTCTTCTGTAAGTGCTGGGTGGATCTTACTATTCTGTAGCTACCTGATGTTACTTTAAATCCTGCACTAACGGACAGATGCTAGAATTTGAGTTACTGCTCTGTCCAGACAAGAATAAGAGACCAACCCATTCCCAAATACGATATTGCAGCTGAATCCCATTCCACTAGGGACAATGCTGAGTAGTAACTGTCTCATGGGAAAGTACGGTGCAAATTTAATATTTATAAGACAGCTTTACAGTAAGAGATACAGCATTTATTTGTTGGCTAAATACAGGGAAATACAGGGAAATACAGGGAAATTGACCTCTGAATCTTCTGTTTTTAAGAAATAAAGTGATGGCACTCTCCAGTCCTTGCCCTGGGGCAGCAATCCACTCTAGCTTTGTCACTGACATTGCATTAGCAGCTCTGTTGGTGGCGCTCTCTTTGGGTAACAGTCTGGCAACATCAACACAGCTGCCTCCTGCCTGAGAGTGCTGTAGAGTACAGAAATGGATATTCCCTGCCAGCCACATTTCATGAAGGCTAAGACATACAGTATGTATGCCTAGGATAAATTCAGGTATATCTAGGAACTGTAACTCTACATGCATCAGAAATATTTTGTTTAGAACTTATTTTTGATAATGTCATTAATATTGAACATTATTTTTTTTTATTGAGGATTTAGTGTGCCTTCTAACTCACAGAAATTCCATAGAATTATTTTCATTCCTTCCTTTCTTGCACATAGTAAGAAGTCAGGTGGAGTTCCTTTTTGGTCACTCACCATCTGTCAAAAAGCAGTAGTCTTTGGTACCATCTGTGCAGGACGTTGCCTCAGAAACAATTGTACATTGGTCTTCTTTTCTGTTATTAGCAGCTAGGTGTGGCTCTGCCAATGGGTAGCTTTCCCTTTCTAGAACCAGTTTGGCAATCTAAAGAAATGATAAACAGGTTACAGTTATGTCGAACATAGTGACCCTAAGTCTTCCTACTTTTCAGTAGAATGCGGTTGGGTGGGGTGGGGAGGAAGGGTTTTTAGCTCAGCTTTGCTACTGTGTTTCATACTGAATGCAGTTGATTCTGATGGATAACTTACTGAGCTCTGCTGTTGTACAAACCTGCCCAGATTTCTTCAGGTGTTCCACAGCCTGTTTGTGGGTGATGCCACAAAGGCTGATTCCATCTACTTCCAGCAGACGATCACCTGAGACAAAAGAAGGAAAAAAAAGAAAAAGAAAAAAAAAAGGATCAGGTTTCTTTAATGTTCAAATTCTGGGTATAAACCTTGAGGCTACTCACATTGCAATAGATCTTCATGACTATATGTGTCAAACTATGCTGCTTTGTATCAAAATAATACTGTTTGTTGTACAACATTCTATCCCACTTAAAACATACCAGGGTATTTTGTAAGTAAATGCAATGATAGTATCTGGTTATCATAGCAGCATTGACAGTAGATGCCAGAGTTTATAGCCTGATATGCAGCTACAGAAAGTAACTGTACAATATTTGTATGAGGCTCCTAGTTTTTCAGTGGGATATCTACAATGGAATACAAGGACAGGATGAGGAATGATGGACTTAATATTACATTTAACATTTCTATGACCTCCAATCCCAAATGCATTTCATTGCTGCTGTGGCGAGCATTCCACACTAACATGGAGTTCTGTTTGCCAGAGTTTTATTGTCAGATATGTTACCTATCTTTATTTGTCCATCCTTATCTGCTGGTCCCCTAGGAATAATTGACTTCACGTATATCCCACCGTGACGCACACTAGTGTTAATTCCACCCTGCAAAACATATGACCACAAATTACAGTGGAATCTTCACAGGTTCTTCTTGTGAGAAAAATGCAAGCAATTTACACATACATTACAAGGCAACTGCTTCAGGAATTACATTTTCTTAAATATTGGGTGGGGGGAATATATATAAAAGGATGTTACTCTAAAGTCCTATTTACTGCCTAGTCCCTAGGCAGTAATCTTGTTTTATTTTCCCAGGAAAATGCATTGCATTTATACATTGCTATGTAAAAACTCTCAGTAAACTAACATTTCATAAATTTTTCAGTTATGCTAACATAAAGATGGGGTTGCATCTTTCAATCAATCTCTAGGCCAGCTTCCAAACTATGCAATTATTAACCTTTCAGATAGCATATAAAGCATGGACTGGAACTTGCACAGACACTTCATTGACTATAGTTCAGAGAAGTTCCAGCTTAACATGTTCTGTCCACCTACTTCCCCTGGCCAAATTCAGATGAAAAAGCAGCCTTCGATTTCTTCTGCAGGCAATGAAACATCTGTTGTTTCCCACTCCATTTCAGCAAAGAGAGGTAAATTCAACTTTGATAGCCAGGACAAGGAATTATGATTCAGATGTGGCAGAAAGTTTTCACTTCTGCCTTCTCTGGTCCACTAAATATACAGAGAACTGCATTTCCTTATTTTGGGAAATACAATTTACTAGGGCCCTTCCTCTTCTTTCAGAATAAAATGTATGGAATATCTGATGTCCACACAGCTAAGTTTTCAACCCCTGACCATGGGATGGCTTCTGGAACTGTAAAGCCAGTCATGATTTAGAGAATTCTTTGCATCACTGTGTTTTCTAGAGGCTCTGGATATATCTCTCCATGTCCAAACTCCACTTTGAGTGATAGGTCTTGTTCTCAAATTGAATAAGGATGAAAGTCTTGTACTGCTTTGTGCTTGATGCTGATGGACTTCTTTCACTGATTCTGCAGGCAAGAACTGAGGAAGGAGCAGAGCCACTACTTTATGCTTTCTCTGCCAATCAATTGGACACTTAGGTTAGAAATGTGCCATGCTAACTATTTTTATTCTCAGCCTATCTTCTCGGCCAGCTTCCAAACTATGCAAATAAATACCCTTCCCTAGTGTTTCTTGGTCGTGTTACAATTTGACAGACACACTGAAAGATTAACAGCAACACTTGCAGTCACGCTGATTCCAAAGGTCCCGTCTTCTTTAACAAGCTCCACAGTATAGATTTCCTTTGAGCTGTTTTCAGATGGAGATGGTAAATTGGAAGAATCAGGTTCCTGTCTCAAAAATATAAACACTAATGAGACTATAGCATCTCAATTAACAAAAAAGGGGGAAAAAAGAGGCAGGAAAAGTAATAAAAAAATTGCCAGAAGAAATTCTAATCAGCTTGATCCTGCTGTCACTGGAGTGATACCAGTTTTATCCCAGATATTATTTTGAGCTTACACTAATTTTACTCAAAATATAATGTGTCAAAACATGCATAAGCTGAGTATAGATTGGGAAGTTGTCTTCTAGTAGGAAATTAGACACAAAGTACTGCTGTTCTATCTGGTTTAAAACTTAAAAGATTGCAAGAAAATAAAATGTTGTCCCTCTACTGGTAAAGGGAGAACTTTTTCTCTATTCTTTTCAGATATTCTAAACATCAAGCATTTTGACATTTCCAATGTAATTTAACAAGTAACATATCCCTAGGTTTTCTCCCTCCTTTCCTCATTTTAAAAAAATATAAGTCCTGTTCACTTCCCATTCTTAATATATCTGACATCTTGTTAAGATATATGCTGGGTGTTGTATTACTGAGCAGCATCAAAATCTCAGTTACCTCCACATCCAGTCTATCAGCTGAAGGAACTGTAATGCTAGGACCCAATTTTGGCGCTAAACTCCAGGAAAGAGCCTTCTCAAGTTCATCTGTATTTATGTTCTGTTCTTTGGGGAGAGCTGTATGACAATCCTGAATCTGTTTTCTCCCACTGTCTACACAGGAGATCTCAGATCCACTAGTGCTGTTTCCTCTTGATAGATTCTTTTCTTCATTTACTCCTTCTTCATACATGTCTGTAAGACCATACAAAAATAAAACATTGCTGAGCATAAACAGTGTGGTTGTGAAATCAGATCTATAAAATGATGAGTCAGTCATCATAAAATGGAGTGCTGTTGCTATAAGCATGGAGAAACGTGTTCGCTTCATGACTGCGGAGAGCTGTGACTCTCTGTCAGAGAAAGAAATGCCAACATTCCCTTGGCATTCAGGAGTGCAGCCCATAAGAGATATTTTCCTCACTGTCTGGGACAGGCATCACACCCTCTTCAAGTTGACTATTTTCACTGCTAGCCTGTGTTTATTATAACTGGCACTCAGTACCAAGTACTACTGCATCTCAGTGCCTAATAAATACCAGTGTCCTGAGTTAACTATTAGTGTTCCATAGCCAGCAGAGACATTTGCCTTTTTATACCTTTGGGTTGAGAGATGATGAGTTCCACTTCATCAGGAGAATTCTGGATGATTTTAACTGCAGTATTAAATGAAACCCCCTCAAGACTAATATTATTCACAGAGATGAGTCGTCCTCCTTAACAAAAAAATAAAAGGATAAAAGTGAGATAAAGCACATCTAAATAAGCAAATAGATCCAGAGTAGCCAAATTTAAACCATGGAAGTACTTTGATTCTAATTAAAAAGTAAAGACAATGACCTGGTTTGATATTTCCAGCTCTGTCTGCAGGTCCCCCAGGGATAATTGAAGCAATAAAGATACCGAGGTCTAATTTTCCCACATTTTCTCCTCCAATAATTACAAATCCTGCAAAAATGAGATAGCATGAGAATGCAGAGGTGCTGCCAGCACTAGAAAATAGGAACACAAAAGGCTCTTACTCCAACGGCATAGGTTTTGGACATGATCTGGAGAATGGGGAGCAACCAGGTCTTGATTCATGAGACCTTTAAACTGACTTAATTAAAGTGTGTTGCTGACTTTGATGACTCTTTAAACATAATTTCAAGATTCCAACTACTTTCTTGCAAGAGTTATGAACTATATCCACCTTAGGGTTTTACATCTGCAGGAGGAAAATTATATAAAAGCTCATTTGATAAATTTGAATTGTTCTACATAATCTAGTGTCCCTGAGGCAGATCAAGTCAACTTCTAATGGATATGTAAGAGACATCTAAGAAAATTAGGTCTGTTTTCAAGTAGTTCAATTTCACTGTCCCAGCTCCAAATATTCTGCCCATTGCAGAATATATTCTTCCCACTAATAGAATAGGTTGGTTTGGGACAAGGACAATCCACACAGGCCTGCACCATTTAGAAATTTGATTTTTAATTGTATTAATGGTCAATTGTGAAACTTGATGGTCCTCTGAGCTCATCCACAAGAACAGGGTACAGTGTAATAGCACATTATTTACTGTAAGAGTGCAGAGTAGTGGAACAGGCTGCTCAGAGAGGTTGTGGAGTCTCCTTCTCTGGAGAATTTCAAGACCCGTCTGGATGCGGTCCCATGTGACCTGACCTAAGTAGTCCTGTTTTGGCAGGTCCCTTCCAAATACTACCATTCTATGATTCCATGATTATATACAAAGTTGTTATCCAGGTAAGAAACCAGAAGTTGGAAAACATTCACATTAAGCTTGTGTATGAATTTTTCACACCTTTACAGGCAATACCCAAATGGTTTGCAGCACTTCATCTCTCCCTGGGTAAGGGCTAAAATAAATAAAATAACTGTGCATGCGTTTCAGATACCAAACCAGACCCTTGTTCCTTTCATTCTACTCTTAGTGCTTGGTCCCCTCGACCTCTGTGGTCTGAGTTAATACTTTGAAAGAACTTGAAATACTCTGATAGGTCTTGATTTATGTATTTAGTCCTTTTCAGTCTCAAAAATTCCAAGTTCTTCATGCAGATTGGTGGTCTTATTATATGAGAAGAATAAGTTATGTGATAAAGGATACAGTCTTGCCCAGACTGAGTCTGCAAGTTTCAGTGTTAGCACTAGGATCTGATAGTTACCATAAAATACATACCATTCGTGTTCTTTACTTACCAAATCCATTCTTTGAGTCACGCTTTAGGCTGACACAAATTATTTCTCTTTCTAGACCACTTAGCAAAACCTCCTTCTGGATGGCTGGTGATCCTGGTGCTGCAGAAACAAAACTGCTAGAATAAATGCAGATTAATGCAAGGAGACAGTAGATTCATATAGTTTGCAAAAGTGGGGCTGCAAGAATGAAAAATATATTTTGTTCTTGTTTTTGATGGGGCCACTACTTCTGAATCAATATCATTCAGGAAGAAAGCTCAAATGTGTTTGGAAATTTGTGTTCTTTAGGAAAAAAATATGTACAGTGGATGTGTGAGGTCTTCCTGTTGTATTCATTTCTGAAAGACTATACATTTATCTGCAACTTTTTTTTATTAAGATTAGGATATCGAAAGGGTAATGGGGCATATTGCGCTCACTGAACATAAGGGTGATTTGGACACAAAATCTCCTATGGGTTCCTGTGGAAACTCTGAGCCTTTGTCCCTGTGATCTCTTTAGGCTCAGTAGGCGCAATCCAGTTGGCACTGATGGCGATAGTGATTTTTGTAGCCTTAACACTAAGCATTGTGCAGTTGCCACAGTGTACTTAAAACACAGTTCTAATTTTAGAATAGGGTAGCCAAATAATCATAGCTTCATTTTCCATAGATCTGCTTACTGTGTGCATGCAATATGGCTTTTATCAGAACATTAGGTATCCAGTTCTAACTCCATTTAGTGTCATGCAAATGCAAGAACAAAAGAACCTGGAGTGTGTCAACCCATGTGTTTATTGAGCTGTAGATCTTAATTGCAAACCACATGAGGACTTCCAATCATAGGGTTATTAGCCCACAGGAGAGCCCTGTGTGTACCGAGCTGTGTCTCTGAAGAGCATTAAGCACCATTGATAGAATAATTTTATCATGAAGTCCCTTACCACTCATCGTGATGTAAAGCAGGAGTGAAATGGAAGAAAAACAGCTTGCCTTGCTGAACTCTGGATTGATTCTCAGGACTAGAA
This sequence comes from Melanerpes formicivorus, assembly GCF_026170545.1. Lineage (NCBI taxonomy): Eukaryota > Metazoa > Chordata > Aves > Piciformes > Picidae > Melanerpes > Melanerpes formicivorus. The sequence goes on along the minus strand of NW_027142450.1, from coordinate 1,247,055 downwards.
GTATAAAATTATATTCTCTAATGTGTAAGTAGAATGGAATTTGGTCTCCTGCTATCAAAACAACAAATATGGAAGAGTACTACCTGCCCTTATGATTATTATGATTATTGTACTCACCACTGATTGTGTTCTGAGTTGAATGGATAGAGAGGTAGTCATAACTCCTTTGCTTTCCATTCAAATTGATGTGCATTTCTGACTGGGATAGCCCTGATGTGGATCTGAACAACAGGAAATGAAGAGTGTGTTACAGTAAGAAATTACTAACGGTATTTAGCACTCTTCTTTGTCATTAGCTTGTCAGAGCTGAGTTGGGATGTGCACATTTATAGCCTTCCAACAAGTATTCTGATTTCTGGGCTGCAGTTCATTGTAGGGGAGAAGTACTTCCCCTTGCCAGCATTTGCTTCCCAGTAACAGCTACTATTAGACCACTCAAAATTGATTTCCCCTTGTGCTTTTTTCCTAGCTCAGTGCAGGCATCAGAAAAACTCAGTGTAGCCTCAGGAAAACACAATATAAGGTCAGCATGATTCATTTTCCCCTGCTGTCCATTTAGGCAAAAGCATGTCTGTAAATTTTCCTGGTAATTCATATTCTCCTTGGCTCTATTCAAACTCCAAGTATTCTAAAAGGCACTAGAATTCACCAAAGGCCTTGAGACTGTGCAGTTACAGTAACCACCTACACTATTGAATGCACCAATGCTAATAAATAAATGCTAGTGAAAAGAGAGAAGATAGAATGTATGACTGGGTATTCTTACATGTTTAGAGGGAAAAAGAAAACTTACCTGCCAAGAATGCTTTTGTCTCTAGTCCTGTTGTTGGTTTCCACACTGAGGTTATCACAAGATTTGCTCATTAACCCAGCAGAAAGGCTTTCCAGGTTTGCTCCATAGAGCACATTCTCTGAACGAGACAATCTCTGAATCAGGGCAAGGTGTTCACGCTGAGCTGCATATGCAGAATTCGATTTGTCTATTTCCACAAATTTACTTTCCTCTGAATAAGAAAGGAGAGAGGGAGAGGAAGGAAAGATAAATCCACTGATATTATCCTGTCATTTTAAGATCAAAGGTTCCTTCTCTCTAATCTTTTTAACATGCCAGCAAAAAAGATTGACACCATGGATATATTTGTTCCAGTATCCTTGATGACCTTGAGCGGAAAGGGTTTCCAATCCATTTCATTCATAGAAAGTATATGCTGTATTTAGATTTGAGTTCTATGAATTATACTGCAAACCACCTTACACAAATGTACAACCTGTGTAATTTATACCTAAATACATAAAGTACATTTTGTATAAGTAATCTATAAGAAATCTATAAGAAATACCTGTCTGTAGGAGACTGAATGAGTCAGGTTGTTGGTTTCCTATTCTTCACATATTGGCTCCCTGCTCTGGTATAAATATATCTGAGAAGACGTGAGATCTACAAATACATGCTCTCTTTAGGTTCAGAGAGGGACTAAGCAGCTGTTTGCTCTGTGTGATTTGCACAAGTTAAGCTTAATTGTAGACCATCTTGGTGACAATACTTGATATCTATTTTTCCACCTCTGTGTGAAATCTACTACTTGCTCAATGACATTTGGGCTTTGCTATACATGAATCTATCCTCTCAAAAGATTTTATTTCCCTGCAACACGATAGTGCTGAAGGAGGCATTGTTAACGTATTTAGGCTCTCTGCTAGTGGGCTGGAGAGGGAATTTGAAGGAGACAGCTGGCAATTGGAGACATTTTGGAAAGCAAAACAAGAACACTACTTGGTACAGCCTAGCACAAATATGGACTTTAATTCTGCTTGTATGTGACAGCTGACCTCTTGTGTATTTGTTTTTTTAACAAATATTAGCCTGAATATAATTTTTTTTAGAACAGTACTCTGCAGCATTAAACCAAGGCTTCCTCTTTCTGCAGTGACTTTGATCAGCAGCATTTGTTAAAGTATAAGAAGGCTTAACTGTCCACAGTATTAGTGCAGCCTGACTGTTGCCATGGTGATCTCAAAGCAGGGGATTGCTAGCAAGTTTTGAAGAGATGATGACTTATACATCTGAACAGTGCAGCAGAAGCAAGAGATTCCTTCATGCAAAAAGAGCCTTATAATCTCTTACAGCCTCACTCTGGTGGCAAAGGCCGCATTTTGGACTACTGTCTGTCACTGCATTCACAAAGCCTTATTTTCTGGCACAGCAAGCACACGTCAAGCTTCAGAGTCTGCCATCACCCAGTTTGTGTAAGTCTGGTTTGCTTCAGTGTTCTGGGTTGCTTGTAATCAAATGTGGGTTATAATTTTCTTCACTCTCAATCATTTTATTCCTTATATATGGAATGTAGTAATTTTATTGAGTTATATTACCACAAGCAAATGTGAAAGAGGAAATTTTAAGATTCACTATTAGCACTCATTTGTATACTACATATCACAATCCCACTAAGTTACGTTTGAAGCTAAAAGCCCAAGCAATGAAAGGTGCCTTGAAGATACAGACCATCTCTTCACCTTCTTCCATGGTAACAAATTTGCACACGTGGAATTTTACTTTTCATTAAATAATTTTAGTGGGAAAGAAGGAATTTATCAATCATCCTGTTACATCCTATCATATAATTTGTTGCAAACACTTTTACAGTTTTAGTAGAGAAAGGAGAATCTCAGCAGATAAGGCATGACAGTTGATTCTCCTGCTGTAACTTACTGGGTCAAATACTCAGCAGTTTTAAATTGTTATGATGCTGTTCAAGGCAATGGATGAGCCGGTGAAAACTTATGTCGCTCCTCTGAAGTAGACAGTGATAATAGCTGTCAGTTTAAGCTATTATTTCTTCTATGTCTCAGTTTCCCTATAAAGATCCTCAACTATCTTTACAAAGCATGCTGAAAATTGTGGGTGAAAAGTGCTATGTAACTGCCCTAGGCAGAGTGGTGCCTTGTCTTAGAAACTACAGAAAATCTGAAGTCTAAGAATGTATTTAGTTGTATCTTTCACAGGCTTGGCAAAATCTAAGAGCAGATAGCAGCTACATATTTCTGTCCATGTGACAGATGTGCCTTTCATTTATTATTTTGCCCCGGAACTGAACTGCAGAGTTGAACTTTTGTCACATTCAAAGTCAGTTAACAGCATACATGGGCACTACTGTATTTATTTTTGGTGTGGAACATTTCTTAGGTTACATTTGGTATAAGGCTGATATGTCTCCTCAGAATTCTCAGCAGGTTTCATGAAGTGTAATTACACTTTTTTTTTTTTTTTTTTTAATCTGAGCTTAGTGACACAGTTATTATCATAAGAGAATCCCTCTCCACCCTCTGCATGCACACGCTAAATTAGATTTACATACTAATAACTTTCATTTTCTAGTCTGCAAGTGAGAAATTTCATATGACAGGTTATGACTCTCAGTTTCACTGAATGCATCTTTCCTAAAGTGTAACCTTGCCCTGTGGCTTGAACATCAAAAGTGCAGTTATACCTCACCTGATGAAGTTTGCCGAAGTTGCCTAGAATTTGACTGTGCATTGAATTTGTGCTGGGCAGAGCAGAGGTTCAGTAGATATTTACATGTTTTTGCTGTATCAGTAATGAAGGTGTGTTTCTTGCCACTGAAGCTGCTTTCAATAATGAATTTTTTTCTCTAAAGGGGAAAAAAAAAAGGCAACTTGTTTCATATATCAGTCATTGCACTGAGGCCCTTAAAGTTCATTTGTATAATCTTGTCCGTTTGTCCAGTTGTACTTAAGCGAGGCTGTGTGTCTTTTGGGTGCAGTAAACTTACTGGAACATGTCCAGAGGAGGGCAACAAAGCTGGTGAGGGGATTGGAGCACAAGCCCTAGGAGGAGAGGCTGAGGGAGCTGAGGTTGCTTAGCCTGGAGAAGAGTTGCTGCTCTTTACAACTACCAGACAGGAGGAGGTTGGTCTCTTCTCCCAGGCAACCAGCACCAGAACAAGAGGACACAGTCTCGAACTGTACCAGGGGAGGTTTAGACTGGATGTTAGGAAGAAATTCTTCACAGGGACAGTGCCCATTGGAATGTGCTGCCTGGGGAGGTGGTGGAGTCGCCATCACTGGGGGTGTTTAGGAGGAGACTGGATGGGGTGCTTGGTGCTATGGTTTAGTTGATTAAGTGGTGTTGGATGATAGGTTGGACACGATGATCTCAAATGTCTCTTCCAACCTGGTCTATTCTATTCTATTCTATTCTATTCTATTCTATTCTATTCTATTCTATTCTACTCTTGCAAATTCAGCAGTTGTTAGTGTGCTGCCCCCATGTTGAAAGTCAAGAGCCTTTGGAGACTGCTTGCATGGAAAACAGGTTTATAGAAGCAGCAAAATTTGGCCCACAGATGTTGATATCATTAACTTAATATAAAAATGAAAATATCTTCAACAGGCTGAAGGGACATTCTGGGAGAGCAAACAACCTGAGAAGCAGGTAATGCAGGTTGACACCTTTGACATCTACACCCTGTATAATGTAGGTTGATATAACTGTGATGGCAGAATGCCCTTTAGAAGGTGTCACAATCTTGTCACCAATACTCATTTTTTAACAGACATCAACATACTTAAGAGATGAGGATGGGAATAATGAGATCTTGAAAGAGGGAGACATGATCCTTTGATCTGATGTTAGGAAACTTGAAAGAGAAAGGGAAATAAAGATAAGAGAGGAAAGGGCATGGAATATGCCATAAAGAGGTTTGGCATAGTCTTTGTACTAGTTAATACCAGATTATTCAGATTTATAGTAATTTGATGCTAGCCTTGGTAAAAATTCCAGAAATAAAACTTGCTAAGAACTGAACATCTTGGTATTCACATCCAGATCCAGCCTTGATTTTAGACTTGCCTGTAGAGAAAGAGTCTAATTCTGGATCTGAATGCAATGAATTTATACAAGTGTCAGACAGAAGGGGAGTAAAGTAGTAGAGTGGTAAAGAGTTTCACTTGATTCCAACTCACATGAGCTGAAATTCTCTCTGTTTCACGCCATTGGAATCTTAAACTGGCAATCCTTGTGTGATTTTTGACCTCATACACAATGATGCCTTTGGCACAGATTCCCAGGATGATGTCTTCTCCTGCTCCTTTCTTCTCTTGGGACACATGATGGAATAACACTCCATATTCAGGAAGTTGCTGAGTCACCTTGTAGGGAAAAAGCACGTTTACCATGCATTATTCAAAAAGAAGCATGGGAAGAGGAAGTGGTTTTGAGTGTCTTCACAGAATATTCTTTCACTCTGTCAAGGAACCTTTGGAGAAGCTTACAAATCTTTCGTATCTCCTGTCTCACATAACCATCACCTTATTTTGGTATGTCATAGAGCCATTACATGCATTCATTTTCCCTGTTTGAAATATCACTTTCCCAAACATCCGATTTCAAGAGGTAAGAGTTTTATGTAGCTTCCTGCACAATAATCTAAATATTACAGTGGCACCGAGGTACTCAGTATTACTGGTACCTGGCACTTAGGTGACCTTCTGAATAGAAATCCATGAAGTGTTAATGCTGCTTGATTAGTGTTAAACTTTGGGGTTTTTTTCCATTTTCTTTTCTGTGTTCTTTCTTTCCCTTGAGCAAACCCAGAAACCACAAGGTATAGCAAATATGATGATCTTAGTTAAACTGACACTTTGGAGCTAGGACTATTCTGATGTTGTTACACTACAAAAAGGATGACCAGCAGTAAATCTTAACTGCAGTGACACCAAAGACCCCAGCATGCTCAGGTGCATATGCCCATTCCTTCACAGGTCTCATCTTTCAAAATCAGACCTTACAAATTTCCATTGCCAGGAATCTTAAGTGATAGGGTCTGTTAAGTTATACCTCAGTGTATCTCACTTAAACATAGTGGTAACTTTTGAGGTAGTTTCACTAACCCATAATTCCCTTCAGTGCTAGATTTCATAGTAACAGATCTTCAGTGTTACTTCTTTTTTGCACAGTGCTCATTGCTGGGTGAAAAGTTAGGCAGGATAATCCTACTTCAAGGGACTGAGGAGACACCCTCTGTCCCTGCCATCTGACTGCATAGAGGATACTCTAAGGAACAAACACAGAGGATACCCTAAGGAACAAACACAGAGGATCTGGGTCTTGTTGATTGTCTTCCTACCTCCTACACTCAGACACAAAATATGAAAATGTGAGTCAGACCCTTTACAGAATTATGAAGTATGAGGAGGGTTTTCTATCCTTTTTGTTTGTTGTTTTTTTTTTTTATCTGTAGATCAATATAAGTTTACTCTAATTTTTTATTTTTTTTTTTTCTGGGAAGCTAATGTGGGGTCCCCAGCTGACTTTTCAACCATGAAGAGAAATTTTGAGTGACCAAAATAAAAGACTTTTAAGAAGATCTGTTTTTCAGAAAGTAGGCAGAGCAGAAATATTCAGGTCCTGAAAACTGGGGCATTTACAATCACCAGCTGAATCTGAGTTTTAATTTTTAATCTCCTTTATATTTGGAATTTGCATGGTTTTGCCATGGGGGCTATCTTTCTCACTTTGTATGATCTGTTGGCTCCCTCTAAGACTTACTCATTGGAAAAGATAATACCAAAGCTGCTTTTCTTCACTGGATTTGCCACGCAAAGCTTCAATCTATTACTTCAATTGCACTGACAGTGTTAAATGAGGAACTAATATAATTAAACAGCAATGAACCGAAATGATTCTATAAATAAAAGCATGTGGCACTGCAGCAAAATGCCTACTGATATTTATCCATTATCTAATCCCTGATATTTTTCATTTGATGGAAATCAGAGAAATCTGGGGGAGGAGGAGAATCTAAGGGAAAAAAATTAAATCTCACATCCTTGTCAATAGTCATGTGAGAAAATACTTCAGATAACTCCTTCCTGTCCTTTAGGGCTCACAGATATTTCTAAACAAATAACCAATACATGTTTAGAACATGGCTGAACAGCTGCTGTAGTTTCAGAAGTCAAGGAAGTGTTTATTCCTGTGTTTTATAATCATCTCTAATACATCCTGTAGGTGTTTTCATAGTTCCATAGTTTCATTCAGGGTTGGAAGGGACCACAAGGATCATCTAGTTCCAACCCCCCTGCCATGGGCAGGGACACCCTACACTAGATCAGGCTGGACAGAGCCTCATCCAGCCTGCTCTTAAACACCCCCAGGGACGGGGCCTCGACCACCTCCCTGGACAACCCATTCCAGGGTTTCACCACTCTCATGGTGAAGAACCTCCTCCTCACATCTAGCCTGAATCTCCCCACCTCCAGCTTCATTCCATTCCCCCTAGTCCTATCACTACCTGAGATCCTGAGAAGTCCTTCCCCAGCCTTCCTGTAGGCCCCCTTCAGATACTGGAAGGCCACAATTAGGTCACCTCGGAGCCTTCTCTTCTGCAGACTGAACAGCCCCAACTCCTTCAGTCTGCCCTCATAGGAGAGGAATCTGTCTGGAATGCAGTCATGTTGGTAACATGCTGAAATTTTGCATCACCCCTTAGGACGTTGAAAATATTCTGAAATGTGCATTAGCCCTTTACAGAGTATCAGTGGAATGAAACCTAACATGTAAGTACATTGTGAGTTAGGGTGACAGTACCCACAGCAGAACGAAATGATGAGGTATTTTGTGGCCTATTAAAATTTGTTCACCATAATTCAAATCCACTGCATCAGGAAGGGAGGAAATAATAAACAATGGTAGATAGAGAGGCACTCTCTATCTTAAAATAAATAAACAATATTGAGGGCATGGCAAGTTACCTTTAGAAATTCTAGTTCAGCTTCATCCTCAAACAGGGAACGATTCATACGATGCAACTTAGCAAGCTCTCGCTGTACATATGCCAGGGTCATTTTCTCTATTCGGCTTGCTGGAATGTAGTCTTCAACCCGAAAATAGCTCTTTCCGTGCATCTTTGGGAGAAAAAAATGATAAAGCTGAAGAGAGAGGAGCCTTTTCTTCTTTCTTGATGGTTCTGATTTGGTACATTTACATTTTCAGAGTGACCTGTACACTGAGGTCACCCTGTTGCCATTTTCTGAAAGATGAGGACAGCAGGCAGCATCCTTAAAGACAAATGTGTCTCTTGCACCTGTCCTCAGCCAATTGCTCAAAGCACAAACTGCTCTGGGCTTGTACTGTACATCAGTACAACCTAGAATGGGTGACCCAACACTGTAATGGATCTGACCAGGTGGATCAAACCACTCAGAGATGAATTAATAGACCTACACTAACTTAGATAACTGATGATACGGTAGAGATCATAAATGGATATTTTCTGTACACTTCAAAACTAGGCTAAGTAGTTCAGATACATAATAAACAGCTTTCCTGTCTTTACAGCTCGAGGATCCAAGCCTACACACAAAAGAGCTGTGAATTCTGGAGAGTTTTTGTTGTGGTTTTGTTTGGTTTTTTTTAAATTTCATGTTTTCTAATCCCTTTAAGTCACTCTGTACATCCAAGCTGTGCCTGTGCTGGAAATTTTCTGCAGATTGCCAGAGTTTCTGGGCTATGTTACCATTTATGAAAGACCAGGAGTCTTTTATCATTTTCCTATATTTCCTGCCAATTTCACCTGTCTCATTACTGCTCCTAAATCAGGCACATTTTGTAAAAAAAATTAAATCTGAAATACGATTACTGGAGGACCTAGCTGAAATTATGTGCTATTCACAGTTCTCCTTTAAACTCTATGTGACAAACAAAAGCTGCAAAAGCTGTTGAGAGACCTCTGAGAAATATTGTATGATTTATCCACACCTCAGAAGCATAATTGCCAAACTCTGCCTGTAAAGCCAAAGCGCCGAGTTTCAGGGCAGTCTCGTCGTTGCAATATAGTCGCTCCTCCAAAATATCTTTACGAAGCTGCAGGTAAAACTGATGTCTTGTCAAGCCATGCCTGGAACACAAAAAGGTTTAGGATCACAGGAGGAGCCTTGAACAGCCACCATATATGCTCCTGGTTTTCTTAAAGTCACCAGAGCCATGCACTTACTGGATAACATTAAAGTGGTTGACAAAGAATTTTATCCTTAGAAAGAGTGTGAAATTAATGATGGAGCTTTTCTTCTTGGGTTGGTCATTCCAGCCATCTGGGGCCACTTTGTAGAGCTTGGTGTCCTCATCCAAAAAGAAGAATTCTTTACCTGAAATCAGAATTTTGGGTTCTGTGATAAAACTGGAGATACTTTGGTAGCTCAAAGTTCTACTGTCTTCATTCAGTGCATCACTAGCAAAAATCAAAATGGATCATGCATATCAGTTGAGATTTGTTCTCTGTGTCATGGCTTAACTTATTGCTTCTTTGATGAAGAATTTAGGGTAACATTTAGTGTGTAATTTAGGATTGCAATTGTTAGATGCTGAATTTGTGTGATATCTATGGAGTCACTCAAGAATTGATAGGGCTACCATTCTGCTCATCATTCAGGTTCTGCAACCCATTGTAATCCTTATGCCCTAAATAAAAGATTTGTTTCTTCCTAGTGCCTCAGCCACACTTGCCATCATAAATGAGATAGTGAGATGTGGTCTTGTAGATGAAATATCTGAACCTCTACTCTGATTTATATCTAGGAAAGAAAATGCAGTCTGCCTTTCTCAGTGCTGCCTGGCATTTCTGCTGGAGCTACATGCCTCAATATTATCCCAATGCAGTCCTGGGACACAGCCTTTTCTGCATGGGAACATCAGCCAGTAACAGTATGGCTATACTGAAGCACAGTCCTAGTGTAGATGTGCTTTAATCAGTGCAGTACAGTTTAAACCAATATACTTAACTTTTTTTTAAGCTTTGGATTACTTTTGTCTGAGCACCTTAAAGGATCTTACTGGAATTTGTTAATAAAGTGACTACAGAGGCACTGGTGGAGAGAACTGTTGCTGTAGTTAGTTAACTGTGTCTCATTACCTTTCAGGTAAGCCAAGCCAAAGTAGAAATGTTCCACCAAGTTTGCATATGCCACCACGGTGTTGAAAACATCTCTTGCCTTGGACTTGATGTCACATTGTACCTCAAGGCACTGCCCATTAAGTAGAATCACATTGAGATCCCTTTGGGACAAATAGGATTTCCCTTTTTTAGTCTAAGAACATGTAACAAAGAATGAAGAATGAGTACCCAGTACAAGCAATGCAAGTTCCACAGTATTTATTGCTGAGGCCCTTTAGTCTGCTGTCTCCACATAACCTGATGGAATTGGTCACAGCACTGCACGATTCCCTGCCTCCTTTCTCCAAAGTTTATTCCCCAAACATTTCTACTGTTTAAAAAAACCCTGGGAATCCCCCAAAAATAGCTGAGCAAACTCAGACTCAACAATCACCAAATCTCTAGATTTGAGAGAAATTCCAAATTTTCTTTGCCCTCCTTTTTACTGCTGCATACTGTCAGCCTTTCACCTTATCTTAATGAAAGGCAGAGGATGTGCCTGCAAACCAGAGGAGTCCAATATCTCAGCACTCTAAGTCACACTTCATGATTGCTCTTCATCTATTCTATTCTATCTCAAAAGTCCTGTGCTAAAGTAAGCATTCTTAGCTATGAAGGGTAAATTAAGCTATTTTCACCTCAACAGAAATAACTACATAGCACTGAGAATTAAATTACCTCCTTTCAAGTCTTAATACCTCTGCAGGAACCTTAACTTAGTTTGGAGGAGGACATGGCAAGAATACTGAACTGGGACTCAGATGCAACTTACAAAGATCCCCAACTAAAGAGTCACTAGGTTAATTCTGAATTATTAATATTTATACTTACCACAATTGATCCAGGCAGCTGTAAGGTCACTGGTGGTTCACTAGATAAAATAATAAATTCTGGACCTGAAAACTGTAAGGAGGCAATTTAGAAATTGAATAGCTCCTTAATGTAGTGAAGATCCCAAACACCAGTTCTAGTGAAACCTATTTCTGTTAATCTCTATGCTATAGCTAATTGACTTCAGTGCCTAATAAATTGCAAATGCTGACTGAAGAACTTTCTCTGTTTGGAGTCTCTTGTATGGACTCTGGGGTATAATTAGAGATAAGTCCCTGGTGAAGACTTTTTTTTTCTGTAAAGGCACTTAACCAAGATCCATTTCCATTGCAAGGCATCTATTTTCATGGCACTGACAGAAACTTCATTTCTTCTGAGACCTTTTCCCATCTGATTCCCAAGTTACTATGAAGACAGTCACAGACATGTACACACATCCAAGTATATATATATATATATATATATATATACACAACTGTGATTTCCTAAGTCTAGCTTCCATAGGGTGGTGCAGAGCTGCTTTCTTTCCTGTAAAGAAAGCTGATTGATACTTCTTATTAGCATACATTGTATTATTTTGGTTTAACTTCAGCAAACTTCAACAGCACAAGATGCTTTTTTTCTTGCTGAGCATCCACCTCAAGGAATTTTACATGCTGGGTATTTTTCAGGTCCACCTATGCTTTTAGATTCTTGAAGCAGACAGAAATAACTATATGTCTGCAAGTGGTAAATGTAGATCTTTCCAGCTGTTCTCCATGACATCACCTTGACCCATTTAGATCTCTATTTTTTTTGGAGAAAATTTATGGTTTGTTTCATAATAGGAGTTGGTAATGCTGTTTTGTATCACCTATAAAGAGGGAGTAGACTTTGTTGTAACAGTTTCTGGACTCCTTCTAAGGAGCTCTATTATTATGTCTGCAAAAATCATATTAACAAAATTTAAAACTTAATTTATATATAAAACCCATAATTTCCCAAATTTCCCAAAGTATCTACTTGAAACTCTTGATCAAATTTCTTTCACTGTGTTAGTCTTGAGTTTGTGAACTGGGAATAGAAGGGTATCACCAACTTATGTCCACAACAGAAAGCGGCATGGGCAGCACCATTGTGAGTTTTCTGTGATTCATTTTGTTGGGTTTTTTTTTTGTGTTGGTTTTGTTTGTTTGTTGGTTTGGGGTTTGTTTGTTTGTTTGTTTGGGGTTTTTTTTGTGAAAAGTTATCCTTCTCATCCTTCTCATTTAACAGAATCCTACAACAAACCAGAAACTAGCAGTAGACCCTTAGGTGAACTGTTGCTTTGCCACACTCACTGGAAGCCTATGCTTTCTGTCCTTTGGTAACCATTAACCAGCAAGTGTTTGGATTCAGTGTCTCTGTAAATGTTTTTGCTGTTCTGAAGCCCCACCAAAGTGGTTGGTGAAAGCAGTTCATATGCAGTTCATATAGTGTTTTATGCTTGCAGAAATCACATGTGTAGATCACAGAGGGTTAGATTGCAAGCTTTTGCTTAGTATTTATGGACAAGAATTTTTACTGCCTTCAAGTCTGAGTTACCAGCATCTTACCTTGTTTGGAGTCTGCCAGTTTAGAATATTCATCTACTAAGATGACTCAGTAGATAATATGCATGTCACTGTTAAAGAATAACTGGATGAGAGGTTTCTCTTTAGTGTTATTTACATTTCTAAATCAGCTTATTCATTTTTCATTAGTCACCTTTTCCTTCCTGTGGAACAGACATTTCTGTGATGTGGCAGCTGCTGTGTAGTCCTTTGTAGACACAGAGAAGGTGGAATCTAAACTTAGTAGGTTTTGTCTGCTGTTCTTCTGAGTTCCACCTGGGATTTCTTCTACAGAGCTGACGGACCTTTAAGGGAAATGTCACAGTGAGCAATATACATAGCATGAAATCAAAACAACACAGACTAGAGGACAAAGAGCTTAAGACACATTGGGGGAATGTTATGGAATCCAGGCTAATGTCAATTATAACTTGTTAAATGTTTGTTTACAGAAGAAAAATAATTACCTTTATAATTACCTTTATAAATTACCTTTATCAATAAATCTAAACTCTGCTTTAATTCAGTAATAGTCTTTTTGTTTGTTTGTTTCATTTGGTGAGCCAGATCCATCTTGTTCAAGTCCAGTGAAGCCACAAGGCCCCCTCTCTTTCTAGTAATTCTACAGGATGAAGTTAGTTTCTCATTTCTTATTTTCTGAAGCACACAAGCCTCAGAAAGCCATGACATTTGTTGTTATACAATTCAGAATCTTCCAGAATGGGAACTAAATTTTTGGAATATTAATTCCTCAGAATAAATTAATGTATTTGAGAACTGAGGGAGTTTTCCATTTAGAGAAAGGTGTATGAAATCTCAGATCAGATAGCTGTCTGTGTACTATATTTTAACCTATAAAGTAGTGGTCTTTTCCAGGCACATGTATGCTCAGAATAAACTTAAAATGCAGTAGACACTTTATCAATGAGGAATTATTATGTGGTATAGAAGGGAAAGTTTTGTTGAGGTGGATTTTTGTTGTTTACATTGTTAACAGACATCAAAATCACACAGAATCTTTTTTTGGTTGTCCTCCTGTATATGGGCTAATTATTTCAACTCCACTGTTATCATGGTACTTAAAATAGAATGGTGACCTTGGTAGAAGCACATTTTGCAGATGCTTATAATCAAAAGTGAGAGTTACAATCCCTGAAGTTCTATGGAATACAGTTTGCTGTAAATTTGGAGAAGAGAGTTTGTCTTTCAGCACAGGAGGGAAACATTTTCTTGGCAGCATGATTTTAGATGAAGGATATCAAAGTAATATCCAGGTTGGTAGTCAGAGGTATGGCAGTTACTCCAAAATAGTCAGTAAATAAATAATTTGTTACTGATATCCTTGCCAGGAGTGTGATGCAGATATTGATGCCTATATGCGCAAATATGTATGTATGTCTCTGTAGTTAGAGTGACACTGCTTTCATAACAAAAGCTGCCACTGTACTGCAGACTGCTTTCAGTTCTTACTGCATAGAGGTTTACTGGGGTATCTCACACTGTTCAGATTATTGTGACTGATTTATCAGGAAGTTCAAACTGTTTACTTGGGATACATTTAATTGGGAGTTGATCTAAATGGAGCATTTCCTGTAGGCCTGAATTACTCATGTCATGGTTAAAAGAAGAAACTCCTGGTTAACTGGGTCAAGAACTCAATTTAAATGGGATGTCAGCAGGGATTTACATGGTGCTTAGCTATGGGATTCTGGTCTTTGTGGTGCCTAGAGGCTAACAGTCCTTATGTCTCTTCATTCAGAATCAGCCAGGATTACAACTGCTCTATGCTAACTTCCAGTCTAGAAAACTCATTTGGCAGCAGTGGTTTCTCTTGGTTTTGGAAAGGAGTTAGTATCAGTTGTACAATTCTCAGCTTTCCTTGTCTGTATCTGCAGGGCTGCTGTATATATCATGACTGAAATGAGGCTAATCCTCATGACCAGCAGAGGTCTTTACTTTGTGTCCCTGAGTTACCTACAACTCTTCAGTAAAGTGGTGGTGTAGGGCTGGATGCGGCTAGCATAAGCGAGACAAATCAGTTTAAGAACTGAGATGCAAATGCAAAAATTCACTGAAAATGATGGATCATATACATGTTCTGCCAGAATGACTATAGAATGTATCAGGCCTCGGTCGAGGTGACAGCAAGGCATGACCAGATCCAAATTCTGAATGTAGACAAATATAGACTCTGCAGAATGTCTTGCCAGTAAAAGCAAGGACTGTTTATAGCTTCTGAACACATTTTTCCCTTCCATGCTCTCTGTGGAGCTGTTTTCCAGTTGTTTCAGTTATTGCTGCATACCTGTCCTATCCATCAGGAGTTGTGCTGAAGGCAACTGTTCTGGGAGGCCAGTGACATCTGGCAGGACACATTGATAAAAAGTAAAGGTGGAAAGCAATGTGCCCACTTTTGTATAGATTGTTCAGGGGCCAACTTAATTTCACTAGAACAGCTAGTCTAAGTGTACTTTAATTCTACTTAAACAGCATCTACTATCAAAGCAGATTCAGATGGTGATCCAGGCATTTTCTGATAATGACGTTACCACAATAGCCATCCTGCTTCGCTTGACAATAAACCAGCTGCCATCTTGTAGGAATATGCATTTTGTTTACCTGTTTATGAAAAGCTTGTAGCTACTTTGTGTCCTTGACCCAGTAAGGGTCGGGTCCCATGACCTGTGTGTCTGTGGAACTTTACCTGAAATGAATGAAGGAAATTTCACAATTGAAGCAATTGTAGCAGCACTCAGCATCAGATCTTGGGACTACTAAAACAAGGAGGAAATTTTGCCTGGCTGCTCCCTCTCATGTGTCCTTTCTTGGGCATAATAAATGGCTGTTTCATAAGATTAATAATACTACACTAGTAGTATTCTCAGTTCTCTAATTGTTGTTACTTCCTCTTGGTAACCCTTCATGTGAAGGTAAATTGGGAAATAGTTGTAAGGTGCAGTGGCTGTTATTTCCATGTGTATGGGGGTAATTTCTGAAACAGATTGTGCTCTTCAGAAATTGCTACTAGTATTCTTCTTTTATTCCAGCCATAAAATAAGAGTGGTGGGGAAGCCATGAAACTTCTCTGGCTTAATCAGAGTAGGATATAAAATCACTAAAACAAAAACTGTTTGTATATATTCCACTCATTTTTTGGTACATTAACTATATTGTGAATGTTTTTAACATTGTAAAAATATGGTGGGAATATAGGATGGTTTATGCATCATTAGCAAAAAATATTTGTATCTTTTTTGCACTGACATCATAGACATTGTTTTGCCCAAATACATGAAGGCTTAAATTTAGAGCTTGAACTGGAGAAACTTATGCAGGCATTAGTTCCATGAACATTTCTTCTAGCAGAAGAGGTATTTTAAAACCTTTAGGGAAGGGTGGGAATGTTGAATTTTTCTTCACTTAGATAGTTTCATTGATCTTATTTGAAGAACAGGATATCATACTATTACATAGGTGGAATGATAGAGGCTAGAAAACAAACTCTGTGGAAGCAACAATCATTGAAGCCAGCTTTTTCTCTGGGTAAAATATCTATGAATTACACCCTGTGACATCACTCTGAATTCCAACTCAAAAACATAACACTGAATTTTAGTGTACCAACCACAAACTGCAATTTTAAAAACTAGAAAATCTACAGTCACATTGCTAAAATATTCATAAACATGTTTTTCTCAGGCTGCAGATGGTAGTGAAAAAATGTGATATTTGAGATAAGCGAAATACCCAAGGCTAGTTAAAAAGTTAAGATTAAATCCTGAAACACCACGCTTTTTAATGAGAAAGCCTCACAAAATATATAAGGTTCACATAATTGTATAAATATACTCTGACAAGCACATAAAATTCCCCTTTATTTTCATGCCTCAGATGTTTTGGCAGTGGGACAGAGTGGCTAGCTTCAGTGTCCAGACTGCCATGCTTTGATCACAAGCAGCACATTCCTGATGTTTAAGAAACATATGGCTCTCAGCGAAGTTGATCCTATAAATGATT
The DNA here is from genome assembly GCF_026170545.1 of Melanerpes formicivorus. NCBI lineage: Eukaryota > Metazoa > Chordata > Aves > Piciformes > Picidae > Melanerpes > Melanerpes formicivorus. The sequence goes on along the minus strand of NW_027142450.1, from coordinate 1,230,686 downwards.
GCTTCATTTATTAGATGTTAAATGAGCCTAATACAAGACATTGATCTTCCTTGATAATGGTGCTGTACCAGATGGTAATATTTCTTTTTCAGATACATTATCTGAGGAAAGAATGTCTGCAGCAAACAAGCTTTCCTGTTCTGTGTTTTCCTTTGTATTTTATTTTTTTTGGGTTTGTCTAAATCCTGAGTGCAATGACCAATTATTTTAAAAGGACTTAAAAAGCAGCCTCCTGAGTTTGACCTTCACTATTGTGCCACTAGGTATGTGACTGACATGTATGCATCACATGGGGAGCAGCTGCAATTTCAGGTTTTTATTGCTGCTTATATTGATTGCAATTCTGGAGCTTTAGAAAGGTGCCTTTCAGGATAAGAATATCAACAGCAGTTGTATGAGTAACTTCACTTCCCTTAGCTTTGGGGTTAAGGGCTTGGGGCTGAGATGCAATTGCATGTTTGTTTCTTTTTCTCATTTACTTTCTCTCTGGCAGACCTGTGATAATGAAGTAGGCACCCAGATTCTTTGCCATTTTTTCCTAGGGAAATTAGTCCCTCGACATCATGTTCTATGCCTTTTATTTTCAACTAGCAAACATTAAGCCTTTCAAATTTGGAAAAGTGTGGGTAATATGTTCCTATGATTTTCCTATGAATCATCAACCAGGTATCATAAACTCAATGAGAAAAAACAAGGACTACTCAGCACTTTTCTGTTAGTTATGACATCAATGAACTAACATGTTGATGTGCATACTTTGTTGAATTGTAACTGATGTAGTGGATGTCAGGGTTACACCTTAGGGAAGAAATGAAAACCCACACATACTTGCAGAGCATATTTGAATCCATGCCACAGGAAGACCTAGTATGTAATTTCTCATGGAGGCTCACAGAGGGAGGAAGTTCTGGAAATAAAGAAGAAAACTTCCACCTCTGGGTCTGGAAGCTCAGGAGAAGTACCCAAGGAAGAATGGAAAAAAAAAAAAAAATTGAAAGCAGATGGGAAGGTGAATTACTGTGGAATGGAGAATATAAATGAGCAGGAGTCTGAGAATGTGGAGCTGGCATGGTGAGCTTGTTTATGTAGGAGCTGCTGGTGACATTTGGCAACAGGAACTTTTTGCTCCTGGGCAATCTGAACAGCCTGTCTAGGTGTCCTTATCTCAGATTCCAATTTAAACATGAAGATGCATATGCATAGCAGTAGTCTCCTTCCTGCTGAATTCCCTTCTTTGTTTCATAATATCCCCTTACACTGTGATTTCAGTAGCTTGTAAAGAGCCCTGACCGACATCTACCACAGTATCTTCACTGGGTGGATCCGCTCCATGACAGTTTCTTTCATGCTGATCCTGCCAGAAAGGACTGCAAATGAAGCTAAAACTCAAACTTTGGTACCTCTAGACCAAGTAAATCAGAAGAGCAGCATTGCAGCCTAGCATTTAGCACAATTAATACACTAAGCAGGAAATATTCAATGTCATTAGGACAAAAATTAAAAGAAAACAAAGGGTTGTTTGGATGGTTTTTTCCTCTACATATCATAATTAGCCCCTTTGTTTTTGAACAGGCTTGAAGAAACATTAATCCCCACCATTCAAGTCTTAAATATTATTCATAGATGCAACTGACTTCAGTGCTGCATTTGTGGGGTAGCTCCACCATTTCCGATCTGTTTCAAGACCCCATGTACTAGAAGCATGCTGATAGGCTTTGTCTGTGATCTGCTGAACAGTTTCACTTGGCAAAAGGTATGTAACAAAGCAAAAAAGCGGTGATGGCACTGCATGGTAAGCAAGGAATACATGGCTTTACTGTAGGACACAAGAGAAAAAGAATCCAGTATAAAGCTACCTCTCTTCCCTGCAGCTTAGTTCAAATACACCTCCCTAGTCACGTAGCCACAAGTATATGGGAGTACCTATCACCTGACCATACATGAGTAGCTTCATAATTCATAAACATAATTTTTCAGGGAAGTCTTACCTCTCCTATGTCCTTGGTTAGACAGTATCAAAGATGTGCTTTCAGAAATACTGTTAGAATCGCTGTAGTCTGCAGAGACTTGTCTGTAATCTTCTGTTGACTGACTATAATTCATTAATCTGGACCCTTTGTCTGGAAATGAAAAGGAAATATGATGAATCACATACTTTAATTACAAATCATTGTATCTGCATGATAACATAAATAGCATTTAGCCTGACTAATTTTTCTATCATCTGCATCTGTCTGTCTTCTAACCCTGACTTCCTTAAGGACCAAGGAAAGCTTGGTAACTGCATTCTGTTATTTTCATCATCTTATTCTTACCCAAAATAGTTCTTTGCCACCATTCCAAATAAAAGAAATCTAATATATTATTATTATGTTTAACTGAAAGGTTCTAAAGTACAGATAACCTGCAAAGTTCTCCTTCCTTCTATTCTGAGGCCCAAAACCTTCAGCTGTAAAGTATTCTTTCTGTGTAGAGGGTGGACAGTGCCCAGACACAATCCACTGCCAGAGTCAGCTGCAGAAATTCCATTAAGGGGCTCTCCTAAGTCATTAGGAAGTACATGTTTCTGTCTCACTCTAACTTTACTTTGTTGCATTGTCTCTTGTTGTTTTCCAGAATGTCTGAAGGTGATAATTTTCATTATAAATATATATATATATATATATATATATATATATATATATATATATATATATATATATATATATATAAAGAAATAAATGGAATGGAATGTTGCCCTGAAAAGTATCTCTTTTTCTTACAACCAATAATACTTAATAGAAATGTTCCACAGGTATTTAAGCATGTGTTAAATTCTAGTTGAAGTTAATGGAACATATATGTGCTTTGCTGAACAGAGTTTAGGTTGTTCAAATGCCTAATATTGATTGTACCCAAAGAAAGCCTGCATATCTTGGACCACCCTTCCCCTGCCTCCCAAATCAGAGATTTCTGTTGAAGTGAACCCAACAAAAAAAAAAAGAATTATATAAACTTGAGGTCTATATTTAGTTAAAGTTACAGAATTACTCTGAAGGATAATAAAATCTTAATCTTAGTCAAATGAAATGTGTAAATAGTATATGCTGGGTTATTTATATAGTGAACAGGATTTGGCCTTGTGCCTTGAAATCACTCCAGAAATGCCACTCTACCTTCGAAAATAGACTGGAGTATACAAAATACAAAGGCAGTTTTGAAAGTTGGTGGCTTTTATGTGCACAGGTTTCATGCATATGCTTTAAGAGTCGACTCTGTGCAAACTGAATTATTATCATTGTTTTGCAGCTCTCAGGCTACTGTCCTCTGAGGAAATAAGGAACAGAAACCTTGTTGACTTGCCTCAGAGTCTTTCCATTATGAAGTCATTTATATGTAAAGCAATAAACATCCTATTCCCCACTACATGTAATCACTATGGCATGAAATTAAACTATTCACCTAGCTTGAGAGAGACTCGGAAAAGACTTGCCGTATCCTTAAAAGATAATTCACATTATAAGTCTTTCTTTACCTTGATGAAAATTCATCTGGGAGGACAATGGTGAGGTGTCAGATATTTTCTCATGCAGTCTTTTCCTTATTACATGACTTCTGTTAAGGTGGGAGGCTGTGCTGTCTTCATTGACTACCCACTCTGCCTAGAAGACAGTAGTACTGCAAGTTAATGTCATATGGTATGCGGACTTCAGACTCTCATACTGAAGTGATCCTTGCCCTCTGCTTGTCAGAGGCTGCTGATTTACTTGGTGTAAGCAACTTCATCTTCTCAGATTAGCACACAGCAGGGCTGACTTTTCATGGCTTCCTGCTCTCATGCTACATGTGTCTAAGAGGGGACACCCTCTGTTACAGTGGGAAAAAGAACAGTAGAGAGTTTCAGGGAAAAGGTTATCTCAGACTGGTAATGAATAGGTCATCTCAGAATGGTAATGAATACTGGTTGCAAACAGGAAAAGGAAAAAAAAAAAAACCCAAACAAAAAACCAGTGTTTTCTTCCAGTTCATTCAGCTTGTCGTCAAAAAATGTTCAAATGTTGAAAAAGACTCAGATGCTTACTTATTAAAAACTTCATGTGGTCAGGCTAGACTGAACAGGAGACATTCAGTTCCACTCAAGGACAATGAATGAAATTCTCAATATAATGTAATTGTGATTTCTTCACATTTCACAAAGAAAATCTTAAAGCAGAGTGGAAAATCTGGGGGAAATGTTTTCTCTTGTGCAATGTCTATTCCTTTGGCCAGCGCAAAGTCTCTGCAAAGGTTATTACTTTCATATAAATCAAAGAAATTAAGATATTGCCAATGCAATAGCTGGATTTGTATAACTTCCCAGGCACCTAAGAGTGGTGAAAGATGGCTTCATTGTCTCGTGTGCTTGTACATATGCCCACTCAATTTTTCTGCTTAGATGTCTAGAACCAAATCTCACTTCCTTAATTCACAGAAGCATTCATTTAAGGCAACTGGTCACCTCTATCCCATACTGCTGCTCACCTCTTTCACCAAAAAAAAGGAGATGATCAAGGTATGGGAGAAGTACCTACCTCACTGACACTTCCCATAGCAAACTGGACCATTTTCTTTATGTAGACGTTTGCAGGTAAGGAAGCAGATTCCTTCTGATGTGCCTCACATGCTTCCAGGATTGATTCAGGAGAAAGTCTTTTATGTGGCAGATCTTCACATAGCGTCAGCAAGAGCATGTGTAGTTGGTCACTCAGCTGGAGGGACTGAGCCAAAATGCAGGTACTGTTAAATGACATCTCCCAGTGGTCTGAAATTCTGTGTAAACTGGGACCAGGGGTTTCTGGAAGTCTTTTACTATAGGTGAGAAATGGGTGCTGAATTCTTTTAGACTTTGGGAAAATTCCAGGCAGGCAGCATAATAGGACTAAATGGAGTCTCTAATGGGATCCAGGACAGCCCTGGAGGGAACTGGAAATCTGCAAGGAGGTCATCAGCCCATATAGGGGCTTCTTGGTGACAGACAACAGCTCAGTTTGCTCCAGAACTTTGCTAATTAAACTGTGAATCTTAAAGATATGTACAAGTAAGACGAAGCAGCATTAGCTTCAAAAAGGCCAGGAGTTACACCATCCCAAAGAGGTGCCATAGAGACCAGATACTTAAATTTAAGAGTCATTTAGCTTATAGCACCTCTTTTCTTACACCATGTACACCCATGAAAGGTAAGATAAATCTATGAAAAGTTTATGTTCTCCAAGTCAAAAACATACAATCAAAGGTGTCTGTATAGAAATTAAGCAAAATATGTGCTACTAATCTTTGAGGGTGTTCTAGGTAAGCAATAAATGCAACCATTTCAACTAGCAGAGATGCTGGTAGAACTTGCTCAGAGTTATTTAGTTTTATTTCAGCATCCCATTCTTTGAAAAAGTGCATAAATGTGCACAGCACCACATTCATGACAACATGTTTATCATTTAGCCCTTCCTATCTTAGAATCATAGAATCATTTAGGTTGGAAAAGACCTTTAAGAAAAAGAGCATAAACCTGCCGTGTCCACCACTAGACCATATCTGTAAGAGCCACATCTACAGGTCTTTTAAATACATTAAGGGATGGTGACTCATCTGCTTCCCTGGCCAGCATATTCCTTATTACAGTCTTGAAATAAATAATCTTAACTCTTAAAAGCAAAATGCAGTCCATCTTAATTGGAACAATTCTAGGTTTTGAAGAAAAAGGTGGTGACATCGGGAGGGATGGAAATGAAAGAAAAAAGATAAGATGTGGCCTAACTGAATCCTGATTTGGATGAACTGGTGTTTTTGGTGAAGTCTGGGCCTTGACACAGCTTTCCCGTTCTTTCTAGTGATCCAGAATATAAAGCCTTTTTTACTATGATTTCAGATTATGCATCTCAACCTTTGAACCTATTAGTATAAGGCAGAATAAAAGAGAACATAAATCTTTATATCACTGGCCTGGTTTGGAGGAACCTGGTAGTCTGCTGACCAATAGAGAGTCATTCCTAAGGAATACACCAACATCTGTCAAAACAGAAAAAGAAACCCTGTAAAAAATTAAATCCAGTAAATACACAGAAAGCTCATACTAGAGAGACTATCTTTTTGTGTCTTTGATCACAAAAAAGAAGCCAAACAGCTAATTTTTTAAAAAACTGGACTACAGGAAAAAGCTCTAAAAGTACAATAGTGACTCTTGGCTTATGGACTAGATGCCATACAATGCATATTGTTTAACATGAGGAAATGAGTGATGCTGCCCTCTCTCCAATGATGCCACGGGTAGGAGAAGATATTCAAACTCCATTCTTAGTTTTGAAGTTCTCTCACTGGTGATTAAAGTTCCCTGCTACCTATGGGTCTGACCAGCAATCATGTCCAGGGAGAGGATTACTAGAGTAAGGGCCATTTATTCCAAAGCTACACATTTCTGCATGTGTTTGAGTGATCTCTTATGTGGGAGTCTGCAACTACTGTGCTCTGCCTGAGGAACTAGGCACTGGTGTGGTTCTAGTGGCATTTAAAACTTTTAGGCACTTGAGTGTTCCATCTAGAGAGACTTGTTTGACAGGGATAAGGAAAGTAAATTATTAACATAGCTGAACTTATTTCTGACTTCCTGGGAGTGTTTCTACTCTCTGACAATATGAATACAGTAGTCCTAGTGCTTCTGGGACTACAGTTGCCATATCTGATTAAACATCACACATTTCTGCAGAATTTGAGAACTGATGTTCAAAATTGATTTTTATGCTGACATACTTGCTAATCTAGTGGTGAGCTACAAGATAAATGCAAATCTTTCAAACATTATTGTTATTAGAAATGGGATTTGATGGTAGATACCTGGTATGTTGCATTACAATCCTACAAACTTGCCTTCATGAGGTGCTATCAAGATTTCTATTGCAATATACCTCACCTTAGTTAATCCAATGTGCTGGCTTTTACTTTGTCTGTGCAGCAATTCTGGTGCACTGAAAGGGACAGCTTCTGTTTGAGATGCATTGTTTTGGAGGGACAAATTTCCTTCTGCAGACAGTAGTACTGACCACGGACAAATCACACAGAGGGCAGGGTCTGAAAAATGTTGAAGAAGATAATGGAGTTCTTAGTGTTGAATTCACTGCACTTAGAATATCAAATTGCTGGCGTCTCAGCTGCATAGCGAAACCCATCACCAAAGTTTCCTGGAGATGTACACAGAAGTCAGTGGAATATTCATTTATGCCTGGCTGATTTTGTCAGCTGGAATTCAGTGATGGTTATAAAACTTCTCTCCCAATTAATTTCACACATATAAACAGTATATTGATTTCAATGGATTTCTGAAGCATAAGGAAGGGCAGAATTACATCCTGTGTGCAGAAAATGGACAGTTTTGATATATCTTTTTATGCAAAGCACCAGAGAGTATTGGAAAAGTAGAACATTCCTTTCAATACAGCATAAATGCATTAAATCTGGCATTTGCAAAAGACTTCAATATAGGATAGGATAGGATAGGATAGGATAGGATAGGATAGGATAGGATAGGATAGGATAGGATAGGATAGGATAGGATAGGATAGGATAGGATAGGATAGGATAGGATAGGATAGAATTAACCAGGTTGGAAAAGACTTTTGAGATCAAGTCCAACCTATCACCTAATCAACTAAACCATGGCAACAAGCGCCTCATCCAGTGTCCTCTTAAACACCTCCAGTGATGGTGACTCCACCACCTCCCTGGGCAGCCCACTCCAATGGCCAATCACTCTTTCTGCGAAGAACTTCTTCCTAACATCCAGCCTAAAACTCCCCTGGTGCAGCTTGAGACTGTATCCTCTTGTTCTGTCACAGGTTGCCTGGAGGAGAGACCCCCACCTGGCTACTAGCTCCCTTCAGGTAGTTGTAGACATCAATAAGGTCTCCTCTGAGCCCCCCCTTCTTAAGTTAGCTTCCATTACATTGCATTACCATGGTACAAGTCTCTTCTCTGGTGACATTTTTTTTTGTTCTCTTTGCTGCTTCTAGTCAGTGAGCTCTGAGTTTCAGTTGCCTCTCTTTCAGTGCATTGTGTCTAGCAAAGCCAATTTACTTCACCAGAAAGCCAGTGTCAGTATCCTGTTATTTCCATTGTACAGATGAAGAAACAGATGACTACAGCACATCAATCAACAGAAGCTGAGGTAGCAGCTGAAACAAACTTCCCAAGTCCTAGTGCTATAAACTGCTAAGCTTTTTCTTGATTGGAAATATAATTTCCAACTAATCTGAACTTTGGGATTTAAAAATAAATTTTTTTTGTAATTAAAATTTGACTATGAGCACTGTCCAAACTAAAATTTAGAATAATGTTAGCAGCCATGACATTTTAGCATTATTCACAATCAGTCTTTCTGTCTGCATGTCTCTTCTGTTAAAAGAGGGGGTCTAAGTAAAAAAAAAAAAAATAAATAACTTAAATCATAGAATCAGAGAATTGTTTTAGGTGGAAAAAAATTCTAAGATGATCAAGTCCAATCATTTACCTAACACCACCATGGCCATTAAAACTTGTTCTAAAGTGCCATGAATACCTCCAGGGATGGCAGTCACCACCTCCCTGGGCAACCTTTTCCAATGCCTGACCTCTGGTTCAATAAAGACATTTTTTTTTTCTAAACCTCAACTGCTACAATTTAAGGCCAATTCCTCCCGTTCTATCAGTTGATGCTAGGGAGAAGACACTAACCTCCACCTCACTATAACTTCGTTTTAGGTAGTTGTAGAAAGCAACATGGTCTCCCCTCAGCCTCTTCTCCAGACTAAACAATCCTGGTTCCCCCCAGCGGCTCATCAAAAAACTTCCTCTCCAGAAGCAAAGTTAAGGTCCCACTGAGATTTGAACTCAGATCGCTGGATTCCGAGTCCAGAGTGCTCACCATTACACCATGGGACCTCCTGGATGTGCCTATTTCTAAATCTGGCAAGGTCATGAGGACACTAACAGATATTAATAGCCTTGTCCACCTTTGTTTGAAACCTACCTTCATCATTTGCTCATAGTCCCAGGCTTGACAAGACTGCCCCTCTGCCTGAGATATGGCGTAGAAGCGCCTGTCTCCCGCTCAGCCACAGCCATACTTTTCCTGACTGTGGACCTCATTGATCCTGACCCACAGACTGACTTTTCAGCATGACCTGATTTGCCTTGTCCCTTTGGACTTGCCTGGTGATCTTTGGGCTGTCTGACCCTGGTTGCCCACACCAGACCTGATTTTCACACAGCTTCCCACCCTGACCTTGGACCTGACTTATTACCACAAACTTGTGTGGTGTCTTGCTTGCCTTATTTCAGTACTGTGGAACAGGGCCCTGGATGGCATAGCCCCTGCTTTGCCAGCCTTGTAACCATTCTTGGGTCTCAGCTCCCTGTTCCATAGGGAGCAGCTTGCTCTTGCTGCTCTCTGAAACAATTTATTTGCTGGAGTCTCCGTAATGGACTGTGTTCTTCTTGTAAAGGGCTGTGTACTCAAAAAATACCACTGCAGAGAACCACTGAGGTCAGTCTTGGTAGTCTGAAACAGGAGTGGAAGCATGAGGGTGTTCTGCAAGCACTCCACCCTTGCATGCGTAAGTGAATTTGACTGAAGACATCCAAATTATTTCATTAAAATGTTCATTTAAAAAGCATGATAAAAAGCATCTTAGATCAATCTGTTCACTTTAGAATGAGGAAAAGCTGCATTAACAATATTTAGATAAAGCATTCTTGAAAACACAGGTAATTTTTTTTAATAATAATTTTTGTCTATTGAACCATTTTCTTCAGTCTAGACCATAAGAACAGGGACCATTCAGATCTCCATAGCAGAAAAGCTTAGAAACATGCCCTGAATGCTTTAGTATTTTAGCATTTAAAAATTATGTATTTTAAAATGACTACTTAGTTCTTATACATGGGGGGGTGGAGGGTGGGGCAGGAGCTGGGGGAATGAATGGCAAAAATATGTTAAAAGTTAACCTGGGAACTCATACACACCTGGTTTGTGCAGCCAGAGGACCCAGAGATCCAACACTTATGGACTACTGGTATTTGCAACAGCCATTGCATTTATTTCTTTAGAAAATTAAAGCCCTTAAATTAATTAGCTAACCTTCTCTTTAGCTCCTTCTCTATTTGCTGTACCATTGTATGCAATACAACTAGCACATGATAGGGAATTTTTCTGGTTTAGAAAGAGAAAGTCGGCCTGTGCTTTAGTCTAGATGAAGATTCCCTGGTTTTCTGTAATGTTGGCCAGCCAAGTCAGCATACCTGCCTGTCCAGTCAGTACCCAAACATACAGGAAATACAGGAAATAATGCCACAGCAAGTGGTGCTGACACCACCAGGCCTAGCATGATTTATTACATCAAGCACAGTGCAGCAAAAACACAGCAGAACTAGCTCTAAGAAGCAGCTATTTCCAGAAGCAATATAGCTGTAATTAAGAGATATGGAGTCAGAGATATGGTTTAGTCAACTGGAATGACACTGTGCAGAGGCAGTTCACCTTCACTGCCCTCCAAGGAAGTGGAACAGTGTCAATAGAAATTCAACAAGTCTTTTCTGCTTCTTTCCCCCCACCCCCCATCCCAGTTTTGTTTGTTTGTTTTTAAACATACAAACAAGAGATCAGGAGAGCATAGTGTCAATTTAGTTTCTGGCACAGAGTCAATTAACTGTGATGGACCTGAGCAGAATCTATCCAGATAACTGTGCTCCACTCCTTTGTACATTTCTGGCACCTGCCTTGTTTGGGGTGTTCTGTTCTCATGTTATACCACATAATAGCAAGCTGATGATATAGTAAACCTCTTATACTGGTCCAGTACATTAACAACTATTTGGTAATAAAAGTTCACTGCTCCACCTATAGCAGAAGTTGCACTTCACTTGTGTTGAGTACTTTGATCTACGTGCTCATCCATTCTCCCCTCAAAAGGAATATCCATTGTCATAAACAGTTGTCAAAACATCACAAGTTGCTCAGCTGTGCTGTCTTGTAAGCTGGCCTGCTTGATAAGCATTCATCATGGTGACTTGCCTAGCCATCATGATAAGTCACTTTCTCTTACTAGCTGAATAAGGAGCCATGTGGATTTGCCTGTCCTCCTTTATCAGTACATGAAGAACATGATCCTAGCTGGCACTGTACTTTCTGTGTTTGCGTTACTCAGATTTTAGAAAGAACTTTTCTGTCTTGTTCCACCATGTATAGTTGTACTTTGATGAATTACTATCTGATGTGTAATTTTGGTGGGGGGAACAACCAAACCAACCCAACCAAACAAAAACAATAAACCAAAGCAAACAAAACAAAAACAACAAACCAACCAAAAAAAAACCCAAAAAACCCAACTGTGTGAAGAACTCTTACATATGCAGAGAAAGGCACATGTAATCCCAACAGCACTGCAATATTTCTCATTTTTATTAGCAATATGCTGTTATTACTGTTTGTGCTTTTTATCTCAACACCCTCCCCCATCCCCAACAAACTCAAAAAAGCTAAAGTAACTCAAGAATTAATTCCCAGCAGTAAGTCCTGTAAGAAAGTACTTTCCACCTCACCTTTGTGAAGGTCCTCCAGAATATGCACTGTGGCCAAGTACAAGAGTGCCCATATTTCTTCTTCCTCCAAAGGGCTTCCTCTTGCCCATAGGACCTCGGCCAGTGTCACACAGGAATTGCTCATGCCTGCTGCAAGAGAAACCGGATTTTGAACACACTAAAGTAGACTGAATTGCTCAAAGCAAGCCATACTGATTACAGTGGTACACTTCTCTCACAATAAGAAATATTTTCTGAACTATCCCACTTCTTTGTTCAGAAAAAGTAGGTATTATTCATCCCAACCTTAATCTGAGTAAGAGTAAATAAAAGGGACTTAACTAAGTGAGTTCCTGTAATCTTTTTGAGTACCTTTACTTTTGATTTGAAACCAATCACAAAATCCCATGGGGCAACAGTTTTTTTCTCAGGAGGTCCTTCATTAATATGGTGCTGTTCTTATTTTGTGAGTGGTTGTCTGAATGGTAGGGAATTGATTTTTGTGCTTAATTGGATGCACTTGTCTATAAAAACATGATGGAGTTAATCTAAGAAGAAAAGAATGGCAAAGTGAGAGATGTTCTGTAGCATCAAAGGTTTATAAACAAAGTCCAACAGAGCAATTGAGTGTAATTCATTGTTTAGAAGATTGATTAGTAAAAGCTTTGAGACTCTTACTGAATTCATTGATGAGATATATTCTTGGGTTAGATACCTGAGACTCAGAGCTTGCAGTTTATCCATATCAATATGCATATAAGCTTGTTTTGTTTCACTACACCAAATGAAAAGATGTTTCCCTCTGTGAACTGCTGAATATCAATTTAGTGGCTTCCAGCACACTGTTCTGACAGTTGCATAAGACCTAGTGTACTGCAGACAAATGTCAGCCCACACACTCTGTTTTTCCTCAACTGTGGTGCAGCATCAGATCATTTTGAGCAAGGCATTCTGTAGTCAATCATAATTTTGTATCTTACCTATTGGAAAAATATTTTTCTAATCTCAGCCAACTAGAAACTGAATTGTGATCAAGACCTCTTTTCCTTGGAATATCTTGTCAAATTAAATATTACCAAATATTAACCTGTTTTAAATTTCTGTAATTTACTAATCCAGGCAGAGCTGCTCTAGGTCTACACATCTGTAAGCAAAACTGATTCCAAGCTTAAAATACGCTAGAAGTCTTTGAACTTAATTTATGCTTGTGCTGCTACTATCCTGTAACAGTGAGCTCCATGGGTTTATTGTATGCTGTGTAAACAGAAGAAAAGTTAGAAGTGATTGATCTACTGCTTTGAGGTTTTGATATTGTCTGTAGACCACCAAGGGAGGACACTGGAGCCTAGGATCACAGGATGTTAGGGGTTGGAAAGGACCTCTGGAGGTCAAGTCCAACCCCTCTGCAGAGACAGACCATATAAAGGATGCTATTGTCATATACAGGATTATAAATGCTACTGTAAAATGATGTCTGAAAATAGATCTTTTACCCCTAACCATTTCTTCACCCTCTGTATACAGCCCATCTACTGCTAGCATTTACTCTTTGAAATAGAATTTACCATGTCTGCAACAGAATGTACTGTGCCTTACAGGTGATTTCTTTGCCAGCTTCCCACTTATGCAGTTTTCAAGGGGTCACTGCAAGAGCATTACATTATTCTGCAGGACCAACCTATTGCTGATTAACAGACTACCCAGACTTTGATTCATGGGGGCTTGTCTTGTCTCGTCTCACAAGCTTCCAAATAAGGAATCACAACATTGGAAGAATGATCCCTTGCTTCAATCACTATAGAATTACAAACAAACCTAGTGACATTTTAAACAGAACTAGCATCCTAATTTTGGTCTCTGTGGCTTCGAAGGGTAGTAAAGCTTCTTAAGAACCTGACTTTAATTAGAAGAGGCAGACAAATCTTCTTAATCTAAGCCATCACCATTTCTCTTAATAATAAATTACTGTGGTAGTGTTTCACTTAACCTTGTGGTACTGGGCCTAAGCAATCAATTCACGTGCCCACAGCTAGAATCTGTGCGGATTCTCTGTATGGGTGATCCACTGGACTGTACGTCATGCTATTTTACTTGAGGTTGTGCTGAGGGGAGGAGCACTGCATCCTCTATTTTCGATAGAAGTGTTTATATCAAGTAATTTCAGTGCTGAGAATTCTAGCTAATTAAAGTTACTCAATAAGCATCCAGAGAGTTCTACATAGTTAAAGTTACTCAATAAGCAACTACACTGTGTGCATGCATTACAGTTTTATACAGCCGAAGTGAAATCATCAGTTATACCACAGCTGCTTAACTTTTGAAGTGAATGTTTATTCTAAGAGTAAAAATAATGTCTCAGATTAATACTAAGTATGAATTACATGAATCCTGCTAGTAATGATGTGCAAACTTCTTCCAAATATTATTCTATTGTATGGCCACAGAGAGAATAGCCTCTTTAAAATGCAATGAATTATTTCTTTAATGCAATTTAGAGTTGGGCGATGTGTAATTTTACAAGCAAATTGGCAATTGCTTTTCAAACACACTCTAAATGTCTTGTCATTTTGGGTTGTATTTTTGACTTTTGTTTTTTAAGCCCAGCATGATGTGATATTTGACACACACACAAAAAATGTGCAAGTGCTTGAGGGAAAAATACAGTTAATTTCCTTTTATAGCTGGGCTCTGCTATGTATATGATCTGATATGACCGTAAAAGTGATATAAAGATACCATCATTGCAGTACTGCACATAATCATGGTCCCTCGACTTAATAAAAGCTGTAACCCAGAACCAAACAATTTTGACCTTCAAACAAGCTACTACTGACAAAACAAAGTAGACAAATTAGGAGGCAAGTAGGAAAAAAATTAACAATAACCTTGCAAGAAGGGGACTTGATAGTTTCCAGTAATACTATGCATCAGAAAATTATGCTAGATCTAGTTGAGCCTGCAGGGAAAAATTAGAGAAGCAGAATGTAATCACCTACTTTGGAGTTCAGCCAGGATACAGAGGTTATAATATTTTTGCCTAGAAAAAGGAAGAAGGGCTTTCAGTGCCAGTTTGTGCTCTCAGGTCAAAGACAAATCTTCAGCTGACTTCTATGGAAGAAGACAGTGCCATGCGAAAAGGCAAGTTATCCTGAAACATCCTCCCTATTCTAATCTTTGCAACACATTTATTCATTACGTGGACCGCTCAAGAAAATAGATTTTCCCTTGGAAGAATTTAAACTACTATTCTTTATATAGACATAAAAGGGACAATGAAGTGAGGCTAACACACAATTTTGCTACAAACATCCACCTATTTATAACATTTCATTCCAAATTATATTCTACTTTGGTACATTTTGCTTTATCGTACATGCAAGCTTTTGTCCAAACAGTCATTGATATCTAGAGTCAGTGAAATAAATTGAATTGGTTATAAAAGATAATGAACTACAACTTTGTATCTGAGTGTAACACTTAATAACTTTAGTAATTTAATATACCAGGGCCACTTTATGTTTTGGCTTTATTAGACTTGACAATTTTATTTATTAAAATGTAAGGGAGGACTTTGACTTTTTTCAGTCTTCATTTTGACTTTTGCTGCTTTGTTGACTGTTTAAAGACAACAAAAGAGCTAAAAACTGCTACTTTTGTAAGGCAACTGACCTTTCCTTATCAAACACAGTCGCATGAATTAAACATCCTCAAGAGAATCAGGGCACCTGAATTCATAACTAAATGACAGCCCTTTTCACGCAAGCCTCAGTGAGCAGTTAGTTCAGTTGTAGAGTCAGATTCTATAGCTTGAAAGTTGCAATCCATTAACTGGCTGATGGTGAAAAAGCATATGGAAAGGGTGATCATAGCACACAGCAGTGAGTAAGATCATGAAGAAAGAGAAATCATGCTGAGGTTTTGGAAATCTGGAGTCAACGTTTATTTCTGATCTACTGACAGTAGGAAGCATTAGCAGGTTTGCCCCATTTGGGCATTCTGAAAAACAACTGGAAATGAGAAACCTTTCGGCAAATAGTTTGCCCGTAAGCACAACAGCAGCAACAAAAGATTAACCCTGTTAAGATGCAAGCATTTTAAATTGCTGAAGGCTGTAAATACATGCAGATTTTGTAAGCAGCTGTTGTCTGAGAAAGGTATATTGACTTTTGGTATATTTACGGTTTGGACATAAATGACCATCATAGCCCCTCCTCTAGAAGTGACTAATGATTTTGACATGAGTGAGTCAGACAGAGACCACATAAATAGGTCCTCTGACAGGTCTGAAACATTGCTGACCTCTGCCATTATCCTCACTAAGAGCCTGAGTGTAGGCTTGTACTGAGAGGCAAGTGAGAGGGGGCCTGGTGTATAACATCTTTCATTTCTACCTCTGTATCCAGAAAAAAAAGTCTACTCGTAACAGCACATGCAACCTGGTGTAAGCACATTGAACGTGAACATACATGAAGTTGGCTAATACTGATCTTAATTGCTACACTGTGTGGAAGAATCAGAACCTCCATTGGGAAGCTTTAGAGATGAGAAATTTTTCTAGTACTGCATTGAGGGACACACCAATAAAACTAGAGTCTAGTCTATAAAATGATGGACTTGAACAAATTTTCTCTAGATACAGCATTTTTCTCAGCCTTTCAGCAGTTATAGTCCAGAGTCTATAAGCACCTCCTGTAAATAAATGTCTAAACCCAAGGACACCAAATCCTGCTTCAGTATAGCCAAAGGCAAAACTTCTTATATCAGTGGGAGTAAGGTGAAGTGGGGAAGAAATGCAGGATGTTAAGCAATCTGCTTTTGGATCCAAGCTGATCAAATGTTAGGAAAGATGGGAACTTAAAGTGACATTTTCCTAGGGTGTTGGAGGGCTAACAGACTGATTTTCAGGGCTGAAAAAGGATCCATATCAGACACATTAGGAAGACAAACCTACTAATTCTTAGAGATCATTTAGAACAAAAAGCAGGTTGTAAAATGCATTTTCAGTCAGCTTTCTTTTACTTGATTCAAGGTACTGTACAATGAGTTAATTAACATATCAGGTAAAGTAATTTCTGAACACACCCAGGTGAGGACTTTGACCTAAATAAAATTAGCCTGTCTATCTTATCTCTGTGGTTCCACCCTTCAAAGATTAATAACTTACAGTAAAATGTGGTTTTGGAGCACCTTGTATTTCAAGTAGCCTGGTGGTGGGTTTGTATCTTCATATTTTTATGACACATGAGTTCAGAAACTTCATCAAAAGGACATGAAAATTCATTGAAGGCTAGAAGCAAATTTAACTACAATTAATATCTAACTAAGGGAAAGACAAATGCTTTTTTATTACGAGGTATTGCAAATATGCTAAGAAGTTGTTGAAACCTATCTCAGGATTTGCTGTGCAATGCATCAAACTAAGACTAAAACAAAAATAGAGGGGATTAAAAATAGGGCAAATATTAACATTTGGATTGAGCTATAGTTTAGAAATCATCAGTGATAATTACAAAGCAAAATTTACAGAGTTTATGAACAGTCTGTTCCAAACCTAACAGCACATTGACATGACATGATGAAGGCAGAACACTTCCTGTAGTCACAGGTGAAGAAGGAAGAGATGCAGGTGAAGAAGGAAGAGATGCAGCTAGCAACTTTCTCACTGACTCTGATTTTCCTTAGTTGCGGTGGCAGGGACAGAATTTGGCATGAACCTAAATCAGGGCCAGAATCATCTCTGTGCATTTTGCAGTTGGTATCTCCAGGATGATGTTTCATTGGTCCCTATTCACTTAAATATTATATAGTTATAAATGTGAATGCAGAGACATTTTTAAAATAAAAAATTATCCTAGTATTAAATATGAATTAAATATCAGATTAAATACCAGATGCACAGAATAATTTCTGAATTGAAACAGGATGATAGGGCATGCTCTTTGTAGAGGTACAAGATTATTGCATAGTATATAACTACTAAACTTATTCTGGGTCTCTACAGACAATTTAGGATCAGTGAAATAGCTCTGCTTCACTCAAGTGTCTCCACCTAAGTATTCTTAAATGAACAGTTTTAATGAGGATCACAATATTTTGTTGCTTGGCTACATGTTGCTTGCTTCCTTAGAACAAAACAAAACCCAAGCCCTATAATTTGGAATACTGTATGGAAATTTTAAGAGATGTTGGTCTCTAAAATAACTAGGAAAGAGGTAGTTAGGAGACACTGAAGAAGAACTGAAAGCTAGGGCCAAAACATCTGTTAGGGAGAACCCTAAACCTGTTTTATTTGCATCTGATTCATAACAATCCACAAAATGTTAACATGGAATTGGCTACACAGGAAAGGAGATAATTGCTTCAGTCTGTAAGTGTGAGCTTCAGATAGGGTCTGGCAGCATCTATTGTGTTGATGACAGTTCTGCTTTAATACGTCAGGTTATATTTTGTTTTTGAAGAACAGTATTCACTAAGAAATGACAACTAATGACAACATTTAAAACTCAAGTAAATTCTAGAAAGGACTTAAAATGGAGTTAAAATGGAACTAAGGGAATATTGTTGCTGTCAACAAGCTAACAACTGTTGCTGATCTTAGGGGAAAACCAGAAGAAAACTGTATTGAAAAGAAATGCATTTGAATATCTTACTCATAGTTGTATGAATATTTTAGATAAATAAGAGAGACTCTGGGGGAGATTAGATGCCCTTGGTGTGTACTTCAGACTTTTTAAAATGTACAAATTAAACTCTTAGATTCTTGTGTATACAGTGCATCTCAGGGCTAACACAGTAATCCTTTTATATATCTGAAGTCAGTTCTTGATACACACTCTCATTCCTGACAATATGTTTTAGGGTTTTTTTTCTGGAAATATAAGCAGACTAAGTGGATAAACACTGGATAATTACTAATTACTTTGCTTTAATACAACCTACTGTATTTCAATGCTGTTTCTCCATAAAATGCCAATAAATTTTAGCAACAGGAAAAGCTGGAAGAGACTGAAAAAGGCACATTTTTTGGAAAGTCTGGTTTAAAATTAATTTAAATCATAACCTGATTTATTCACATAAATTCCATACACAAGTGTTTGACTCACTGTACACTTGTTGCATTTCTGAAGAGAGTACAGTGCATTCCTCACATCAGAGAAATTAATCTCATTAACTATGAAACTCAACTCTCTGAAATATGAAGTAGAAATTTACCAGTTTATAACGTGAATAAACACTTAAAATTATGTTAAAAAACTATGTGTAAAGAATGTAGGCAGGTGGAGTCAAATCTGTCAACACTGACAAGTCAATAAGGGTGTTGCCTTGTGGCTAAAGCATGACTTAGAAAGCTTACACCATAGAAATTAGAGCTGTAATGATACAGCCTTCATTATATGTTTTCACCTTCTAATGTATACTTCTTTCATTTATTTCCTTTCTAGAAACATGAACTTTAATCAATAGGAGAATTAATCAGATTATTGCAAAGTATTCATCACTCAAGGGGGATAAAATCTCATATCTGAAGAGAGTAGAATTTTGTTGTTAGGAAGTCACAAAATTCTTGTGTCTTTAAAAAGTCTTTTAAAAATCTAAGAGTTGAAATCTGATTCCTGAGCAGTGTGTTTATGTGCTTCCCCATCAGGAATTTCATGATCTAAGGTGTTAGATGATCAACATTATTCCTCAAAGACACAAAAGTTATTGGTGCCAAAAGAAACCACAGTTAGAGGGCAAAGTTTTGATTTCCTCTTACTTCAAAGTCAATCTACCTGTGAAGTTCAGAGGTATACTTACTGTATGCAGTCAGTTTGCATATAGATATTTATTCAGTAGAAATGTATCAAAACATCTCACTGGATAACTACATACAAAGGGAAGTGGTGTTGTATTTGCTCTTGCTAAGCTTGGTATGCCTGATCACCTCCACCCTGGCTGACATCAAACCCCAAGGACCTCACTGAATATCTAACAGAGAGCTGCTGTCTTTTATTATTTTTTTTTTCATGAACTTTTCATTAAATGCTCATTCTACAAGAGAGCACAACAGACTTATGGCCTAGAAATGAATCTAATGCATCTAATACATTATCTACATTCTGTTTCTTGAAAGACTGAAACATCATAGTAGTATTTCTCTTTATTTGTTGTTTATGTCCATTTTTAGGTATTATATAATTCTCTGTATTGAGGCAACCTTGTTCCAGACACAGGAACTGCGAATGAGAGTCAAATGATGTGTTGATGCTGAGGTTAAAAGGTAAGCACCCTAACTCGGGCAAAAGAACCTAAGCAGGCTTTGTACTAGTTTCTTAAGGTACCAAAGAAAAATGAAATCCCAAATGAAGTTGGAGAGCTAGTCTATACTGCAAAGGCTTCCCAATGTCTATTCATAGTTTGTCAACCAGCTAATCCTACTGTAGTCAATGCTACTGTGGTTTGCCTATTCTTAATATGTTAACAGGCTCTACGGCTAGACTTTGAGTCCTGAAAGTGCCACAGTTATACCTTTGTTTGCAGTAGAGAGAGATCCAAAGCTTCTGACCTCAATTCTGATGCTGACTGGCTCTATCATCAAAGAAAGTATCAGTGCCTTCTTTCACCACTTCACTGAGGATGGTGCCTTTTGCTATTATTAGTAATTCACTTTACATGTAAAAAGTGTAAATAGTAAATTACCATTATTGTATTCCTCTGGAATTTCCATCTAAAACTTTCTAAATTAGTAGTGTTTACAAAGCATTTGCCAAAGCTTCCACAGAATAAGGCTGCTTTTATTTTAGAAACTGCAAACTGTAATGCAGGGACTCACCTAACAACGCTTTAGAGAGCAATAGAGAAGAAATTAGGAAACTAGTTTCTCAACTGAGAGTCTTTAGTCCCAGGTTATAGTCGCTGGAGACAAGCCTCGTGTTTGGAGTTCAGCGCTCTTTCCTATATAATAGTACTCAGTATAAATTCATGAATAAACAACGCACTTAAACATGTTTTCCAGAATCATGTGAACTGTGTTGTACAAGAGACTTTTCCCTGCCATATAAGCAGTAACAATTTAGTGTTTTCTGTTCCTTTGCCTTCAATTGCAAATAAAAATAGGCTGAGATACCCTGAATTTGCATCATTGAAAGTCTGCCATAGGAGAACTCTTGTAACTCCAGAAGGCAGCGAGAGGGTCTGAGCACTGACATTCTGAACCATGATCTGACCAACTCGGTTCTGTAATCTTTTATACAAGCAAGCATCCTTCTAATCAGAAATGACTAATGACTTCAGAGAAATTAAATGAAATTTAATGTAAAAATCCCCAAGGTAAGTATTAGATACAGCTGTACAAAGCCAAGAAGATGAATGCTTTAATGCTTAATTGATAATGAGATTAAGAGAAACACATAAGAACCTACCTGTACAAGTTGGACAGATGCTGCATCCAGAACAGTCTGCAGTCTTCTATATTTTTCTTAATACTGATTGTTTAGAGCATCATAGCTGCAAATGTCAAATTAAATATATTCAGGATTTTCTTGGACTTCTGTTTCTTGGTTTCTCTCTTTCTTTCCTTTTCTCTTCTCTCCTTCCTTCTCTCTCTTTCTTCCTTTCTCTCTTTCTACTGGTTTGTTTATATCTCGTAACTAAGCACTGTGTGGTCTGGCAAATGGCTATGCAAATAAACAGTAAGGTTCCTTCCCTTGCTTGCAAGCCAACTGTAGCAATTCCTGGTCTGAAGTTGAGACAAGCATCATGTCTGCTGAGGCTTTTTCCTTTCCCTTTCTTTTCTTTCTGGTTTTATGTTGGTTTACTTTTTTTTGGGGGGGTTGTTTTGTTGTTGTTGTTGTAGTTCACCCATCAGGTAATAAAAGTCAGCTTTCAGGAAGTGGCTCAATATAAATCTCTGGGTCTGTCGACATGTAAGAACTCAATAGGATTACCTGACGCACACGGGAGCATTAGATCTAAAGCCCTGTAGACTGATGTCACTTTCAGCCCCCTGTCAATTCAGAGAGAAGCAGTATACCAAAGCAGAGATCGATGGGCTAAGGGAGCGAGTGTGTCTTTTATGAGCAGCGAAATCCTTCAGACTCAATAAACAATGCAAATAAGATTTTGATGGGTGTCTGGCAGAAAAGGAAAAAAAAAAAAAACAACAACTGAAAGAAGAGAATTTGATTTTTTTAAAAATATTGCTCTATCTGGAAAATTCTGGTTAATGATTGCAGGGTGCAGCTGTGCTTGAAGAAGGGAGCTCATGGGATGCTGCAGGGCAACCGTGATCTGGGGATAAGAAGGTGAAGATAATACACCTTAGCAAAAGGAAAGAAAGTTCTATTGCACTTGTTCCATAAGCTCTTCACATTAATTTTCCTCCATTCTTCCCAACTCTGTTTCTCTAGGCATTCCATTTCATTCCTTGCATCTTCAAAACAGTTTTCTTCTGGTTTGAGCTCTGCATCCAAAAACCCTAAATTCATTGATTCATTTCTAAGACTTAAAAAAAATATAGAAAGAAAACCCAGAAGAAATTATCAGAATGTATGTTGTGTATTGCAATAGCAAGTATCTACCTTTATAATGCTCGTATTCAGATATCATTATCATGGAACCTCATAATGTTTGATTTATAAGCTGATACTTAGCTTATGTTCTTCTTTATGTTTTGTACTTTCTTGGCCTATAAGACTGTCTCCACTCCTGATTCTTGTCCCTCCATAAGTGCTATTCTGGGGAGCAGTTAGAGGATCCTTCACTTTCTCCCTCCTGCTTTGTATAAATAATCCACATGACTTCATCTGTTTACTCTCTCTGCCTGTAAGTTGTCCCTGATCAATGTGATTTGCAATGCAATTTCAGATACATTTTAATGCCAATGGCTCACAGATGTCTCCACTGTAGATTTCTGTCTTCATGTCCAAATGAAAACCTTGAATTGCTCTGTTTGCCTAGATTCATTCAACTAGTCATTGGAGTTCAATGTGGCCAAAAAAACAGAGCCCTCTTATTTCCGTATTTCCCCTTCCCTTTTTTAGTCACTGCGAATGATGCCATTTTTCTCTCTAGTCTATACTATGAATTTCATGTTCAGTTTGGTCTTCTTCCTAGGTCAACCCTTCCACTGTATCTGGATCATGACAGGTACTTTTGAATAAAATGTACAGACTATCTTTAAACACAATTTATTCAGCTTTCATCATCTCAATTGTTGCAAGTCCCTCTCTTCTGACACTGACAAATGCAATATTGCCTTATCCAAACTGTCACTGAAAACATCCATTGTGCTGAATTCTTACACTGAGCACATCACCCATCTTTTCATTTTTCATTTTTTTTTTTTAATTCCTTCTCTGGTCCCTTTTCTTTATAATATCAAAATAAAGCAAAATAAATATTTTTTTTCCCCTCCCTAAATTTGGTCTTGGTCCAGAAGGTATTAGTCTGATCTGAAGGGTAGTCTGCCAGGCATGAAGTCAGGAATCAAATTAGGTAGAAATGTCTCATATCTGAGATCACAGAATGATAGGGATTAGAAGGGACCTCTGTAAATCCTCTAGTCCAACCCCCCCTGCCAGCACAGGTTCACCTGGAGCAGGTTGCAGAGGACAGCATCCAGACAGTTTTTGAATGACTTCAGAGATGGAGACTCTACCACCTCTCTGGTGTCTCAGACTATTTTGGAATTCTCAAACCAACATTTACTGATAAATTTTACCAACTCTACAATAAAGACTATTTTTCAACACTTTTGTGACCCTTTTGGACTTGTGATCATAAGGACTGATGCAGCTTTTCAGTTTTTGGATTCATGGATCCAAATGTCAACAGATCAACAAAAGGTTGTTGATGATGAAAGGAAACTTTGAGTATTGATGCACCTCAGAAAGTATTCAGCCTGATTGTCTAATACTAGACATATTAGAAGGAGAAAAGCAGCACAGAAGTTTGTGGCTGTTACTTCCCCAGGTAATAACTGGGGAGGACATAGGAAATTATTTATAGTGGTGCATTTGTAGCTACCAGTTTTGATTTCAGTAGATGTGTATATGTATAATGCTGTTTGTAGAATTAATAGAGTGTGTAGATTGTTGAATCATTTTGCTACAAACAACATGTTGTGTGACCATGTTTCCATTAAATGAGGTAGAAATGTTGATTTAATTAACATTATGAAAGTTCCTAAATATTTTATGCTCTTTAAGAAAAGATTCAATCATTCTTCTAATGAAAAAGCAGGCTCAGTGAAAATCTGTTGTGCTTGTGTAAGCAATGGTTCCAGATTTGTGAAATAAAATTCTAATCCATAGTTCCTTATATATTCTAAACAGTAATTGAAAACAGTCACGTTGGTAAATTATTCACATCATGTTGGTCTGAACCAAAGTAGTGTTTCAGACATACCATCCCAAACTAGACAGTATGAAAGCTTCAGCTGCATTCATTCTATTCACCTATTGAATCTTTACTGTGTACAAATGACATGTAATTGTGGCAAAGTTTATGTAACTAGATCACTATGAAAGAAGGTTAACAAGATGAAAGACTGTTTATCCCAGTGAAGGAACTGCGGGATGGAAGCTTAGGGTCTCCCTTATGTTCCGTCCAGCTTTCTGAGAACTGGCAAGGGTTAGAATCCAATTATTCTCTGACATTAATGCCTTTTCATCCTTCAGAAGCTGGAGTGTGGGAAGCTCTTAAAGTTTACATAAAGGTGAGGATTATTATTTATTTCTCAGATGATGGTGGTACAGGCAGGCTGTCAATCCTACAACAACAGGTCAGGCTTGCGGCTTCTGTTAAACAGAGAAGACTCATATTGCTTCTGTTAAATTTTAACTGATTTAGATGAGAGTCTCATGGAGTGGATCACAAAATGTTTGAGCTGATGGAAATAAATGGAGATCACTTGAGCTTTCAGAGAAATCAGGGAATCTCCCCTTTTATTTTAAGCCAGCTCAAGTAATTTATCGGGACCTAACCACTTCTAATAGTGAACTTCTGTGCATCATCACAATGCTCTGTATACATACAAACTAAAGTTTTAATTCCATAATGGTTTCTAAGCAGATTGGAATTGGTCCAGTCATCTATATTTAGCTTAGCAAAGTAGTATAGGCATATGAATCTATGGTCTTTTTCTGGTCTTTCCTATTTCACAGCAGTAACTTCATGGGAATCAGGATTTGTGTAGTCTTGATCTCAGTTTTGAAGGAAAAGAGGTCAATATGTAAGCAAGATGCAAGGAAAGGCTCTACATAGGGAAATTAATTTTATGTAAATAGCTGCACAAATATATCTGAACAACCTGTTCCCCAGTTTATTTTAAAAACCCACTAAGCTGAAAGTGGAGGTATCTGGGGGGTTGTTTTTGTGTTTGAAGAGGGCAGGAAGACATCATAACTCTTATCTGCCACTGGTAACAGTAACTGTTTTGGCAAAGGCTGAATCAAACTCCTAGGAGTTTCTGCATCTTTGGAAAGTTTAATGAATGGATGAGACAAAACAAAAATACCACTTCTAATGCAATCTGCTTAATTTACCTTTGCTTCTTACACTGGTTTTGAGATGTGATGTGGGGCAATAAAACATGATTGGACAAGTACCTCAGTTTATGATACCTGATTGCAGCTCTGCGGATCCCATAAGTAATTCAATGAGAGGCAGTATTCGTATGATGTATCCTGATGCATCCTTCAATTCGTCTTTCTAGGATACATGAAGACAGGTTGTGAAGCAAGTAATTCGTGATACAAACAGGCACTGGTTAATGCCACATGCTCTTAGATTGTAATGGAGTTACTGTCTAAGTAAGAACTTCAAGTTCAGGACATTAATCTGACTAAAGAAAGAGTGAAACTTCCTTTAAATGTTTCTGGAATATGATGACAAAATTCTATGTGTAGCCTAATTTTAATTACCCGGCAATGACATGGATGCTAGTTATAAAGGAAAAAAAACAAACCATCTCCTCTCTTGGGAAAGATTTTATGTTTGGTTTGCTCTTGGCCACCACAATGAAACCTGCATACATGCAGTACACATGTATGTATCAGATTAACACTTATGGAGAGAAATTAAGTTTTCTCTATGACAGCTAAAGTGATGAAAATATATTGTAATTTCAAAATCCTTAAAAGAGTGTAGTTAAGTGGTCACAGGGAAAGTATTCCATAATGCAGAGATGTGTGCGGGCACCAAATTAGCACAAGGAGGCATAGTTTCACCCAACGGGAATCATCTGCTGTTGCAGTAATCTGGGTTTTTGTTGTTTGGTTTTGTTAGGTTTTATTCTGCATATTGTAGTTTGCTTAGTGCTAAGTCAGGGTGTTGTGCAGTATAGGCATAACACACACTGTTAATAATAATCCAAATGCTTTGGTCAGTTCTTAATAAAATATCAAGTCAAAATAGATAGAGCTGTCTACATTCCTTTACCTGCCATTTAGCTTACAGTTACCAAATTCAGTTCACATTTACTCATAGAAACTCAAATCAAAAGTCTTCACCGATAAAGGTGCAGGAAGGGAGATCAGGAATTTCAGTACATAATTTAGGAAGACAGGAGTACGGAGAGATATATATCATGAAGGACATTTGTCAGATTGCTGAACTAAACCACACAGGTGAAAAGCTGCACACATTTCTTTCTCAGTAAAGAACCTACAACTCTGTCATGACTTAGGTAGAATATGTTGTTGCTACAATCCAGGCCAGTGACCCCACTGCCTAATGTCCTCAGATAATGGCAAAGCCCAAAAACTTTTCCCGAATTTGCTTATGCAAAATTTCAGTGGAATAGCAGTATAAATAAAGAACACTCTATGCTGCGTTAGTATTGGTGTATAGAAATAAGAGGCATGTGATACCATAAACAGTTTACTAATGGTTAAACTATGCTTCTGTCCACAATTTCCAGATGGCTGAGTATGTCTAATGACTGCACATATTTACTCATTATACCTGAGTATGTGTAAAATGTAAATTTGCTACACACAGCATTATGGCAGCTCATTAAGAACTTTGCAGGATCAGCAAGGAAGGGGTTAATAATATTAATGACATTTCAGAGAACACAGTTTCTTGACAGAAATATCCTTTTTACTGAGCGTCATTATCCCTCAGCCATGAACTTGGCTCGTCCCCCTCACATTTATAACCTGTCACATGGTGCCCCACGGTGGCTGCTTGCCTTCTGTTCCATTTACTCAAGCCAGCAAGTGCTCAATTCATTTTGGTTACTGTTACAAAAAAAAAATATTTACCCCAATAATAGTCAGAAGTCAAGTGTAAAACATTTGGCAACAACCTACTTTTTCTAGTTCCATTCAAAGAGAGAATACAGGTCCCTCCAGTTAGTTAGTAGAGGTTGATTTGATACTGCTTTTCAAGACATAATTCAATAACAATTATATCTGTGACAATGTCTCTTTTATTAGGTTATTTTTTTATCTATTTCATGACTAAAAGGAAAAAAAATTAACATCAGCAGTATTTATCAACAATTAGTATACATGATTCTTGGTGTGTTTTTCTTTGTAGGCTTTTTTAGCCTGTAGTATGTCTGTTAATTTCAGTTTTGATCCTAATTAGTTTCAAGAAAATTTCCATTTCACTTTATATGTGAAATGCAGCTTCTGTGCCACAATCAATGGTAAAAATTGTTTTGTGATACTATTGCTAAACTACTTTAGTTCATGTAAACATCTGTGTTATTTCTGGAATTTTCTAAATTGATTCAAAGTCTGAGTTTTATTTCCACATAGAACTCCCTTATCAAACACTGCTTACCAACCCATTTTCATATGAGGACACAGCTGTTGGTCCTGTCTGTAAGCCATAGCGTGGAAAAACTCCACACCCACCCCCCCACCCCCCACCCCCCCCAAGTACCCACAATTCCTGCTGATCTCATCTTGATGAAATAATTAGTGAGGTGAGGAGAGGGTTTGTTAATTTTGTTAATTTCCAGAAGATGGCTTTCACTGCTGCAAGGTACCTGGGTGCCCAGAACAAATGACAGAATTACAGTGGCTGCATGTTTGCACAGGTAGCTCAGCCTGAGAAGTCCCATGAAATTCAATTTCTGGCAATGCAATCTGTTGAAAATTCAAAAAGATCGTAAAAAAACAACCAAACAAACAGCAAAACCCAGCACACAGAGTTCTTTCTCTGAATGTTGCTATCTTGCAGTTAGAACACAGGCCTACAATAGCTTGTTTCTCTTTTCAGGTTATCCAAAAATGATTGTAGGCACGATCAGACACTTTCTTGAAAACCAGCTCTAATGGTGTAAGCAGTTATCACCTTGTATCTGTCCACTAGAGTCACACTGAGCTGAAGGTCATTAAGTTACTATATGTATTATGCTAATCCATTTGGGTGCAAAAATAAATGGTTATTCTTTACTACGGATGTTTTGTGGACAAAAATGACTACTTCACATAATTCTGAGCCTGTTATTTCATGTTATGGTTTGTAATTTTTGACATTTTCATTTTTATACATACAAAATTAGATCAGATACTCAGATCTGTTGCCTTGACTCCAGAGATTTCAGCTTGTACTGTTTGCTTTGCAATTTATAAACATCAATATGTTACATTTTAATGTAATTTCCTGACTACTGGATACAAACCTTTTAATATGTCCATAAACAGATTTGTATGCCAGTGTATGGGAGTGAGAAAGCTTGCAGTATTTTGACATAAATCAGATTTTACTGGCACTTTTAAAATAGAAATATTTATTAAATGCTCAAAACCAGTTTCCATCCAGACATAGGCAATATAAGAGTGATTGACACTATGTCTTTAAGAAAATACTTCTGCAAAGCAGTTAGAAAACAATACTATGGTAATGTTCAGTGACATTCACAAAGCTGTGTTTTCTTTTCTAGGGGCTTGGCTTTGAAAAAATTGATGATACACACAATCAAACCCTTTGCCTTAGTTAGAGAGATATTATTGGAATGCCTTGTAAATTTTGCCTCCTGCACAGGAACTTTACAGCCTATCTAATTATTTTTAACTTTTAAACAATTACACTGCTTACTAGCAAATTGATAGTGTTACATTCTTACCTTCCTTTCTCAGTTTTCCTTCATGAAACCTTTATATACTGTGGAGGCCCTGTTAAAATACATAGTACTCCTTCATGGTACTTTGGGATTACATCAATCTTATAATTTTGTGTAACTTCTGAATCCTTATTTCTATTGCTTATCAGTTCTGCATGCAAAATAGCAGTAGATGCTGATGGTGTACAAGGTTGTAAGAACTGACTTTAAAAAGTCAGTTGGAAATACATCTCTGTTTAAAAGCATCAGCTTTGTAAACTATAAAATCTTAATGAGAATTTTATTATGGTCTAAAAAAACATGACAAATCTGAGTCCTAAGCAAAATATTATTCTATACTTTAAAGGCAACTGCTGTCCTTCAGCTGCAAATATCAAAAGAGTCTTATTTCAAATGGGATGATCAGGAACAGTAAGTCTCCAAAAAGGTTTAGGAGTAAAATCAATGATCTGTAGAGCCATGGATCTTGCTGAATGAAACAACTGACTGAAAATGATGTCACTCCACCCATTCTTTTGCTGTGCAGAAGAGACCAGAGGTCTCTTTGCCAAGACTGGAGGTCTGTTTGCCAACAGTAGGAAACATCCAAAGGTTGTGTGGCCTGCATCAGCCAAACCCAGCAGAGATAGTTTAATCTGCTCTTGAAGATGAATATGACCTACCCAGATAAAATGTTGCTTCATTGTATTTTGAGAATTCTGTTGCCCCTTCTGCCAGCTGCGCTTTGTTTGCCTTTGGCATACATAAATATGAAAGGGAATGCAACCTCTGGCTGTGACAGAATACTGCAGTAACAAAAAGCTTCAAAGCTGAAAGCTGACCAATTCAGTTCTGGGGCAGGCCCATGGAAATGATCAGAAGTGAAGTGAGAGGTGTTATCTTAGAAACATGCTTACAGCACAGTGGCCTCTGAAGAGAATTGGAGTCTGAAGAGTATGGGTTTTTGTTTGTTGTTTTTGTTGTGGTGTTTTTGGTGTTTGTTTTTTTTTTTCATAGGGAAATATCATATATGTCTGTGGGCACAGCTTTACAGAAGTAAAGCTTTTAACACCAAGATAGGAGGCAAAACTGGAATATTCTGAAGCACTACCTTTACCATAAAAAAACCCATGCTTATTACAGACAGCTAAAAACCTGCTAGCAGCAACAACCTCAATACAAAAATGTGGCATAGGCCACTCAAATGTTTGACAATGAATAAAATGTGAATGTCCATATTTAGAAGGCCCTGTGCCTAACTGGCAGATTTCATGTGTTTTTAAATACTGTTTATAAAAGCTTTTATTGTACCATGTAGTAAAAATATACAAAGGCTTGCTTCAACCATATTGATGTGGCTTCAAGGTGCTGAGGGGCCTCCTTTTGTCTCTAACAGGGGCATTCCAGGAAAGGGGGAAAAAAAAAAAAGACAAAAAAAGACAAAAAAGGAGAAGACAATGGTATAGCAAACAAGATAATGAAAAACAAAGGGAAGAGTATTAGTGTCAGGTGCCAAGAGCCAAAGGCAACGGTAATGAACAACTCGTAATCCCACAAAGAGACACTGAAAATTTAGAGGAAAAACAGCGCCAAACCAGATACAGAACAAGAAAATGTTACGATGTTCCAGACACCCAATAATGAGATAAAACACTGTCACGCCAGGCATGCATCAGGAAGCTTGAAACTGCCAAGGCCATGAAAGATGTCTAGGAGCAACCGAAAAATTCGATGCCAGAATGCAATGACTGGGTGCCAAAACACTGGCAGAGACCATGAAGACAAAGACCTGGAAAATGCAAATTTTTAATGAAAGCCCCAGCAAGAAGCGAGGCCTGGCAAAGGGGCGTAATTCTGTAAAGGAACTGCTCCAGGAGAAAGGGTACGGAGAAGCCAGAGAGATGCCGGTGCCAAGCAGGGATACACGAGTCCGCAGGGAGCTGGGGCCTCACGGCCTCCGCAGGGGCCAGAATGGGGCTGGAGAGACCAGTCACGGCAGCGGCACCGGGGCCCGCGGACGAGGCAAGGCTACGATGAAGGGCACGGGTGGCGGGCACCGGTGGCGCGGGGCCGAGAGCGGTGGGCG